>NW_026731749.1:187500-549089 GCF_028476545.2 Physella acuta | reverse complement strand
GATCTAAATGTAGGCTTAAAGTAGACCTAGTTATATCTTACATTTTATACTTACACTATCTTAACGTAGTGATATCTTACATCTTATACCTACATTGCAGACACCGCATCTAAAACATATTATGTTGTTTGTTTATTTTCCTCACATTTTGTTTTAGCAACGACTGTTTTATAGATGAAGAAAAAGAGCTGCATTTTATTGTCACAAAGAGCATTTGCGGCTTCTTGTGAGAAGCCTGTTTACAACAACTAATCACGTGACTATAGATGGCATCATACAGCCCCCCCCCCCCCCACACACACAGCAAGCACAGTCTCTATGACATCATTTAACTCCCCTCACAAACACATCAACATTTGTACCATTAAACATCCCCAAATCTACCATCGAGACATCAACATCGAAAGTTCCACTCCAAACACTTCGGCCAACCTACAATTAAAACATCAACATTCCTACCCCCAAACACATCGGCCAACCTACCATTAAAACATCAACATTCCTACCCCAAACACATCGAACAACTTACCATTAAAACATCAACATTCCTACCCCAAACACATCGAACAACTTACCATTAAAACATCAACATTCCTACCCCAAACACATCGACCAACCTACCATTAAAACATCAACTCCTACTAAACCTATACTCCCCAACGTCAAACTTCTAACACCCACTTAACCCCACCCCCACCACCTCTTTGATCTCCTTCCTTCACCCTTCCACCCTACCCACCCCTAAAATACCCTCTTATTAACCGAATCCCCACCCCCGGGGACGTGTCTATTTCAAGACACGGACGTCGATATACATTCCTCCCGATGTACCCATTCGAATGTTTGATTTCATTTCTTTCTGTCAATGATTGCATTACTCCAGCGCCGCGATCACGTGACAATAGATTGTCTACCGATATTTTGTCAATTCTGAATACTTGATTAAGTTTTCCCGAGAACTGAATTGGCCGCCCGCCATCCTAGGATATTTTTTTTTCGTTTTTTTTTTTTCAAAGATGTTGACAAAATAAATCAAATTCTCCACACTGGCCTGTTCTAGCATTTAATCTTGATGGCTCCTAGCTGTTGTACCTCGGAGAGGGGGGGGGGATGGATAGATCTGAGACGTAGACTGTAGAAGTGGGGTTTTTTTTTAAATTGTGGTCTCTAGGCCACAGAGTTCTGTAGATTTTTGAAGTGGGGTTTTTAAATGGTGGTCTTTAGGCCTTCCAGTGATGAAGATTTTTGAAGTGGGTTTTTAAATTGTGGTCTGTAGCCCCCCCCCCCCCCCCCCCCCCCACCCCCCAGTACAGTAGACTTTTTAAGTAGAATTTTGAACTGGTTCCCCAGTACCGTAGATTTTTTAAGTAGAATTTTGAAGTGGTTTTTTTTTTAAATTATGGTCTGTAGGCCGCCCAGTACAGTAGATTTTTGAAGTAGAAGTTTGAAGTAGTTTTTAAAATTGTGGTCTGCAGACCGCCGAGTAATGAAGATCTTAGAGGTGGGTTTTTTAAATTGTGGTCTGTAGGTCCCCTAGTGATATAGACAATACACGTAGGTGTTTATAAAGATTGAAACGTGGATCAATCTCTGATGTAGATCACAGAAGTGGGTTGTTAGTCTGTGGCCGATACTTGCGCCTGCTGTTATTTGCCCGTGGGGGAGGGGAGCAGACGATCACAGGTGAGGTAGAGAATGTTCTAGACACGTCTGGGTGAGAGAGGTCAAGCATGTCGGGGTAGATGATTATCTTTGGATGAAACCAGTAGATGAAACCACCCGTTAGATAAAAACACCAATTATATGAAATCACCAATTATATGAAACCACCAATTACATGAAACCGCTCATCAGATAAAACCACCAATTAGATAAAACCACCAATTATATGAAATCACCAATAATATGAAAACACTCATTATATGAAATAACTCATTAGATGAAACCACCTATAAGATAATACCCACCATCCTCCTCCACTAGGAAATACTAAACATTAGACGATACGAAATGTTAGGTCAAATATACTAGCCAGGAACAAAATACCACTCATCATGTGATACCACCTATTTGTGGTGCCACACATTAAAGAATATCATACATTCAATTATACTGGCCATTTTGGAATACCACTCTTTAGATAACACCCCTAAATCCAAGAATTGCACAAATTATTCATAGATATTGGATGATACCAGAAAATTGATTCCTTTTTTTTTTAAAACTCGAAATGAAAAGGCGTGTACATGCTATTGGGGGGGGGGGGGGGGGCACTGGCCCTTAAAATATAAAACCTAATAGGCGATCTATGTATTTTTACGAATGGGATTTTTTAAAACTTATTAATGTGAAAAAAAAATCTTTTAACTGAAAAATAAAACTAGCATTAAATTTTTCTTGATGTCGTAGCCACAATTTTCGCTCTTTGGAGATTATTTCTCACTTGCCCATCCATAGCCTTCTCACTCTCCCATCTATACATAGCCAGCCTGTGATACCCACCCATCCATAGATATATCCCCCTGCCTGCTTATTCATAGATAGATCCTCCTGCCCCTACCTCCTAAAAGCAAAACTAGATCGAGATAAAAAGTTTTTTGCTGTATTAAAAAATATCTTGAGACCACTTTGATGGCCGTCGAGTGACCCTAAGATGACCTTATTAGACTGCACGTTTGAATAGGGTGCGCACATTGCTGAATGGTGCGCACGCGATGGAAAATTGCGCACCAACAGTTTTTAAGCTAGGGAGTTTGTAACGAACAGTTTTGTCACTTTAGTGTGGGCTTACAAAAGGATGTAGTAATGGCTTCATGCTTCATTTTTATAAAGAACGAAAGCAATATTTTTTGTTATGATTATTATTTTTAAAAATATAAATAGAAAAAAAAAATGGGCTTAAAGAGAATTGGAAATTAAATATTGAAAGAGTTTAAATAATAAAATGAACGGGAAGCATTTTTCTTAAAACTTAAAAGCAAAATTTTTATGAACAAAAATAATCTATGGCGATCTTCTGTTTATGAAGTTGCAAAATATAAACTTCCGTGTAGCCAGAATTCATTAAAACTTTGGCTAAATTTTTTACAGCTCAGAAAGTAGCATGTTATTATTTGTTATAATGGTAGCCATGTCATACAACTTTATAAAATTGTTATGGTTTCTAATTAAAATATTACCTAGTTACAAAAAAAAGTTAATTAGACGAAAATTCATTGTCGTTATAAAGAAGATGTCAACCGAATAAACTTCAACCGTGAATAACTTTAAAGGAGTCGAAAGACGAAAAGAATACAAAAAATTGATAATCCAACCAAAGTTATACAAAAGGCATATAACTTATCAAAAGTGCGGTCTACTTCAAAAATAGTTCTTAAGAAGAATGAATCAAAACTACAGTTTTTCCTTCGCTCTTCGGCATCTTCTTGAGAAAACTTTACGGAAGATGTTTGAGAAAACCATCATAGGACTCGCACAATCCCAGGAAAACATTCGCTCACTTCCGTTTTGTGGACGACGTTTTATGGCTTGTCAGGAACTGAAAAAATTGGCCAACCTTGTAAATTTTATTGACAAGTGTGTATGAAATGGGGATAATATGGGGATAGTATGGGAATAGTATGGGGATAATATGGGGATAATATGGGGATAATATGGGGATAATATGGGGATAATATGAGGATAATATGGGGCTAATATGGGGATAGTATGGGGATAATATGGGGATAGTATGGGGATAATATGGGGATAGTATGGGTATAATATGGGGATAATATGGGGATAAAATGGGGATAAAATGAGGATAATATGGGGATAATATGGGGATAATATGGGGATAATATGGGGATAATATGGGGATAATATGAGGATAATATGGGGATAGTATGGGGATAGTAGGGGGATAATATGGGGATAATATGGGGAGAATATGGAGATAATATGGAGATAATATGGGGATAATATGGGGATAGTATGGGGATAATATGGGGATAATATGGGGATAATATGGGAAAACTTCAATTGATGAAAGACAACGGTTACGGGGGTTTCGTCATCATGACAAACTATGGCAACGGTTTTACCATCAACAACATCGGTGAGAAAACTTTAACTATCTCAGCAAAATTTTCGAGAACGAAGAATCAAAACCCCAAAAGCTTGCAAGATCAGCGTGGACCATAGCGGGGCGATACAAGGTGTGGGTCAATATTTGGTAAGATAAAAACATGACAATACATAGAGCAAAAATCAGACTAATGCGTTTCGTAGTTATCCCCACAGCTATAGTCATCAACATAGCTATATTCATGTGGGGAATCTCATACATAGACTGCATTTTGTATAAAGTAATAAGTGACAGGATCCAGGGATGAATGGTCAGCACAATGACCTTCTGACAAACAACAAAATATGAAATGGTACGGACTGGTCAAAATGACGTCAAGACTAGCCAATACTTGTCTACAATCTAAAGTGGCGGGAGGGGAAGTGAAAAATACACGGGTAGACGAGATGAGATGATGGAAGGGTTTAACACTGGGAGGGGCATTTAGGACGGGGGGGGGGGGGGGAGACAGAGTGGGATAAAACTCAACCTATACCGCGTTACAGAAGAAATAAAAGAAGGCACAAGATGGATTTTACGAACAGTTCCTTGTGGTTGAATGGTATAACGTTTGGTTGATACCCCAAAGGTCTTGAATTCGAATCTCGATTCGGACTTGTGAATGCAGAACGTCCCTGAGCTATGATGGGTACTTGACTTACATTGGGGAACGTAATGGCGGCTGGGTATAGTGCTAACCACAATACCCCTTCATATGCCGAGTTCAACAAACATATGAACTCTACTTCATCTGTCCAAAGAACTATATTTACTTTTTCTTTACGTGTAAAGTTTGGTGAGGTGGAATAAAGTGAGGTCGTCGAAAGAATGGTTGTATCAAGTATGGTCGTATGGTCTTAGAAAGGTATGGTCGAAACTATGGTCGTATGGTCTTAGAAAGAACAGTTGTATGAGGTATGAAAACTATGGTCTTAGAAAGTACGGCTGTATGAGTTATGGTAGAATCTAAGGTCTTAGAACGTACGGCTGCAAAGTGGAAAAAAAAAAGCTGGTCGAGAGAAATGATTAGCATCAGAGGTGAGATGAAAAACGAGGAGAATGGAGGAGAATTTGATGATGTAAAGAGACAGACATAAGCGTGGGGCTGACTCTCAAAGGTTAGAGGTTAACGGAGCATAAAAGCCGGTAAAATGGAGTTAATCAACTTTCAGGTCGCCGGCAGCCGGCCGGAAATCTTGCCGGAGATCCGTGGGTACCCGCTCTCTCGATTCAGTAGAATTACACGGTCAAACGGTAGGGAGAACGTGATTGGTTCTTTTTACAATAGAGCCATGGCTGAAAGAAGCAACAAAGGCGCTGATTGGACGATGTTACGTGAAGAGCTCGCGCAGTCAAAAGCGAATTAAAACACGATCATCAAGTCACGTGCAGGGAGATAATTTGCATATTTTTTGGTGCTGTGACACTCGCAATTCTAATGAGTTAATTTTAATTAGAATTTAATTCACTGGCGTTTGTAAACCTAATCCCGCCACTCGACAGAGCGCGAGCATTTTGACACGTGTCGCTCAGCAGGTTCCCAAATCTGCTCTGTCAGATTTTTACAGGTAATTTTTTTTTTTACCGCGGCAGATCCAGGCATGTGGAAATAATTATTTTTAATTAAAATTTAGAAATTTAAAAAACGCGAAAGTTTTTCCAACTCGGTGAACTCGTGTTTATGTTTTTTATAATTTTGAATCGCATTTTTAAAGACATTCATTTTATTTTTTAATACATTTGTAAAGCAACATCGTAGTTTTTTAATTAGACTTGGTTTTTACACTCAAAAAGACACATTTTTCGACTCAGAAATCTGACTTTTTATTCAGAAATCTGGCTTTTGATTCAGAAATCTGACTTTTGATTCAGAAATCTGACTTTTGATTCAGAAATGTGACTTTTGATTCAGAAATCTGGCTTTTGATTCAGAAATCTGACTTTTGATTCAGAAATCTGGCTTTTGATTCAGAAATCTGACTTTTGATTCAGAAATCTGACTTTTGATTCAGAAATCTGACTTTTGATTCAGAAATGTGACTTTTGATTCAGAAATCTGGCTTTTGATTCAGAAATCTGACTTTTGATTCAGAAATCTGACTTTTGATTCAGAAATCTGGCTTTTGATTCAGAAATCTGACTTTTGATTCAGAAATGTGACTTTTGATTCAGAAATCTGGCTTTTGATTCAGAAATCTGACTTTTGATTCAGAAATGTGACTTTTGATTCAGAAATCTGGCTTTTGATTCAGAAATCTGACTTTTGATTCAGAAATCTGACTTTTGATTCAGAAATCTGACTTTTGATTCAGAAATGTGACTTTTGATTCAGAAATCTGGCTTTTGATTCAGAAATCTGACTTTTGATTCAGAAATCTGACTTTTGATTCAGAAATGTGACTTTTGATTCAGAAATCTGGCTTTTGATTCAGAAATCTGACTTTTGATTCAGAAATCTGACTTTTGATTCAGAAATCTGGCTTTTGATTCAGAAATCTGACTTTTGATTCAGAAATCTGACTTTTGATTCAGAAATCTGGCTTTTGATTCAGAAATCTGACTTTTGATTCAGAAATCTGACTTTTGATTCAGAAATCTGACTTTTGATTCAGAAATCTGACTTTTGATTCAGAAATGTGACTTTTGATTCAGAAATCTGGCTTTTGATTCAGAAATCTGACTTTTGATTCAGAAATCTGGCTTTTGATTCAGAAATCTGACTTTTGATTCAGAAATCTGACTTTTGATTCAGAAATGTGACTTTTGATTCAGAAATCTGGCTTTTGATTCAGAAATCTGACTTTTGATTCAGAAATCTGACTTTTGATTCAGAAATGTGACTTTTGATTCAGAAATCTGGCTTTTGATTCAGAAATCTGACTTTTGATTCAGAAATCTGACTTTTGATTCAGAAATGTGACTTTTGATTCAGAAATCTGGCTTTTGATTCAGAAATCTGACTTTTGATTCAGAAATGTGACTTTTGATTCAGAAATCTGGCTTTTGATTCAGAAATCTGACTTTTGATTCAGAAATGTGACTTTTGATTCAGAAATCTGGCTTTTGATTCAGAAATCTGACTTTTGATTCAGAAATCTGACTTTTGATTCAGAAATGTGACTTTTGATTCAGAAATCTGGCTTTTGATTCAGAAATCTGACTTTTGATTCAGAAATCTGGCTTTTGATTCAGAAATCTGACTTTTGATTCAGAAATCTGACTTTTGATTCAGAAATCTGGCTTTTGATTCAGAAATCTGACTTTTGATTCAGAAATCTGACTTTTGATTCAGAAATCTGACTTTTGATTCAGAAATCTGACTTTTGATTCAGAAATCTGGCTTTTGATTCAGAAATCTGACTTTTGATTCAGAAATCTGACTTTTGATTCAGAAATGTGACTTTTGATTCAGAAATCTGGCTTTTGATTCAGAAATCTGACTTTTGATTCAGAAATGTGACTTTTGATTCAGAAATCTGGCTTTTGATTCAGAAATCTGACTTTTGATTCAGAAATGTGACTTTTGATTCAGAAATCTGGCTTTTGATTCAGAAATCTGACTTTTGATTCAGAAATCTGACTTTTGATTCAGAAATCTGACTTTTGATTCAGAAATCTGACTTTTGATTCAGAAATGTGACTTTTGATTCAGAAATCTGGTTTTTGATTCAGAAATCTGACTTTTGATTCAGAAATCTGACTTTTGATTCAGAAATGTGACTTTTGATCCAGAAATCTGGCTTTTGATTCAGAAATCTGACTTTTGATTCAGAAATCTGACTTTTGATTCAGAAATCTGACTTTTGATTCAGAAATCTGACTTTTGATTCAGAAATCTGGCTTTTGATTCAGAAATCTGACTTTTGATTCAGAAATCTGACTTTTGATTCAGAAATCTGACTTTTGATTCAGAAATCTGACTTTTGATTCAGAAATGTGACTTTTGATTCAGAAATCTGGCTTTTGATTCAGAAATCTGACTTTTGATTCAGAAATCTGGCTTTTGATTCAGAAATCTGACTTTTGATTCAGAAATCTGACTTTTGATTCAGAAATGTGACTTTTGATTCAGAAATCTGGCTTTTGATTCAGAAATCTGACTTTTTATTCAGAAATCTGACTTTTGATTCAGAAATCTGACTTTTGATTCAGAAATCTGGCTTTTGATTCAGAAATCTGACTTTTGATTCAGAAATCTGACTTTTGATTCAGAAATCTGGCTTTTGATTCAGAAATCTGACTTTTGATTCAGAAATCTGACTTTTGATTCAGAAATCTGGCTTTTGATTCAGAAATCTGGCTTTTGATTCAGAAATCTGACTTTTGATTCAGAAATCTGACTTTTGATTCAGAAATCTGGCTTTTGATTCGGAAATCTGACTTTTGATTCAGAAATCTGACTTTTGATTAAGAAATCTGACTTTTTGATTCAGAAATCTGACTTTTTGATTAAGAAATCTGACTTTTGATTCAGAAATCTGACTTTTTGATTCAGAAATCTGACTTTTGATTCAGAAATCTGACTTTTGATTCAGAAATCTGGCTCACGACGGATCTTAAACCTTGACCTAATCTTACTTACGACTCACAAATGTGACTTATGACTTAGATATTTGACTTAGTTATCCAACTTATCAACAAGAAAAACATGGCGCCAAAAGTGTAGGAAAAGGCACTAAAAAGCTGATTTTGAGCAGTATTACTGAATTACATAAGGTTAGAGTACAGCTAATAGATATAAGCGGCTTTTTAATAAAAAGATTAAATTACTTCCCACAAAGTAGATGCTGATGCACTTTTTCACCAACGTAAATGAAAAGGATTTTCATTGTTATTATTTTGTGAGAAACAGTGTTTCTTCCAGACTTTTTTCTCCGGGGGGGGGGGGGGGCACTTGAAATTTTCGGGGGGAGGGGGGGGGTAAACTTTCTTCGGGGGGCGGACACTGTTAAAAGTATATATTTTCTATATAAATTATATAAATTTCATTTCGTTCGGGGGGGGGGGGGGGCGGTAAAAAAATTTCGGGGGGCTTGCCCCCCCCCCCCCCCCCCCCCCCCCCCGAAGAGATGCCTGGAAGAAATTCTGGTGAGAAACATCACTCATAAGAAAAGACACTTTTTTTAAAATAATAAATATATATATAAATATATAAATTGTTCACCAATAATATATTGTTTATCTGGGATTATATATATGAACACACACACACACACACACACATATATATATATATATATATATATATATATATATATATATATATATATATATATATATATATATATATATATATATATATATATATATATATATATATATATATATGTATATATATGTATAGTAAACTTAGATATCCCGCTCCTAATGTCCCCCTATCAGCCCAAAGCACCGGTGACTGGACGGGTAAATATAACTTTGTTTCAGACAGGATTATCTTTTATTCGTTAGCGTGAGGATTAAGATTATCCCACCAATTTTTTTATATCCAGCCCCTGATCATCCCGGTCACCGGCTGACCCCACTTTGTCGCGTGTCGTTAAGACAATAGCCAGACTTATCCTCAGAGTCACGCCATTTATATAAGTAGCTTACGTTAATCCCGGCTAATCCTTATTTTTTTGTAACTCCATTTACCCAGCCTGAATTGTAAAGTAGAATAGAAGACGCGGGAAACTAGTTTTAATAAATTATGACTGTGTAGTAAGAACGGTAGTGGTTAAGCTAATGTACCTGTGTAAGTCGTGGGTTCGAGTCACGCGGTTATGGTGAGTAAAAATAGATGAACTTTAACACACGGTAAGAGAGATATAAATAATGGATCTGTTTGTTGGTTTACTGGGAAGGAAGAAAAAAAAATGGCGGGTTGATGAATAAAGTTCATTAAGGAAAAATTAATTAAACCCCCTCGTGGGATTGTGGGTACATGTCTCGGTGATGTGAAAGTTTAATTAATTTAGTTGGGTGTGCAGGTAGTGTTGGGGGGGGGGAATCATTTTGGTTTAATAGTGCGGAGGCGGAGAGGGCACGTTTTGATGGGTTTTAGGAATAATAAAGTTGAGAATAAGTTATTACAGGCGTGAATGGTGAGAACGTTTATAGGAGCTTGGGAATGGTGTCATTAGGAAAATTTTAATATTGTCATTAGGAAAATGTGAATATTTTCATTAGGAAAATGTAAATGTTTTCGTTAGAAAATTTGGGAAAATGTGAATATCGTCATTAGGAAAATGTGAATGCTGTCATTAAGAAAATGTGAATGTTGTCGTTAGGAAAATGTGGGAAAATGTGAATATTGTCATTAGGAAAATGTGGGAAAATGTGAATATTGTCATTAGGAAAATGTGAATTTTGTCATTGGGATATGTGAATGTTGGTCTATAGGACAATATGAACTTTTCTAGGGGGAAATGCGAACGTTGTCTATAGGAAAATGTGAATATTTCTATAGGAAAATGTGAATGCCGCAATAATGCTAATGCTGTCTGTTAAAAAAAATATTGTCATTAGAAAACTGTGGATGTTATCCTTTAGAAAATGTTGCTGCTTTCATTATGAGATTGTGAATGTTATCGGTTATATGCTGTGAACTTTACCAACAAACAACATAACTGCTGACATTATAGAAACATGGATGCTGTCCCCTGCTATTGTACCTCTATTGTCCCATGCTGACGAGCTTCCATAAAAAGAAAAATTCATGGAATTACAAGTTTAAATCAATTAATTGGGAATTTCCGTAAAATCTATTAACTCTAAGCTGGGGGGCTCAGAAATTCGCAGAGGAAAAAAAAATTCATGAAACTAATTTAAAGAATTAGAGAATCTTTTTTTTTCTTCTATACATCAGCAAGCTAGGATAGAATCTCTAGGTATAGCAGCATATTAGCCCAATTTGTCATGCTGAAATAAGTTTCTTTTACCATTGTTGGTGAAAAAAGGATTTGCACTTGGAGATATGACGAACTATGTTGACGAAGAAGGAAAAAACAAACAAACAAAAAACAAACAAAAAACAAACAAAAACCTTTTTTACTTGAATTAGTTCACAGAAAAATATCTCACCGGAACATTTTGTGGCGCATGGAACTATTTTCATACTTTAAAAGTGTACACAGGGCATTTTTTAAACACGCGTCGTTTATTTTTATGAGAAATTTTCGCTCCAACAATTTTAAAAATATTTTCCACCTTATAATTTGAGCTTGAAGAATAATTCACACCGCATAATTTGAGCTTGAAGGGCTTGAAGAATATTTACCACCGCAAACGCATGTCTTGGGGAAAAACAACCCATTTCCAAACTTTTTTTTTGAGAACTGTTTTGAAAACCACTGCACACCATTTAATATGAATACCAAATACATGATTTCCCACGGTATGATTTGAGTACCAATATTCTGGAAGAATATTTCCCACCATTTTGATATGAGCGCCAGTTCCTTAAAGAATATTTCCCACCATTTTGATATGAGCGATAGTTCTTTAAAGAATATTTCCCACCATTTTTTGATATCAGCCCCAGTTCTTTAAAGAATATTTCCCACCATTTAACTTCAGTACCTATTTTTGCTTAGTGATGACCACGCTATCCCTTCATATTCCGAGGTCACAGAAACAGGTGAACTCTACTTCATGTGCCAGTTACTTGAAGATTTTTTTACCACCATCTGTTATTTAAAGAATATTTCCCAGTATATACCTTGCTTACCATAAACCTGCGCAAACACATAATTCTTGAATTATTTTAAATTTTTACAATGGACATTAAACCCACATGCGCTTGACTTTGATGTTTAAACTGTGATGTTTGTGGTGAGACAATTTGTTTCATCTAATCGTGTTTATGATCGCATAAATAATTTACTGCATGAATAGACGGGGTGTATACGTTGGTTTATTTGTCGTGTGTGTGACGAAATGTACTAAATACATGTGTGTACCATGTATGTGTGTAGTTCTGTTTGAATTTGTGAGTGATTGCATCTGTGAAGACAATTGACATTTTCTGCCTGTGTGAAGATGCGTCTGTTTTTCTTTTTTTTTTCTCTGTTTTTTTTGTTCGTGTGTCTTGCCATTCGTGTTTGGTGTGTTAGGATTGTCTTGTGTTTAACGTAATCTCTGTCGTCATCCTCTTTAGTCACGTGTGTGTCTGTTGTGTGAGTCAGGTGTCCATGATTAGTCTGTGTGTCTGTCTGTCTGTGTGTCTGTCTCTTGTGTCTGGGATGGGATCTGTATCTCTGTGTTGTGCGTTACTGTTTGTCTTGAAGTCAGTTTATTGATGTGTTTTGTGTAAGCTTGTGTATACCAGTGTACTGGTGTCTGCAAAAATTATTGGCGTGTATATGAGTGTGCTGGTGTCTACGATCGGTGTGTTTATGAGTACGTGTGTGTCTGTTGTGTGACCATGAACGGTGAATAATTGTGAGAAGTGTGGATTTAATATTAGTGTGTTAAATGTGTGTATGAGTGGACTGATGTCTAAGATGTGGTAATGTGTGTGTTATGTGTCTAAGATTGGCGTGTGTATTTGTGTATGTGTGTCTGCAGTGTGTTTAAGATTGATGTGTCTATGTGTCTATGTGTGTCTGCTCTGTGTCTAAGATTTGGCGTGTCTATATGTGTATGTGTGTGTTATGTGTCTAAGATTGGCGTGTCTATGTGTCTATGTGTGTCTGCAGTGTCTAAGATTGGTGTGTCTATGTATGTCTGCAGTGTCTAAGATTGGCGTGTCTATGTGTCTATGAATGTCTGCAGTATGTCTAAGAATTGCGTGCCTATGTGTATCTGTAGTGTGTCTAAGATTGGCGTGTGTATGTGTGTCTGCAATGTGTCTAAGATTGGCGTGTCTATGTGTGTCTGTAGTGTGTCTAAGTTGGGCGTGTCTATGTGTGTCTGTAGTGTGTCTAAGTTGGGCGTGTCTGTGTATGTATGTGTGTCTGCAATGTGTCTAAGATTGGCGTGTCTATGTGTGTCTGTAGTGTGTCTAAGTTGGGCGTGTCTATGTGTGTCTGTAGTGTGTCTAAGTTGGGCGTGTCTGTGTATGTATGTGTGTCTGCAATGTGTCTAAGATTGGCGTGTCTATGTGTGTCTGCAGTGTGTCTAAGATTGGCGTGTCTATGTGTGTATATGTGTCTAAGATTGGCGTATCTATGAGTGTATGTGTGTGTAATGTGTCTAAGAAGACTGGTCTATGTGTGTGTGTAATGTGTCTAAGATTGGCGTGTCTATGTGTGTCTGCAGTGTGTCTAAGATTGGCGTGTCTATGTATGTCTGCAGTGTCTAAGATTGGCGTGTCTATGTGTCTATGAATGTCTGCAGTATGTCTAAGAATTGCGTGCCTATGTGTATCTGTAGTGTGTCTAAGATTGGCGTGTGTATGTGTGTCTGCAATGTGTCTAAGATTGGCGTGTCTATGTGTGTCTGTAGTGTGTCTAAGTTGGGCGTGTCTATGTGTGTCTGTAGTGTGTCTAAGTTGGGCGTGTCTGTGTATGTATGTGTGTCTGCAATGTGTCTAAGATTGGCGTGTCTATGTGTGTCTGTAGTGTGTCTAAGTTGGGCGTGTCTATGTGTGTCTGTAGTGTGTCTAAGTTGGGCGTGTCTGTGTATGTATGTGTGTCTGCAATGTGTCTAAGATTGGCGTGTCTATGTGTGTCTGCAGTGTGTCTAAGATTGGCGTGTCTATGTGTGTATATGTGTCTAAGATTGGCGTATCTATGAGTGTATGTGTGTGTAATGTGTCTAAGAAGACTGGTCTATGTGTGTGTGTAATGTGTCTAAGATTGGCGTGTCTATGTGTGTCTGCAGTGTGTCTAAGATTGGCGTGTCTATGTATGTCTGCAGTGTATCACCCCCACCCCCCTGAACCTCTGGTGCCAGATATTGTCCATGTTGACGAGGTCTGCGTGAGACCAGTAGAGACGCCAGTCCATCGCTAATGGCGTGGGGGTCCCAGAGGGATCGCCAACAAACGGGATCAGAAACAAGGCACCATGGGACTGCACTGGATGGATACGATACAGGATGGATTACTGCTGGATGGATACGATACAGAATGGATTACTGGGAAAGCTGAAGTTACGCAATCGTTTAGTGAGTGTGTATAGGTGTGCGAATGCGTGCGTTGGTTTACGGGCGTGCGGTTATGCGTGTGTGTTTGAAAGCGAGTACTTTTGCGTGTGTATGTATATGTGAGTGTAAGCACATGCGTGTGAAAGTGAGAATGCATGGGTGTGTGAGTGTGTGTAAAGGTGTGTGAGTGTGTGCGGGCATGCGTTTATGTTTGCGAGCGTATGTGTTTGTGAGTGTGCTCGCGTGTGTGCGTGTGTATGTGAGCATGCATGTGTATGTGTGTATGTGTGTGTGTGTATCTGTGTGTGATGGAGTAGGATTTCGGATAAAGTAGAATCGAGTTTCTGAGTATCTCGGCGTCTCACGCCGATGGTTATATAAAAATCAAACATTTAGCTTGAAGCAATAAACAGCACATAACATTGAGGTAAAGAAATGGCGGTATAATTTAAGAAAATGACATAATCCCCGGGCTGTGAGCACTACACATCTCCTACCCCCCATACACTCACGCTTCGTTCGCGGCTATTCAGCTGTCAGCGATTACCTCCCCTCTCTAAACGTTTTCACCACGGTAAGGATCGCCTCCCCTTTTGTTTGGGGTAGTGGCGCTGGGAAAGATAATCTGTACTCGGCAAACAGGGGGGACAAACACATCCGATCGATGGGCGCTCAGTATGACAAAGGTAAAATAAACAAGAATGATCTCCCCTTTTGTTGGTTTGAATAATTGTCTTGTCGTTTTGGGAAGCTGCGTGGCTTCAGAACGAGGCTGCCGAAGACGTATATTCTATAGCACTTTTCATTATTTTTTTGGATGCAGCGAACTAGAGACAACCGACGATTTTTTTTCCCGAGTATTTTTCGAACGAGACGCACTAGTGGTTTCCCTTTGAGGGTCGCCATAAATATTTTAGATTTCAATGAATTATTGTCCCGGTTTGGTAGAAATAAAATATTCTATTTTTAGAAGAAAGCAGGTTAATGCAGAACAGGTAAAAGAATACAGATTTTAGCAGACGTGAATAGAATTCATGTAAAATCAATGGTGGATTGGATAACAGTAGAATACAAAGGTAGAATAATTGTAGAAGACGCTAGGCAATCGTGTATAGAATAGAGATGTACAATACTATTAGACGAATTTTGTTAGTGCAAATTAAACACAATCTTTTAAATGCTTAATCGAAAATGATCATATTTCAGAGAAACAAGTTTATAAAATTATGAAATCAAAACTGTATTGTCTTAATGTTGATGATTGTTAGTTGAGGATAATTTTAGACCGAGTTGGACAAGATTGATCCTGACCCAAAAGTAAACAAAAAAAGACTTTAGATTGATGATAGGAATAGGAATTTAGCTTTCAACCAAATGCAGCTCAAATAATTTTAACCTAAAAGACAAGGTACAAGAACAGACTTTTATGGTTCGTCTAGATATGAAAACTAGGTTGCACTAGATTCTAGAGTAGGTCTAGATTCTAGAGTAGGTCTAGATTCTAGAGTAGGTCTAGATTCTAGAGTAGATCTAGATTCTAGAGTTGGTCTAGATTCTAGAGTTGGTCTAGATTCTAGAGTTGGTCTAGATTCTAGAGTGGTCTAGATTCTAGAGTTGGTCTAGATTCTAGAGTGGTCTAGATTCTAGAGTTGGTCTAGATTCTAGAGTTGGTCTAGATTCTAGAGTGGTCTAGATTCTAGAGTTGGTCTAGATTCTAGAGTGGTCTAGATTCTAGAGTGGTCTAGATTCTAGAGTGGTCTAGATTCTAGAGTTGGTCTAGATTCTAGAGTTGGTCTAGATTCTTGACCGAATGTTACCAGTTGAAAAGGGGGCCACAACTACTAGTAATAGACCAGATCCCCGGCCAATGTTAAAAAATTAGCTTTTAACCTGTTGCTAAATCTGGCCAACGTAGCAGCTCAGACCAGCTCGGTCACGTGATTAGTGGGTTGAGCCCCGGGCTAGACCAGATTTTTTTCAATGCTCACAAGTGGGGGGGGGGGGGACTGGGGGTTGTTGTTTTTGTCCAGTCAGTCGATGGTGAGTATGTGGTGACAGACGGTGGAAAAACAGACGAGAGGGTGGAGGGTATCTGGTGACACATGGAGGGTAGGTGGTGACACACTGAGGGTATATGGTGACAGACAGTGGGTAGGTGGTGACACATGGAGGGTATATGGTGACAGACAGTGGAAAAACAGACAAGAGGGTGGAGGGTATCTGGTGACACATGGAGAGTAGGTGGTGACAGACAGTGGAAAAACAGACTCAAGAGGATGGAGGGAAGGTGGTGACACATGGAGGGTAGGTGGTGATACATGGAGTGAATATGGTGACAGATAAATGATAAATAAGATAATAAATGATAAATGACAGATAAATAAGACTTAATATGGAGAGAATGAGATGAGATATGAGAGATGACATATGGAAAGCATGAGATGGCATATAGAGAAAATGTGATGACAAATTGAGAGCATGAGATGACATATGGATGGGGTGGTCAGTGATGTTTGGTGTTGTAATATGTCTAACAGTAATGTGTTGAACAGTGATGTTTTCAACAGTGATGTTTTGAACAGTGATGTTTTGAACAGTGATGTTTTGAACAGTGATGTTTTGAACAGTAATGTTTTGAACAGTGCTGTATTGAGAGTGCTGTGCTGGATATTGACAAGTTGGTAAAGTGCTGTTGAAGCACCTGTTAAGCCTGTCGTCTCACCGCACCATTTCTTAACAACCCGCCCACAGCATTAGATTCAAGAAGATTGGAGAATAATTTATTTCTTCCACAAAATGTTGGCAAATCTGCTCGTCCATTTAACATTAAGCAACACCATGGTATTGTACTATTCCAGTTGCCATGGTAACGGAAAGCGATGAAAACGTTTAATTATAGCAACAGTTGTTTGCTCAATAGTTGAATCACGTGCAGTGAATTGAAAGGCCGGTGTGGTGAATGGTTGTATAGGTGTGGTGAACGGTCGTACAGATGCGGTGAACGATCGTGCAGGTGTGATGGGATGGGCGGTCGTGTAGGTGTGATGGGCGGTCACACAGGTGTGGTGGGTGGTCACACAGGTGTGGTGGGTGGGCACACAGGTGTGGTGAACGGTCGTACAGTTGTGATGGGTGGTCACACAGGTGTGGTTGGTGGTCACACAGGTGTGGTTGGTGGTCACACAGGTGTGGTTGGTGGTCACACAAGTGTGATGGATGGTAACATTGGTGTGATGGGTGGTCACACAGGTGTGATGGGTGGTCACACAAGTGTGATGGATGGTAACATTGGTGTGATGGGTGGTCACACAGGTGTGGTGGGTGGTTATACAGGTGTGATGGTTGGTTATACAGGTGTGATGGGTGGTTATACAGGTGTGATGGGTGGTCACACAGGTGTGATGGGTGGTTTGATTGGTGGTCACACAGGTGTGATGGATGGTCACACAGGTGTGATGGGTGGTTTGATTGGTGGTCACACAGGTGTGATGGATGGTCACACAGGTGTGATGGGTGGTTTGATTGGTGGTCACACAGGTGTGATGGGTGGTTTGATTGGTGGTCACACAGGTGTGATGGATGGTCACACAGGTGTGATGGGTGGTTTGATTGGTGGTCACACAGGTGTGATGGATGGTCACACAGGCGTAACGTGTGAACACATAAAGTGCTTTCAAAGCATAGGGATTGGTCACCCACATGTATTCCACGAAAAGACAGAGAGGTGCCAACATGTGTTTATTGACCACACCCCAGTCATGTTTACACTGATTCAATATCGACAACCTAAATTCTCACGGAGCATCGGGAAAAAATCATTCAGAAATAATTTTAATATTATGTAATAGTATCCAACCCCCGACCCCCCACCCGCTCCCCGTCCAGTTAAACGGTCTCTGATAATAACAGCTGATGTCAACACAATGCGACCCTGACCCACAACAGTTTGAGTAGCCTCCCCTTGCAGCAACGCATGGATTACGACATCCCGTGACGTCATAGGTAAGTGGTTAATTGACTATCATCCCGTGCACTGGCATGCTGTTGGGGGGAAAAATCGGATTTTCCCGCATCGTAGTGAGTACTAGACTCTTACATCCGTGTGTAGATGGGGGTGGGGGTGGGGGTGGGGGATGCATGAAGTATTAGAATAAATACTCACATTGATTTGTATTACAATTATATTTCACAGGGAACGAATGAAATGTTTATGGTTGTGTTATCGAAAATGCATGGTGTAGGTTTTTGTGCGGTTATATTTGTGGTGGTGTGTTATTGTGGGTGCATGTTTGGCGAAGCGGGGGGTGGGGGGGGGGGGGTGGGAGCATGGTTTAATATTTTTAAAATGGACTAAATACCGATGTAATAGTCAGGGGGTTGTGAGGGTGGGGGGGGGGGGGGTTATAAGACGATTCAGGTCACAATGTGTTTTTTCTCATGCGAGTGTTTGAGTGTAGACTAGGGTTAATTCAAGTCTAGGATAAGATTTAGGTTAGGGCTAAAAGGGTTGGGGGATTCTTTTAGCGACAGGGTTGGGTTAAAGTTGGGGATATGGTTGGGTTACGTTAAGCCTGGCATGGGTTAAGGATAGATTTGGTTCAAGACTATAGTTGGCTTAGGGTTCAGGTAGGGAAATTTAAGTGTAAGTGCTCATCTGAAACAAAACGAACATCGGAAATGTAAGTGTAAGTGCTTATCTGAAACAAAACGAACATCGGAAATGTAAGTGTAAGTGCTCATCTGAAACAACTGGAACAATCAAGTAACCGATTAACAATTGTTCTATAATTAGACTTATCACGTGATTCGGCAACTAATCGTTACCGCTGCAGGTTAAAAAAATCGTGCAATTTTTTTTACTCTGAGGAGAGAGGGAAAAGTGCGTATGGAAGTGGGGTGGGTTGGGGGGGGGGGGGGGTAGTTGGAGGGGCATCAGCCCAGATGTTTGCAAGTAAATTTTATACAGTGATCTCCCTTGATAATATGCGTATCAAAGTTAACCCGCGCGTGATTTCAACCGGTGTTGGCTGACGTCTGTTTACGCTATCACGTGACATTAATTTGGTATTAATTAACACTTTGTTTATTCGCGACTGCAGTAAAGATCTTTATATATATATATATATATATATATATATATATATATATATATATATATATATATATATATATATATATATATATATATATATATATATATATATATGTGTGTGTGTGTGTGTGGGTGCGTGTGGACAAGCGCTTGCTTACAATCTTGAACCTACCACGAGCAGGCATTGTCATCAAGTGGTGCAGTTTTCCAACCCCCCCCCCCCCCACACACACACACACCCAACACACACCGTGCCGTTGTCAAGATAAATTCAAGCACTGTGTGGGGTTTGTGTGGATTGACACTTAAGCGATAATCGATGGCGGCTCTAGGTGTGTGTAAACGTGTGTGTTCTTTTTAGGTGTGTGTAAACGTGTGTGTTCTGTTTAGGTGTGTGTAAACTTGTGTGTTCTTTTTAGGTGTGTGTAAACTTTTGTGTTCTGTTTAGGTGTGTGTAAATGTGTGTTCTTTTCAGGTGTGTGTAAACTTGTTTGTTCTTTTTAGGTTTGTGTGTGGACTTGTGTGTTCTTTTTAGGTGTGTGTAAAATTGTGTGTTCTTTTTAGGTGTGTAAATGTGTGTTCTTTTTAGGTGTGTGTGTTAACTTGTGTGTTCCTTTTAGGTGTGTGTAAATTTGTTCTATTTGTGTAGGCCTATGTGTGGATTCAAGAAAGCACAGGGAATAAACTAAATGGATTTATGGAAACACAATAAAGAAACTCCATAGATTCAATGATCGGCGTAGTCCAGGGGTCTCCAAACTACGGCCCGCGGGCCGGATGCGGCCCGCGAGGTCCTCTCATCCGGCCCGCAGAGATCTTTTTGTCCACGTTAAAAACGTTTGTTGGTGATGGCTGAGGAACTTTGCCCAGAAAAATCAAAGACATGCCTGGAAGAAACTGGCCCCCGAACTGAAATTTTATAGTTAATGCGGCCCTTGGACTGAAAAGTTTGGAGACCCCTGGCGTAGTCGAATGATAGAGCGTTAAACTGCTAACCTGAAAGTCTCGAGTTCGGATCCCGGGCTCGAGACCATAGGGCGACCTTTATTATGGGTACATGACTCACGTTATGGAGTATAGTCTGTTGAGCATAGTGCTACCACACTATGCCTTCATATGCCGAGATCATAAAAACTTATTAACTCTACTTCACTTGCCCTATGGCTGTAAGGCTCGAACATGGACGAGTGTCATAAATTTCAAAGAGACCACAATGGAAATGGATTCAAGATGAACCTCACTACCTTTTACACCGAAAAAGTGACGTGCTTACATTCAAAACGTGTACACTCTTCGCATATGCCACGGTGTTTTCAACAGAACGAAAGTAAATAAGTTGAGCATATTTTAAGTTTGTTCTAATTGTGTGGCTCATACAGCAGAGCACAAAATGAAAACACGTCAAGCAAAGCTTATTAAAGCCAACAAAACAAGAATTCGCAAACAAGAATTAAATCTTTTTTAATCCACGCTGACAGATAAATAACCAGATCTAGAATAAAAACAAAAGGATTAATTAAACCTCGCTAAAGGCTTAAAATTTTGTTTATTAATATTTTTATGCTATTTTTCAAATCCTAAAAAGATCAGATATTTTATGTTTATTTTAATGGAAGCGTTATCTTGTGGTAAGATATTGTGCATGGGACGGTGTGGTTGAATGGTAGAGCATTCGACTACTAACTTGAAAGTTTCGAGTTTAGATCCCGCGCTTGAGTCCGTAGTAAGTCCCTGAGTCCACCCAGCTCTAACGGGTACCTGACTGTGACAAGGGAAAGTAAAAGCGGCTGGGCATAGTGCTGGCCACACTATCCCCTCATATGCCGTGGTCAGTGAAACATGAACTCTACTTCACCTGCCCCCCATGGACCGTAGGGTTATTTTCCTTGAGAGATTTGATATTGGATCTCAAGCCATCGTAATTCACACCGCAGCGTTCACACTTGCGACATGTATACCATACACGTTTAGAAAAAAAAACAACTCAGCAAAAAGTTAATTTTATCGGGACATGTGCACATACTTGCTGCGGCGCTGTTGTAATTCTAGACGTATACATGTCGCTAGTGTTAATGCGGTGTTAAAACATTCAATTTAAAGAGAATCTGCTAGTTTTTATATTATGTCTGTTTGTTCCTCTGTCCTGTTGTCCGTAACGAATCTTGTAACTTTGGTTGAAGAGTTGGTCACATATGAAATAACACATTTTTTTCTACAAACGCTTTTACTAAAGAATGAAAGTTTCTTTTAGATATAAAAAAAATGTCAGTGCATTTAAAAATGTATTATAAAATATACTTTTATAATTGTTTTATTGCTAACTGTCTCTGTGTAGTAATAATAGTCCCCCACCCCCAGAGTTTCTTCCAGGCATCTCTTCGGAGGGGGGGGGGGGGGGCCTTTGTCTACCGCCCCCCCCCCCCCCCCGAACGAGATGGAATTTATATAGTAAAAATATACTTTTACTAGTGTCCGCCCCCCCCCCCGGAAAATGATAACCGCCCCCCCCCCCCCGAAAATATCAAGTCCGTCCCCCCCCCCCCCCGTCCCCCCGAAGAAAAAACACTGCCCACCCACCGGTCCATACAACACATCACTAGATCTAGTAGCTTGACAACTTCTCCGTGGGTATCATGTTGAATGTATCAAAAAGTCCTTACGATCAAAATAAAATTATCAAAAGTCCCTGTCCTTAATTTTAAATATATCAAAAGTCAATTGGAACGAATGTTAAATATATCAGAATTTGGTGACGGCTGTAAATAAATTGTATACATTATTTAAAATCTGTGACTTAGCTTTGTATAAAGCAATTTACTTGAACATTCATACGCTGCTAAATAATACGTAAGAATTATTTATCTTCTATTTTGTATTTTAAGAAAGATTTTTTAAGATAATTAAAACCTTTATTAAATAATGCTAAAGCTAGTATAAGTGGCGGATTAAAAATTTTGGACCTTTAGAAAACGTGCAGAAAGACAGCCAAGCAGTGTTTCTTCCAGATTTTTTTCTCCGGGGGGGGGGGGGGGGGGATAATTGTTATTTTCCGGGGGTGGGGGAGGGGGAAAGGTCAACATTTTTCGGGGGGGGGGGGACACTAGTAAAAGTGTATGTTTACTATATAAAATCCATCGCGTTCGGGGGGGGGGGGGGGGGCGGTAGACTTTCTTCGGGGGATCTGAGACCCCCGAAAAGATACTTGGAAGAAACTCTGCAGCCAAGGATTAGAGTTTGTGATGGTTTAAAATATTTGGACCTTTAGAAAACGTATAGAAAGACAGGCAAGGATTAGAAGTTGTGATGGTTTAAAATATTTGGACCTTTAGAAAACGTATCGTAAGAAAGTCACAAGTTGGGTCGCGTTAGTTTAAATTAATGATGGCGACGATAAAGAATGTCTGGACTGGTCGACCAAGTGTCGTTAATCTTTGGTCCCACAATAAATGTGTCGTTGTGTGTCTAGTCACGTGGTATTTATCAAGCTGATTAAAACCAGTGTTTCTTCCAGACTGTTTTCTCCGAAGGGGGGGGGGGGCACTTGATATTTTCGGGGGGAGACGGGACAACAACATTTTCCGGGGGGGGGGGGGTGGGGGGATACTGGTAAAAGTATATGTTCTCTATATAAAATCCATTTCGTTTGGGGGGGGGGGGGGGCTGCGGTAGACTCTCCCCCCCCCCCCCCCCCCTCGAAGAAATGCCTGGAAGAAACTGTTTAAAACATGGCCGCCTAACTCGTGGTATTTTAATTTTACAAACTAAAATATGTGTTTAATTGCCTTTCCTAGCGAGATAACTAAAATATGTTGTATTGTGTGTTGCGAGTCATTTCCTAACAAGGTAACTTAAATATGTTGTATGTCGCCTTTAAATTTCCTACCGGCGGAAACAAAATATGCTGTACGAGCCGACCCGCTGCGTATCATACGCCGCTATTTAGTTGTTTTTTTTTTCTACTTTTCAGTAATTTATAATTTGTGAATTCGACAGTACCAATGCTGCCATTGAAAATATTTGCTTAAAAACACTAACCCCCCCCCCCCCCCCCCCCACGTGAAAGCAGCCTCCTCTTAGTTAGGGGCCTACCTCCTCTAAGTTTAAAATCGTTTCAAACTAAATTATCTGCCCCTAATAGCCGTCACCAAACCCGTCTCTATGATTGTAAAATGTAAACAGAGTGAACACCGCTCACCAGATCATGTGGGGGTGGGGTGGGGTGGTAGTGATAGTGATAGAGAGGAAGAGAGGGGACTGCAAAGGCGCGCTTGCAGCTTGTTTTCTAACTGATCCCAGAAGAGAATTATATATATAGATAGATGTTGCTGTAAGACTATGTTGTTGAGACAGTTCATTCAGCAATGAAACATCCACCGTTCGATATAGCACTTATACATAAAGTGCGTGAATACACAAAATAAAAATCACAGGAATAGTACTGGATACATTTCAAGTTCTAACAGTCAACACGCATAGCTTCCCCTTGCATGCAAAATACAGTGACTGATCGCTCACGCATTCACTTCCGTTGGCCAGGTATTCAACTATCACACACGTTTCACTCCAAATTCAATTCACCAAATACAGTCTGTTACAGTTGCCATGAATTTCGTACCGCCAGAAATAAAATATGGTGTACGAGCCGACCCGCGGCGTATCATAAGCCGCTATTTAGTTGTTTTATTTTCTACTTTTCAGTAATTCATAATTTGTGAATTCGACAGTACCACTGCTGTCACTGAAAATATTTGCTTTAAAACACTATCAGTAAGTCGTTAAGGACGATAACCCACCCCCTCCTTCCCCCCCCCCCCCCCGTGAAAGCAGCCTCCTCTTAGCTACCTCCCCTAAGTTTAAAATCGTTTCAAACTAAATTATCTGCCCCTAATAGCCGTCACTAAACCCGGCTCTATGATTGTAAACATTTAGCGTGAACCACAGCTCACCAGACTTCCTAGAGAGGGAGAGAGGGGACTGCAAGGCGCGCTTACAGCTTGTTTTCTAACGGCTCCCAGAAGAGAATTATATATATAGATAGATGTTGCCATTAGACAACGCTCATGAGTTGAAGCACGATCCGACTTTTTATTACTTGCTGGAACTAACATAAATCCTGTTCGTTGTTTCGTTTCGTTTCTTTTTGTCTGTAGCAGCCTACGGCCATATCTTACTCTAACAATCTGTCTGTTCCCAGCTAGTTAAGATACCGATCGTTTTATCTAAGACCGAAAGAGTTATCTGAAAGTGTTATCGGAAGAAAGAAAGAAACGAAATAATTTGGCGATGGTAGCTCAAGTAATGTAGTTATTGTAGAGTCAAAGTAATATAATGATGGTAGTCAAAGTAATTTAATCTTAGTAGTTAATCGTATATGATGATGGTAGTTCAAGTATGGTGGTGATGATAGTTCAAGTAATGTAATGATGGTAGTCGAAGTAATGCAGTAATAGTAGTCATAGTGTGGTAGCGATGGTAGTCACGTTAATGTATTGGTGGTTGTCTATGTAATGTACTGCTGGTAGTCAATTTAATGTGGTGCTGGTAGTTAAAGTATGGTATTGATGGTAGTTAAGGGAACGTCTTGAAAATACTCAAAGTAAAGTAGTGATGATAGTCAAAGTAATATAGTGATGATATCAAAGTAGGGTGTTGATGACTAGATGTTATTCCTTAGAGTTATGGGATACGTGTCTGAGAATTATGGGATACTTGTCTGAGAAAGAGTGGCATGTTTATCTGTGAACAGCACCAGCCATGAATCTGAGACGTCTAGTGTAACATGTCTACTCTCACTTATATGGAGAGCTCCACGCCTCCATCTTGTTTCCTCCTGTCACGTGATATCTTTTACTATGTACGGGCTAATGGCGGGGTCACTGGGTGGGGTCAGGGGTCAAGATGAGACGGTACTATAAAGTGAGATACAGTGAATTACATTGATTCTCTGACTGGTAATGTGTCTTGTTTGGTTGGTTGATGTTCGCTGAAACTATGGACCAAAAAATCTTAAGGATTTTTTCACTTGTAAAAGGTTAATCAGATTAGAAAAAAAAAAATCTTCTAAAAGCTATTCATATAAAAACAAGTCTACCATTTTTAAATATATACCATCGTTCTATTTTTAGAAAAGTTTCCCACCTACAAAAGTTGACCCTAAAGGAAAGTTATTCATCTAGAAAAGTTGAGTGTTTCTTTCATACATTTTTTTTCCAGGAGGATGGGCGGTACTTGAAACTTTCCGGGACAGGCGGACTTAAGTTCTAGGGGGAAGGGGGGGGGGGCACTGGTAAAAGTATATTTTTTTTAAATTTCGTTCGGAGAAGGGGTGGTAGCCAGTGTATTCCCCCACTCCCCGAAGAAATACCAGAAAGAAACTCCGGAAAAGTTAACCACCTAGAGAATTTAACCACCTAAAAAAGTAAACCACCTAGCCCATGACTTGCCCACCAAACCAAACCTTGGCTAGCCCGTCAGTTCCTATTGACCAACCCGTCAGTACCAACCACTATTGACCAACCCGTCAGTACCAACCACTATTGACCAACCCGTCAGTACCAACCACTATTGACCAACCCGTCAGTACCAACCACTATTGACCAACCCGTCAGTACCAACCACTATTGACCAACCCGTCAGTACCAACCACTATTGACCAACCCGTCAGTACCAACCACTATTGACCAACCCGTCAGTACCAACCACTATTGACCAACCCCTCAGTACCAACCACTATTGACCAACCCGTCAGTACCAACCACTATTGCCCAACCCGTCAGTACCAACCACTATTGACCATCCCGTCAGTTCCAGTTCCAACCACTATTGACCAACCCCTCAGTACCAACCACTATTGACCAACCCGTCAGTACCAACCACTATTGACCAACCCGTCAGTACCAACCACTATTGACCAACCCGTCAGTACCAACCACTATTGACCAACCCGTCAGTACCAACCACTATTGACCAACCCGTCAGTACCAACCACTATTGACCAACCCGTCAGTACCAACCACTATTGACCAACCCGTCAGTACCAACCACTATTGACCAACCCGTCAGTACCAACCACTATTGACCAACCCGTCAGTACCAACCACTATTGACCAACCCGTCAGTACCAACCACTATTGACCAACCCCTCAGTACCAACCACTATTGACCAACCCGTCAGTACCAACCACTATTGACCAACCCGTCAGTACCAACCACTATTGACCAACCCGTCAGTTCCAGTTCCAACCACTATTGACCAACCCCTCAGTACCAACCACTATTGACCAACCCGTCAGTACCAACCACTATTGACCAACCCGTCAGTACCAACCACTATTGACCAACCCGTCAGTACCAACCACTATTGACCATCCCGTCAGTTCCAGTTCCAACCACTATTGACCAACCCCTCAGTACCAACCACTATTGACCAACCCGTCAGTACCAACCACTATTGACCAACCCGTCAGTACCAACCACTATTGACCAACCCCTCAGTACCAACCACTATTGACCAACCCGTCAGTACCAACCACTATTGACCAACCCGTCAGTACCAACCACTATTGACCAACCCGTCAGCTCCAACCACTATTGACCAACCTGTCAGTACCAACCACTATTGACCAACCCGTCAGTACCAACCACTATTGACCAACCCGTCAGTACCAACCACTATTGACCAACCCGTCAGTACCAACCACTATTGACCATCCCGTCAGTTCCAGTTCCAACCACTATTGACCAACCCGTCAGTTCCAACCACTACTGACCAACCCGTCAGTACCAACCACTATTGACCATCCCGTCAGTACCAACCACTATTGACCATCCCGTCAGTACCAACCACTATTGACCAACCTGTCAGTACCAACCACTATTGACCATGATTCGTCAGCTGGAGAGAGAAAACACAGGGACGTCTTTAAGAAATAGAAACATCTGTGGAAGTCAAGAGCCTATGTTGATGTTAGGGGGTAGTGGGGTGGGTGTGTGTGTGGGTGGGGGGTGGGGGGTAGAGGCTCAAGGGTCGATAGACGGGTGACGTCACGTGACCTCTCGAGTTTCAAGAGATAATTAAAATGTAAGACGAGGAAAGACGAACGATGAAAGGGAGGATGTAATCTGGGAAGGGGGGGGGGGGGGTAAATCGGGAGGAGGGGGTGCTAATTAGTGGGAGGAGGAGGTAAGCGTTTCACGAGGAGGAGAGAGGATAAGGGACAGTATAGTCAGGGAGGTGGGAGGGAGGGACGGGTTAACAAAAAAGAGGGGAGGGACGGGTTAATCAAAGAGAGGGGAGGGAGGGACGGGTTAACCAAAGAGAGGGGAGGGAGGGACGGGTTAACCAAAGAGAGGGGAGGGAGGGACTGGTCAACCAAAGATAGGGAGGGAGGGACGGGTTAACCAAAGTGAGGGGAGGGAGGGACGGGTTAACCAAAGAGAGGGGAGGGAGGGACTGGTCAACCAAAGAGAGGGAGGGAGGGACGGGTTAACCAAAGTGAGGGAGGGAGTGACTGGTTAACCAAAGAGAGGGAGGGAGGGACGGGTTAACCAAAGTGAGGGAGGGAGTGACTGGTTAACTAAAGAGAGGGGAGGGAGGGACTGGTTAACTAAAGAAAGGGGTGGAAGGGACGGGTTAACCAAAAAGAGGGGAGGGAGGGACGGGTTAACCAAAGAGAGGGGAGGGAGGGACGGGTTAACCTAGGAGTAGGAGTGAGGACACTTTGACCAGAGGAGCCATCTGTCTCAGAGAAAAGACAGGAGGACGGCTGACAAAGTGGAGATATTTTTGTTGCATGAGGTGTGTGTGAGGGGGGGGGGGAGGGGGGATGACAGATTGCGGATGTTTTTGTTGCAAGCCATCATTTGATCCAACAAAACAGCGGTGACAAAAATATGAACGAGCGTGCGCTGGTGAAATGGGAAATCATTTCAAAGTTAGCCCCGGATACAGATTGGTTTTTAAAGACGTCTTCGTTTGTTTGTTTTTTTATTTGGTGGGGGGTGGGTGATGGAAGAGGAAGTTGAGGGGTCAGGGTGGCTGTGCGCTGGGGGTGACCGCTTCAGGTGGATGTGACATTTGAAAGGGAGGTTTTAGTGTGGATATGACATTAGATTGTGACATTTTAGAGTGGATATGACATTAAAAAGTGACATTTTAAGGTGGATGTGACATTGGAAAGTGATATTGAAAGGTGGATAGGACATTAGTAGGTGGCATTTTAAGGTGGATGGGATAGTAGAAAGTAGTATATTAAAATGAATGTGAAAAAGAATTATTTTTTTTAAATCCGCAAAATATGTATTTAGGGCAGTGGTTGTCAACCTGGGTTCCATCGAACCCCAGGGGTTCAGTGAGTCAGTCTCGGGGGTTCGGCAGAGGTCAAGACACACCCCCAACACATATGATTCACAATCGGATTTTATCAGTGCGGACTATAGAAACATTTAGAAAGTCTCTGTGAATGCACATTTGAAACTGGTTGAGTTCGGTACCTCAAAGGAGGTTAAGAGCCGCTGATTTAGGAGAATGTTACACGTTAAAATACTAAGGCGGGTAAGCCTAGAAGACATGACAATCTCTCATTGAAAACTAAAACTTCTTTAAGCAGGAGTAGCACAAAAAATCTTGACTGATACATTCATTGCTCCGTCAAACAAATCTTGACTGATACATTCATTGCTCCGTCAAACAAATCTTGACTGATACATTCATTGCTCCGTCAAACAAATCTTGACTGATACATTCATTGCTACGTCAAACAAATCTTGACTGATACATTCATTGCTCCGTCAAACAAATCTTGATTGATACATTCATTGCTCCGTCAAACAAATCTTGACTGATGCATTCATTGCTCCACCAAACAAATCTTGACTGATACATTCATTGCTCCACCAAACAAATCTTGACTGATACATTCATTGCTCCACCAAACAAATCTTGACTGATACATTCATTGCTCCACCAAACAAATCTTGACTGATACATTCATTGCTCCACCAAACAAACCTTGACTGATACATTTATTGCTCCACCAAACAAATCTTGACTGATACATTCATTGCTCAGTCAAACATATCTTGACTGATACATTCATTGCTCCGTCAAACAAATCTTGACTGATACATTCATTGCTCCGTCAAACAAATCTTGACTGATACATTCATTGCTACGTCAAACAAATCTTGACTGATACATTCATTGCTCCGTCAAACAAATCTTGATTGATACATTCATTGCTCCGTCAAACAAATCTTGACTGATGCATTCATTGCTCCACCAAACAAATCTTGACTGATACATTCATTGCTCCACCAAACAAATCTTGACTGATACATTCATTGCTCCACCAAACAAATCTTGACTGATACATTTATTGCTCCACCAAACAAATCTTGACTGATACATTCATTGCTCCACCAAACAAACCTTGACTGATACATTTATTGCTCCACCAAACAAATCTTGACTGATACATTCATTGCTCCGTCAAACAAATCTTGACTGATACATTCATTGCTCCGTCAAACAAATCTTGACTGATACATTCATTGCTCCGTCAAACAAATCTTGACTGATACATTCATTGCTCCGTCAAACAAAACTTAACAGCCCGAAAGTCAGACAAACACAGACCAAACGACTGTCAAACACAATCCAACACAACAGAACGACCCTGGCCCTGGGTGAAAATCTCAGCACGATTCTCAGTTCAAACAGACGACGACGGTTCCTTAAGAGAATCAACACAATTTAAACGGCGGTGAAAATCCTAGGCTTAGGGCAAACATTGGATTTAAAAGTAAATGGGTCGTGGGGTTTAACTGTGGTATGGCGGTCAGATATTGTGGTGGTCAGATATTGTAGTGGTCAGATATTGTGATGGTCAGATATTGTGATGGTCAGATATTGTGATGGTCAGATATTGTGATGGTCAGATATTGTGATGGTCAGATATTGTGATGGTCAGATATTGTAGTGGTCAGATATTGTGATGGTCAGATATTGTAGTGGTCAGATATTGTGATGGTCAGATATTGTAGTGGTCAGATATTGTTGTGGTCAGATAGTGTGATGGTCGGATCACCATGGACTGAATCGAAAGGCATAATTAGATTAGTGAGTTCTACCGAACGTATTGTTATACAAAGAAGAATGTCATAAATCTATTGGACCTGTCTTAGACGTCTCAGCTCTCTAAAGACCGTCTCAGACTATGAAACCTATCGAAGCTGTCTGGAACATCTTGAAGACGTGGAACCTGCTGTAGATGTCTTGAAACCCTGGAACCAGCCGCTGAGGTCTAATCAGTTTTGGGGCTCGCCTTGACCGCCTCCACCCAAAGATCCCGGCAGGAGTGCACGGGCGCGAGATGATGGATTCAAAGCTCACGACCTTGAACCTGGCTTGCCAATCTCGCGAAAAACGATCACGTGACTTGAGCGTCTCTGGTCGTGCGTGCGTCATCGGCATGACTTCATCTGACTTGAATATTTCATGTCCGATCATTGCTTAAGTCATCCACAATTTATTCAGTTACTTCACCATGTTCGTCGTTTCTACAAGTCACGGGTTTAAAATCTACATTCTTTTCTTGAAGGTCATGGTCAGCTTATAATTAGCGTATTGATTTCCGGTTCAGGTGAAGTAACGTTAAGAGCCTCAGGATTCAACCCTGATCTATTGAGTTCTATAAAGTCACGGAAATCTTTTAATTTGCTGTATGCTATCTCCCACACCTATTTGGCTTAGGCTGGGGTTCTGATGATATATCTGGGGGATCGCAACCAATTTCCGGCGGGATCAAGAATTTCCGGGGGGATCGAGAATTTCCGGTTATGGGGATTGTTAAAAATAATTTTGGTCTTCAAGGAGGTCGACATGATAGCTTAGTAGAGATTGGCGTATTCTTTCTAAAATAGAAATGTAATATAAGTTTATACACACACACACACACACACACACATATATATATATATATATATATATATATATATATATATATATATATATATATATATATATATATAATATACAATAGTCGTTTGAGACGACTTGACGTCTGGTGAAAAAAAAAAGAAGTGTGTAGCCAATTGTAATGTGTTATAATACCGAATTTAAACAATGTGGTCACGAACTAGCAAGGGAAACAACTAAGAAAATATTTGTGTTGATGTACCCAACTGTATACAGTTCACCAACTCCCTAGGTGCAAGCAAACAAGCCGACATTTTGAGTTACATTCGTCGCGTGTTTCAAATGTTTTATTTTATTTTTAAACTCACAGACGCATTAATTTAAAATTAAAAAAAAAAAAACAACACAATCACTTTAATACACTTTTAAAAAGAATTTGTTTTAAATTTAGTTTTTTTACCCTCGCCATTAAATCAGAATAAATAATCAATCGTGGGAGCCACCGAGGGACTTCTTCATCCATACTGTTGTTGTTGTTTTTTTTTTACTTAAGAAGAAAAAGAAGGTGGTGAAAGGGGAAAGAACCTAGTAGGAAATTAGCGCAGATCTATCTCCCCTTGCAGTGTCGGTATTGGGCCCTTGGCGCAGCAATTTGTCTTCATGTCACCAAGAGAACCTGCTATTACGTACACCGCTCCAGGACAATTTCAGAACCGGTACACAAATTCCGGAATCGATGGGCTACGTATGGCCCCGTGTTCAATTATGGAGGAGTTGGTTTTATTTTAAAACTGGTGGCACGGTATATTCAGCGCTGAAAGATAGCATAAGGACAGATTGTTTTTTTTTAAGCATCTTGGCTATACCCTAACCCAGGGGTCGGCAACCTGCGGCTCGCGAGCCGCATGCGGCTCTTTTGACGTCCAGATGCGGCTCTCCAGCTCCTTACACAAATATTAATAGTTATATGATTTCATTTTTACTGGACGGTGTTGAGGCCTGACTGGTTAATGGAAGACACCTCCTGAGCCGGTGATATCCGTAAAGAAAAAATAATAATTAACAGCTTCTAAAGTGGATTGAGATAGTCCTAGAATAATATTATTTAATTACTAATTTTATTATTCTGGCGAAACATGTCTATGTTTTTATATGAACAAATATTAGTTCATATTTAAAGCTATTTATTTTAAATAACAAATCAAATTTATTTACCTAATCCTAATCAAATACCAAATATGGAACTAAAATGTTGTGGTTCTTTAAAAACTGGCAAATTTTGTAAATTGTAACTTTTGGCTCTTGCGTATCAAAAAGTTGCCGACCCCTGCCTTAACCCACATCAAGACTTAAAACAAAGAAAAAGATAAACGGAGAAAATTAAATGTTTTTTTTTTAATAATTATTATTTAGTTGCAGTGTTGGGGGGGGGGGGGGGGTAATTTTTGACGAAATTTACGGAGGACGAGGGGGGGGGGAGGGTGTTGACCTTTTCATACATGTAACATAAAACTACGATGACAAGAATTATTTATATTAATCACCATTGTAACAATAATTTAAACAACGTTTTAATCATGTCGTCCAACCTGCAATGATAAAGTTGTAGTGAGGTCATGCCATCGATTTTCCAAGATGGCGTCCGGTATTGGCTTAATTACTATCCAGCGCGTACACATTAAGTTTGTGGCTAAATTAATGAAAGCGAGTTTCATAAAATAAATTATTTTAATCACCGCTGTTTATGAACTTACGTTATCACCATTAATTTTACTTAATATCGTATGTTATTTATGTAAGGAAACAGTTTTTCCTGATTAAATTCTGTTTGATGCTTTAGCCAAGTTTAATGGACAAATATTAAAAAAAAAGAAACACATGTTAGTTCAGAAAAGAGATAGCGATTTCACGATGGCTGGGTACACAAAGATGATTGTTGGTGGTCTAATTCTTGGACAGTGAGAGACAATTTGTATGTGAGCGACACGCCTTCTTGCCCAGGGGTGGGGAATTTGGGCTCCTGGGCCGCGTCTAGAGCTGAGTTACTGGAGCTCTTAAGACGCGGGATAACGTCTTACTAAAATAAGAAAAGGATGAGGGAGTTGTGAGTTGAAATGTGGGTTATTTGGCGAATAATTTTTTTTTTTAAATACATGAAATATGTTGCTAAAGAAATACGCGAAAAAAAATTGCTGAAACGTGGAACGGCGTGGTCTAGCGGTAGAGCTCTGGTGAAGGCGGCTGGGCATAGTGCTGACCACACAATCTCTTCCTCTCACGAGGTCACAGAAACAGGTGAACTCTACACCGTCAGGATTGAAAGGGAACTTTACTTAGCTGCTGAAGCAAATGCATGAAATTTGTCGCTGTAACCCCTTGTCGAAGCTATTAGCTATAACCTAACGCCTCAAAAATTTGCGATTTAAAATAATTATCATTAAAAAGTATTTTAAAAACCCACGTTTTCTGATTGAACTAGATTTTTCATTTGTTTTTTCAGTAAGCCAGAAGAGGGAAAGTACCGAACCTTGTTTTTTTTTATCAAATTACAATTACTAGTTATGTCCCTTTTTTGTACAAATCAATAGGAGTCTAAAATGATCAATAAAATTTTTCCATGGATCAATTTAGTAATAATAATAATTGAATATTGTATTGTCATCGGAAACAAAGCTTCCCTGAAAATTTCAGCGCGCTAGCTAACTGGGAAGTGCCCGAAATTTCGATCGCAAGATTTGATGGAAAGACAAACAGACGCGAAAGCAACTTAAAGAAAACGTGGGAATAACTTCCAACTCAGGCTTCTAATTTATTTTTTAATAAAAAAAAATCTAGGAACAAAATACTGGAACAAAAATAAGTTTGTGAATCATGTACATCACAGGGTCAAGTTGCTGAGACAAATCACGTGAAAGTCACAGAATTAAACACATCGATCTAAAAGTGACCTAAACACATCGATCTAAAAGTGACCTAAACACATGGATCTAAAAGTAACCTAAACACATCGATCTAAAAGTGACCTAAACACATCGATCTAAAAGTGACCTAAACACATCGATCTAAAAGTGACCTAAATACATCGATCTCAAAGCGACCTAAACACATCGATCTAAAAGTGACCTAAACACACGACCTAACACTCGCAGTGACCTAGTTTCAACAGAGAAGCAGACGACATAATGTATTTAAGCGAGAACCTCCAACTTCCGTTCAGGGGTTTTCTTTTCACTATCATTAGAGGGGAATCTCTCCAATGACGTCATGTCCGGTTCATCTGTCTCAAAAGAAACCATAAGTTGAACGGACCAGGATAACTAGTCTTGGAGGAGTGAGAGGTGGGGGTGGGAGGGGGGGTGGAGGGGAGGGTTGATCATTTGCACTGGACTGGGTTTTTTTAACGAGTCACGTGGGAAGTATCAAACCACACAAAGAACTTAATGACTTTGACTAATTAAACTTTAAAGTAAGTGCTGTGGTAGGAGGTTGCGTAACGTCGTAACTATGTAGGCTTGGTATAGTTTAGGTATAGATGTCTTTTGTCTTGGTATAGATGTATTTTATCTTGGTATAGATGTCTTTAGGGTATAGATCTTTTTAGTCTAGTATAGATGTCTTTAGGGTATAGATGTCTTTAGTGTAGTATATATGTCTTTAGTTTAGTATAGATGTCTTTAGTGTATAGATGTCTTTAGTCTAGTGTAGATGTCTTTAGGGTATAGATGTCTTTAGTGTAGTATATATGTCTTTAGTTTAGTATAGATGTCTTTAGTGTAGAGATGTCTTTAGTTTAGTATATATGTCTTTAGTCTAGTGTAGATGTCTTTAGGATATAGATGTAGTTAGGGTATAGATGTCTTTAGTGTATAGATGTCTTTAGTGTAGTATATATGTCTTTAGTCTAGTATAGATGTCTTTAGGGTATATATCTCTTTAGTCTAGAATAGATGTCTAATTTTTAGGATGGATTTCTTTAGGGTATAATTGTGTTTGTCTTGAGACAGATGCCTGTTACTGATAAATGGTTATGTTGCTTACTTATAGCACGGGTAAGTTTCAAGTTCTATTACTGGACTAGAGTTCGTAGGATGCCCATTATGGAAAGCAAGGGCGGCCACATTAACAGGTGAACTCTACTTCACTAACCGCCAAGTCCGAAAGGGTTAATAAACCTTTTAAATAAATAGTAAGCCTCTCTCTCTCTCTCTCTCTCTCTCTCTCTCTCTCTCTCTCTCTCTCTCTATATATATATATATATATATATATATATATATATATGCCATATATATGCCATATATATGGCATATATATATATACATATATCTTGTATATGTATCTTGTATATATATCTTGTATATGAAGAGAGAGATAGCGAGATACAGGGATGAGTAACCCCCCCCCCCCGACTAGATGTATAGACAGACAGTGTTACTGAATGAACCTCCCCCCCCCCCCCCTGACTAGATGTATAGACAGACAGTGTTACTGAATGAACCCCCCCCCCCTGACTAGATGTATAGACAGACAGTGTTACTGAATGAACCCCCCCCCCCCCTGACTAGATGTATAGACAGACAGTGTTACTGAATGAACCCCCCCCCCTGACTAGACGTATAGACAGTGTTACTGAATGAACCCCCCCCCCCTGACTAGATGTATAGACAGTGCTACTGAATGACCCCCCCCCCCCCCTTGACTAGATGTATAGACAGTGTTACTGAATGAACCCCCCCCCCCTGACTAGATGTATAGACAGTGTTACCGAATGAACTCGCCTAGAACGCGCGCTGGGACCGAAACATCCTTGAGGCAGGAACTGACTTTCTATCAAGATTTTCTAATTTTTCGGGCTGTTACCATACAGGGGCAAAGGGCTAAGGGGCAGTTCAAGTCGAGAGAAAATTGGATTACATTTTTTTTAATAGCATACACTGGGGGCGAGAAAATATTTGTTTAGCAAATGTGAGGAGTCAAAGCTAGACTATATTGGCGTGTAGTGTGGTAGAGTCACAGCTAGACTATATTGGTGTGTATGGTAGTAGAGTCACAGCTAGTCTATATTGACGTGTAGGTAGTAGAGTCACAGCTAGTCTATATTGGCGTGTAGGTAGTAGAGTCACAGCTAGTCTATATTGGCGTGTAGGTAGTAGAGTCACAGCTAGTCTATATTGGCGTGTAGGGTAGTAGAGTTACAGCTAGACTATATTGGCGTGAAGGTAGTAGAGTCACAGCTAGTCTATATTGGCGTGTAGGGTAGTAGAGTTACAGCTAGTCTATATTGGCGTGTAGGGTAGTAGAGCCACAGCTAGTCTATATTGGCGTGTAGGGTAGTAGAGTCACAGCTAGACTATATTGGCGTGTAGGGTAGTAGAGTCACAGCTATCCAATCGCGTGTAGGGTAGCAAACGTGAAGAGTCAAATTTAAATATTATATGAAAAAAAATTTCTATCAACTTGTGAGCGATTTCCGGTGATCAGAAGTGGTACCTAATCCACGAAATTTCAAATACAAGTATTATGCGAAGGTTTCTTTCAACTTTTAAATGATTTCCAGTAACCGAAAGTGGTACTTTATTTCCTTGGGAACACGATTACTTGAGAACTGTTTTAGCAAGGTAATCAAAATTTCATAAATAGATATAAGTGACCTCCGATATCCGGAAGTGGTACTTTACTCTATTTTCGGTTTCTATTATACAGATTACATAAGTACCGTTTCAGTTAGGTGAAATCAATTCAATGCGTATACATTGCTATTGTGTTTGCTATTATATTTGCTGTTGTATTTGCTGTTATATTTGCTCATATATTTATTGTTATATTTGCTGTTATATTTGCTGTTATATTCTCTGTTATATTTGATTTTAAATATTTTGCTATATTTGCTGTTAGCCTTGCTGTAATTTATGTTCTTATTTACGATGAGTTACGAGTTGCTGTTTGCTGCTATTACAGTTCCCAAAATGAGAAACCATTATAAAATCGTAAGTAGTTTTAAAGTACATCTCAAATTCTTGAGTAGTTTACCCTACAGTAGGATGGGTGTATAGGTAGTTACCAGAGCTGTAGTTTATGAGGGTGGGGGAAGGGGGCGGTAGAGAGACGGGACTAAAAAAATCAGAAATTTCCTTAAATAATTTTCCCCCAATAATGACCAACGACGTTCGAGTCAACGCCCCCCCCCCCCCTCCCCACCCCTTGAACCCAACCGGTCCACACGAGCAAGGAAATGACAGTGTCCATGGGCGACTCTGCCCGTCTTGGCCCGCCGCTCCGGCCCCCGTTAATCGCTGGGGTCGGGCTATTATCAGCACTCTGCGGTGCTCTTCCACGGGGAGGGAAATCGAATTTTTGGTCACAATAATAGAGGCAAGATGGCCCACTTAGCCCCGGCCCCGCGCTAAATGACGACCACTCTCGGGGAGAAGAGAGGGAAAATATGATCAATGCATGACGTAACGCTTTTTTATTATTTTTATTTTATTTTTATTTTATTTTTATTTTTTTTGCAGACGATAGATCAACACTTCTAGTGAGGAGAGTTTCATTGACTGCCCATCGCTGCAATCATTTCACGATCAGTCAGATGAATGGATGGCTATCTGATTTAAATTCTTTTCCAGATTTGCCGCGGGACTGTTATTTGGTGTGGGACGTCTGTTGCTGACGTAATTTGTAGAACTCAGTGGAGGAGTAGCTATATGGGTTATAGTTTATACAACTTTATATGAGTGACTGGGTTATAATTTGTACAACTTTATATTAGTGACTGGGTTATAATTTGTACAACTTTATATGAGTGACTGGGTTATAATTTGTACAACTTTATTTTAGTGACTGGGTTATAATTTGTACAACTTTATATGAGCGACTGGGTTATAATTTGTACAACTTTATTTTAGTGACTGGGTTATAATTTGTACAACTTTATATGAGTGACTGGGTTATAATTTGTACAACTTTATATGAGCGACTGGGTTATAATTTGTACAACTTTATTTTAGTGACTGGGTTATAATTTGTACAACTTTATTTTAGTGACTGGGTTATAATTTGTACAACTTTATATGAGCGACTGGGTTATAATTTGTACAACTTTATTTTAGTGACTGGGTTATAGTTTATACAACTTTATATGAGCGACTGGGTTATAATTTGTACAACTTTATATTAGTGACTGGGTTATAATTTGTACAACTTTATTTTAGTGACTGGGTTATAATTTGTACAACTTTATATGAGCGACTGGGTTATAATTTGTACAACTTTATTTTAGTGACTGGGTTATAATTTGTACAACTTTATATGAGTGACTGGGTTATAATTTGTACAACTTTATATGAGCGACTGGGTTATAATTTGTACAACTTTATTTTAGTGACTGGGTTATAATTTGTACAACTTTATATGAGTGACTGGGTTATAATTTGTACAACTTTATATGAGCGACTGGGTTATAATTTGTACAACTTTATATGAGTGACTGGGTTATAATTTGTACAACTTTATATGAGCGACTGGGTTATAATTTGTACAACTTTATATTAGTGACTGGGTTATAATTTGTACAACTTTATATGAGTGACTGGGTTATAATTTGTACAACTTTATATGAGTGACTGGGTTATAATTTGTACAACTTTATTTTAGTGACTGGGTTATAATTTGTACAACTTTATATGAGCGACTGGGTTATAATTTGTACAACTTTATTTTAGTGACTGGGTTATAATTTGTACAACTTTATATGAGTGACTGGGTTATAATTTGTACAACTTTATATGAGCGACTGGGTTATAATTTGTACAACTTTATTTTAGTGACTGGGTTATAATTTGTACAACTTTATATGAGTGACTGGGTTATAATTTGTACAACTTTATATGAGCGACTGGGTTATAATTTGTACAACTTTATATGAGTGACTGGGTTATAATTTGTACAACTTTATATGAGCGACTGGGTTATAATTTGTACAACTTTATATTAGTGACTGGGTTATAATTTGTACAACTTTATATGAGTGACTGGGTTATAATTTGTACAACTTTATATGAGTGACTGGGTTATAATTTGTACAACTTTATATGAGTGACTGGGTTATAATTTGTACAACTTTATATGAGTGACTGGGTTATAATTTGTACAACTTTATATTAGTGACTGGGTTATAATTTGTACAACTTTATATGAGTGACTGGGTTATAATTTGTACAACTTTATATTAGTGACTGGGTTATAATTTATACAACTTTATATTAGTGACTGGGTTAAAATTTGTACAACTTTATATGAGCGACTGGGTTATAATAAGTACAACTTTATATGAGCGACTGGGTTATAATAAGTACAACTTTATATGATTAGTTACTGATTGGCTTATAATTGGTAACAATTATATATGATCCAGATATAACAATGGTTATCCACTATTTTACTATAATCCAAATCTTGACTAGTTATCCTCTAACACAACACGCTTTTAATAATAATTTACCTTTCTGCTGACTGACAGTGGGATAATTACGACCTGGCTGACTAATTGGATAATTACGACCTGGCTGACTGACAACTGGATAATTACGACTTTAACATCAAGTCCCAAGTCGTGGGCAGTGAGATGCAATGAGCCAGATGTTGCCCATGTATCAGCCCCCCCCCCCCCCTCCCTCCACACATTTGAAATGCCAAATGGGAAAGGCATTGCCTATACAACTGGCACACACTTTTACTGTTCCATTTATGTCATCTGTAATCAAATACCTCTGATTTTAAGTCCGTTTGTTGAAGAAAGAAAAGAAGTTTCAACAATAAAAAACTATCATAGATGGAGCTTTTAAAACGACTTGAAACACAACGTTATCGTTACTGCACAGCAAAACACGCGTTTGGATGTGTTTGTTCTAGTTTTATAGTGATGGCGTGGGCTGGCAGACTGAATAGGTTCTTTAAAACGATTTCGTGGTTTTCTTAGATACAAGTTTTATTGAATAATGTAAACAAAAATAGTAGTCTTTAGATCACAACTCGAAAATTCAAAAAGGCACGTCATGAATTTCCTAAAAATTCATTTTTTTTTAAATAGCATAACAAATTGAACAGACGAGTGGAATAGAATTGGACAAAAATATTCTTTGACCATATGGCGAAGGGTTTGATTTGAAATTATGATATTTTAGCTTATGTTATAGAAAATTGTTTTTAAAAGAAGTGTATAGAGCCAGCAATCATGTTTAAACTACGACTAGACTCTCAGAACATGGCCAAATTATCGGACCTGTATGTTAAACCTAGTTTAAAAAACTAAAAAATGCGAACCTATAAATTAAAACTATTTTAAAAACTTAGTTATAGCCCCAAAAAATTTACCCGTGTATCCAAGATGTTAAAAAAATCGACCTTTTTTATTTTTCCGAATTTTTGCCTGATTTGTTTTCTTTACTCGGCCAAGACGATTTTTTACTCCGTTCGCTGTCACGTGACCGAGTAATATCCGGCTCTTAAGATGGCGGCCTGTACCGGGAGGAAGAAGAGCCAGAATTCAACAGCTGATTACAATCTGAAGCCGCTATCGATTGATTGGTTTATTGGATGCAGTATCGATCTTTTATCCTCTTCTGACCCAAGTGTGTTGATGTACAGAACGTAGAGGACCAGAGGGGTGATTGTGGGGGGTGATTGTGTGTGTGGGGGGGGGGGTGTGGGATGGTGGTGTGGATGGTTGTGTAGGGTGGTTGTGCGGCCTACGGACGCTTGAAGATGGTTTCTGGAGATCAGACCACACGCTTCACGCCAACAGACCAGAACCTGGGGAGGGGGGGGTGGGGTTCAAACTGTTGACTCAATGTTACATGAGGCTATTTAGATCAAAAGGACGGTGCTGTATATTTTATACTGGGGGTGGGGGATTTGTTACTATAACGAAACAGTAACATTGAAAGCTCTCCTGGCCTCAACATTGATTCGGGTTATAGTTATGGTTTAGCTATGGTTTAGCCTTGGTTTAGCTTTGGTTTAGCTTTGGCAGACAATGTGTTTACAAAACATGGCACAGAAACACAGAAACAAAAATCTGAAGATTCAGACAGAAATTTCAGTTCCTTTCATAGCTTAAAATAGTCGAACACATTCACAATAGGATCAAATGAATTGAATTCTGTGAGAATGCTCAACTCAACCTTGCTATATGAATATTTTCAAATGTATTGGGTGATGAACCTTTTTTGTTCAACATTGATTTAATGCCATGTAAATTGAGCAGCTAAATAACTGCTGTCAGATGTGAGAGTGGCTAAATTTTAAAAGACAGGAGATACGGAATTGGCGGGTAATGTCGTCCATGTTTCACACAGATTTAAACAAATAAGGAATGTTTGAGTGTTTGAGACTTCAAGTTTTTGTGTCTTCTAATGCCGTTTTGTTTCTACTGGCCATTGACTGGATTATGAAGATGTCAACAGAGAAAACGCGAAACGGTATACAGTGGACACTGTGGAGCCAGCTGGATGACCTGGACTTTGCTGACGACCTGGTCCTTCTTTCTCACATACAACAGTAATCACAAGATAAAAATATTTTTTCTACATGCCTGGGCCTGAACATCCACAGAGGGAAAAGTTCTCAAAGTCAATGCATCAAGCAGCACCCCTATAACATTGGCAGAGGAAGCCCTAGACGAAATGGATTCGTCCAGCTTGGGAGCATTGTTGATAAGCAAGCCGGGAGAGGAGCAGAAATAAAAATTATGGATAGACAAGACTAGAACAGATTGGGGTTCTGGAGATTTAACTTGGAATAAAAATCCTGGTCTTCAACACACCAAAAGCTGATTTACTTTATGGAGGGAGCTGAGACATGGAGAATAACTGCTATAAATAAGAAGAAAATACATTTCTAAACTCATGAATCAGAAAGATAATTCGAATATGCTGGCCTAACACCATCATAAATAAGGTGCTATAGCAACAGACAAACCAACTGCCAGCTGAACAAAAAGATCTTCCAGAGAAAATAGAGATGGATTGGTCACACAGGAAGCCTGTATCCAGCATGACAAGACAGGCCCTCACCTGGAATCCACAGGGCAAAAGAAAGGTCGACCAAGAAAGACCTGGAGACGTGACCGGGGAGAAGACACCAAGAAGATTGGATACACCTGGGGACAGTTGGAGAGATGCCTGGATATGTCCCAGGAGGGGCGACAGGTTAACCTGACCTAACCCTCTGATGGAACATTGCGCTGTTATCATTTAGTGTGGTGATAGATGTTTACAATTAGTTAATGGCCAAAATTATATAATATAAAAAATGTTATCCAAAAATGTATCCAAGCGTCTATTATAAATATTGTAAAAGCGTTATAAAATATGTTTTCCAAAACCTTATCTTCCAAAATTTGTATCTGTAATTGTATATAAATTACTTTTTTTTGGGTCGTGCTTTGCTGATAACATCGAACAAAACTTCCATTATTTTAAATTTTGCCTCTTTAGCTAATTATAATTACTTTGATGTGTAGTATTTTATAAGACTTGTGAATCATAGCCATGGTTTCTTTTTTTTTTTTTTTGCATGCACTTCTTTATCATCGCAAATAGGCCATATCAGACTTTATAAAGCTAACAAAGACTAAAGCTATTTACAAACTCTAACAGTTCTCACATATGTGGCTGTATTAAAATATATTGAATATGACCATTCAATAATCTATCTACCCATGTAAAAACCGGACTACCCATTTTGCTAAAATTTAAGCATTGGATTCATCATGGCCAAAACCAACCAGGTGATTTGTAAAAAAAAAAAAATTCAACTTTTTTTTTACTTTTTTTTTTTACTTTTTTGTGTGTGGACGGGGAGCTAGGGTGGACAAGATGGCGGACTTGTCACGTGATACGGTCGTGAGGCTGACTTGGGGGGGGGGGGGTGAATGACATGTCGTGGGAAACCCAGGCATGGCTTAACTTAAATGTCACAGGGGGGATGTTCGAGGGCTGATCGTTGGCACCATGGCAGGAAATTATTGCCTTCAACCAGCAGCGTTACATCGGGGATGGGGGTTTTACTGAATGTAACATTGGCATTAATCCTGTAGGTTCTCCTTCTAACAGTAACATTGGCAGTAATTCTGTAACTAAGATTGTAAGTTCTCCTAACAGTAACATTGGCAGTAATTCTGTAACTAAGATTGTAAGTTCTCCTAACAGTAACATTGGCAGTAATTCTGTAACTAAGATTGTAAGTTCTCCTAACAGTAACATTGGCAGTAATTCTGTAACTAAGATTGTAAGTTCTCCTAACAGTAACATTGGCAGTAGTCCTGTAACTAAGATTGTAGGTTCTCCTAACAGTAACATTGGCAGTAATCCTGTAACTAAGGTTGTAGGTTCTCCTAACAGTAACATTGGCAGTAATCCTGTAACTAAGGTTGTAGGTTCTCCTAACAGTAACAAGTGCATTAATCCTGTAACTAAGATTGTAAGTTCTCCTTACAGTAACATTGGCAGTAATCCTGTAACTAAAAGTGTGGGTTATCCTAACAGTAACATTGGCAGTAATCCTGTAACTAAGATTGTGGGTTCTCCTAACATTGAAAGTTCTAACAGTAACATTGATTATGCTCATTACAGTAATATTGAATCTACACCTCACAGGAACATTGAATGTTATCCAAATAGTATCTTTGAAAGTTATCCTAACATTTACCTTTTTTTTACATTAACATTGAAATATTTTTTTTACAGGAACATTGAAATTTTTTACAGGAATATTGAATGTGATTCTGACAGTAACATTGAAAGTTATACGGGCAGTAACATTGAAAGTTATACAGACAGTAACATTGAAAGTTATACAGAGAGTAACATTGAAAGTTTTTTTACAGTAACATTGAAAGTTATACAGACAGTAACATTGAAAGTTATACGGACAGTAACATTGAAAGTTATACAGACAGTGACATTAAAAGTTATACAGACAGTGACATTGAAAGTTATACGGACCGTAACATTGAAAGTTATACAGACAGTAACATTGAAAATTATACAGACAGTAACATTGAAAATTATACAGACAGTAACATTGAAAGTTATACGGAAAGTAAAATTGAAAATTATACAGACAGTAACATTGAAAATTATACATACAGTAACATTGAAAGTTATACAGACAGTAACATTGAAAGTTTTTTTACAGTAACATTGAAAGGTTTTTTACAGTAACATTGAAAGTTGTCCATTGTATTCTCCCTTTACATATAAAACCAACATATTTTTTAAAATAAATCGACACTATGCAATACATAAACACAGAGAAACAAAGAGTTCTAGAAAATGGCCTAGTCCAGATAACATAATTTTTTTTCTGTTGAAATAAAAATCCCCCCCCCCCCCCCCAAAAAAAAAATTCCAAATAACCTCTAGCAATTACAATAACAGTTCTTGATCTTTGTTAAACATCAATTACAGTTCGATTTTATAATGGAATTATTTGCTCCCTTAGGCTTGTTCTTTGGTAGCAAAAAAAAAATATTGTTATTGGGCTTTTCATTGCCCTTGTAATTAGCCCATATTCGAAGTCAAGTCATTACTGCATCAACATAAAAAGTTGCTGACTTTACAGTTTTCATTGGCTAACGAGTTGTTCATAAAAATACCAAAAAATTATGCCTCAATTGGCGGACTCAATAATTATTGTTTTAATTAAGCATTGACAACTAATTGGTCCCATGCACGTGTGTGTGCACTGAAAAATCAATAAGTTTGTTCGTCCTTTTTCGTGTTTTCGTGTGAATGTCCTCTCTACAAAATGTATGCCCTTTAAATTTGTTCGTCCTCTTTCGTGTTGTCTGTTGTGTGAATGTCCTCTCTACAAAATGTATGTCCTTTTAGGTCCTCCCATCTTCGAACATCTAGTTCTTCCATTAGTGTCTGTCCTCCGAATATCGGATATCCTAACAACGAGGACCCCCAACAACGAGGACCCCCCCCCACACACACACACACGTACACGCACACTCACACACCACCTTACGCCTTCAATTAAAAAAAAAATTCTGAAACTTTATTTTACCTCCACGACCCCCACCTAAATGACCCCACCTTTGCGACCTCCATCTCCACGACCCCACCTCCACAGCCCCACCTCCACGACCCCCACCTACACGACCCCCACCTACACGACCCTCAACTTCATAACCCCACATACATGACCCTTACTACCAAGACCCCCACCTTCACGGCCCCCCGCGTCAACGACCCCCCACCTCCACAACCCCCACCTCCACGACCCCCGCATCAACGACCCCCCACCTCCACGACCCCTCAACACCATTGACCACATACCCCGCCCATGCGCATCACCCCCGGTACTCACCAGTATGGATGCGTGTGCACGAATGTCACACAAAAACTAACGCGACAGGCTGGTAACGGGAAGACCCGATTAGACAGCCCGGTAACGGGAAGACCCGATTAAACCGGGATGTAACATTAAACAGACCGACCCCTTGTATCCCCGCCCCCCCCAAGCACGTCCATCAAACAGACGGACCGTTATGTAAAGCGGGGGTTGGTAACGAGGTTAGAATAGAAGGATAAAATCCTGGATTTTAAGACTTTTTTCTTAAGTCATTTAAAGTCAAGGAAAGTCAAATGGGATTCAAGAAATCCTGTATTTAAAATGTTTTTTAAGTCATGGAAGGGACGAACAAAAAAGTAAAATGCGTTATAAGATTAGTTTGGTTTTTTTTAAGTAAGTTATTGAAGTATTTAATTTTTAAATAGTCAAGCTTATGACTTGAAAGTATATGTAAAGCAGTTCATGATAGTGTGACAGATAAGGCTGACAGACAGTCACTTAGAATTGACAAACAAATGCATGAAATTGATTTTAAAGTTGTTGGACTGACACAAGCACATGACAGATGAACACAGTTAGTTCACACACACACACACACACACACACACACACACACACACAACAGCAACAACAACAACACAGAGCTTACCCAGCAAGCTTGTAAAGAAAATATTGTACGACAGACAGACACAAGACATCGGCAGATAGACAACAGACAGTCCATCCACAGTCTACATTACAAATCACTGCCAGGCATTACATTAATGGTGTTGTTGTTTAAAGATATACATATATGGAGGTATTATGTAGTTAACAGAAACTAACATAATCAACAACATACACTATACACCTTTACTTGAAAGAAAGAAAAAAAAAGATGCAGATCAAACTAAGTCGATCGTGTGGCATAACAACCAGCGAGATAACGTAGGCAACAATAAGGTTTTAACGCACACATAAGGCAGATTTTAACGCACACATAAGGCAGATTTTAACGCACACATAAGGCAGATTTTAACGCACATATAAGGCAGATTTTAACGCACACATAAGGCAGATTTTAACGCACGCATAAGGCAGATTTTTAACGCACATATAAGGCAGATTTTAACGCACACATAAGGCAGATTTTAACGCACACATAAGGCAGATTTCAATGCACACATAAGGCAGATTTTTAACGCACATATAAGGCAGATTTTAACGCACACATAAGGCAGATTTTAACGCACACATAAGGCAGATTTCAATGCACAAATAAGGCAGATTTTAACACACATCCTTTCCACCATCACATATCGCCGCAATAAACATGACCACTAAAATTTGACGCCGAAATATGAACCCCCCCCCCTCCCACCCTTCTCCACCCCACGCTCCCCCTCAACAATGGTAATTCTAATGAAAAGAAAATGTAAGCCTCTTCATATTTGTACACCACAATACATCCCTTCATATTACGAGGTAATAGATTAGGTGAACTCTACTTCATCTGCCCCATGGACCGTCAGGTTCAAAAGGGTAATTTATATATACCTCTACATCGAAAATCATCACAAAAGTAAAAACTCCCCCCTCCTAAAGTTAGATCCTCTTCCTCTTCTTCTTCGTTCTTAATTTTTAGTGTTGGGAGGGATCGAGCCTTATCTGCCCGAGGGTTTGAACTCGAGACCCTTCGGTTTAGCAAACATGAGCTTTACCGACTCGACCACAGCGACCCATAAGTGAGATCTATTTTCTCTGATTATTGAATAAAACGAAGATGTGTCTATTTTTCTTAGAATTCTCTGTGGCCTATGTAAAATACCATTTAATCTATTTTCTATTATCTTAATATTGTAATTTATTTCACGTATTGATGACGTTTGAATATCGTTTTTCATCAACTTATTCTTGAAAAACTTCAAAACATGTCAGATTTAAAAATGTACACTTACTCTCTATCCTTCCCCATACACACACACACACACACATAAACATTCACATACAAAAATAATTCAAATACGGATTTCACTTAAGGAAAAATATTTTTATAGAGTAGGCCCTAGTTTGTTTTAGTAAGCGTTACGCTTGGTACACGTGAAGACAGAAAAAATAATACATGATGAGACATATACAATTATTACTCGTGTGAGTTACGATGACGCTGAGAGAAGCTCTCCTTTATAAAAATGTATGGCAAGGGAAACTACCGAATCATTATTTACACTAATTAAGTCCTTAGATTATAGTACCCTCCCCTTTTATTCGCAAATTTAAAATTCGTCAATTTAACAATCATGACAGCAACTGCTACACTAAGAATAACAATTATCACACCTACTACAAATGTTACAAAAAAAACTACTGCTACAATAACAATTGCAACAACAACAACAATTTTAACACGAAACAAAAATAACAACATAACAATAACGATAACTAAAACCAGCGACACTGACGCCTAGAAAACTGCCATCAGTTATGGAATCGCAACTTTAAAAAAGGAACTATTTCGATAATAGTCAAATAAAACTATAAGATGTTGTCAATTTTGTTGTGAATGATTGTGTAACTCACAACAATGGGGACAGAAATTTTTTTTTTTTAAACTCGTCGTTATGTTCTAAGTCAATCTCGGTGAGTTTGTCTACCAGATTGTGTTTGTCGGCTTAAAAACATTGATGTAATTTTTTATTATTACATATGACCTGCCCCCCCCTCTCTTTTACCGTCTATGGCTTTAAGATGAGATGGTAAAAATTAACTAAACCTCTTATCTTTCACGTAAGTTATTCAAAACAACGTGTTCTATATGATATCATGTTCCAATTTTACATTTCTCGATAGGAAATCGCCTATTGTAAAGCGAACAAAATGTTTTCTAAATGACCTAAAGATATTTTGCGGGGGGGGGGAGGGGGGGGCGTGTTTCTTCCAGACTTTTTTCTCCGGGGGGGGGGGGGGGGGCACTTGAAATTTTCGGAATTTTTTTTCGGGGGGGGGGGGGGGCGGACACTAGTAAAAGTGTATGTTTACTATATAAGATCCATCTCCTTCGGGGATAGCGCCTTGCTCAAACAATAAAATTATCTTGTAAAGCTATTGGAGTTTAATTAAACTTGCAATTTAGTGTAAACGAGCCGGTCCGCGGCATAACATACGCCGCTATTTAGTTGTTTCTAATTTTCAATAATTCATAATTTGTGAATTCGACAGTACCAACGATGACACTGAAAATATTTCTTTAAAACACTATAAGTAGCTCGTTAAGGACCATAACCCCCCCCCTCCCCCCCCCCCCCCCCCCCCCCCCTACGTTTAAAATCGTTGGCTCTGCTTGTAAACATTTAGAGTGAACACAGCTCACTAAAACCATGTAGGGGTGGGGAGGTAGGGAGAGCGTTTGCAGCTTGTTTTCTAACGGCCCGAAGAGGAGAATTATATATATTTAGTGTAAATTGTTATACGTCTTACACATTATAAGCAGTATTATGCCAACGTTTCGACAGCAATTGTGTGAAACAAACAGGTAATGGCGCTTATAATCAGACAAAAAACTTAGTTACCTGTCATATTTTTAGTTTATAAAAATTAAAAACCGCTAGTCATTAATATTCAAAGCTTAAAAGATAAAAATAAAGTTATGATTTTAGTATCTGAAATAGCATTAGTATATATTCACCAACGATAGAAATAAGTATACTCAGGTTCGACAAAAGCACATTGTATTTTTTGTTTAATGTAAAAAAAAATATATATATTCATTTAAAAAAACTCATTATTTTTAGAAGCTTAAAGGTAGTGTGAAAAAACTATGCTTGGTACTTCTTTTTTTCAAAACAAATTGTATGTTATTTTATGATTTCTTTAAGGTTTCTTCAATTTTAAACTGTTTCATAATAAGAGTAGGTTGTTTGATACATTTTTCCTAATTTAAGCTGACTTTTTTAAATTGCCGAATCCTGGGGCTGAGCTAGTGACCCCCAATTTTAATCTCATTTGAAAACACCGTTAAAAACTCAACATTTCGAAAATAAGGACCCCCATGATATATATATATATATATATATATATATATATATATATATATATATATATATATATATATATATATATATATATATATATATATATATATAACATGCTTTTTATTTCCTTATTGGTGGTTAAAATGTTATCTCTGTAATCGTACATTTGCCAGTACATTACTGGAGAAAGTCTATCGATTAATCACGTTGCACCATGGCGGGCATGACTAGATCGGAGCGGGGGTGGGGATGGGGCAAAGGGTGGGGTTGGGGTGGTGATGTGGGGGAGGGTGGGGTGGGTGAGTACTGAAACGGCACGAAGCAATATGTTAACGCTACGGCTCCTGGCATAGCAGGATTATTGCCCCTGTTCTCCCCGACTTAGCCCGCTTGTAAACATCTTCAACGGACGGGTGGAGACATCTTCAGACGTCACGTGATCCCATCGTCAGACGTCACGTGATCCCATCGTCAGACGTCACGTTGTCACATCTTCAGACGTCACGTGGTCACATCGTGGGACGTCACGTGGTCATATCTTCAGACGTCACGTGGTCATATCTTCAGACGTCACGTGGTCACATCGTGGGAAGTCACGTGGTCACATTTCACACCGTGATGTTGGTATATACGGGAAAAAAATGTAATATAGGCTTTAGAAAACGTTAAGATGTTAAAGAGAAACAAATATCGCAATTTAAAAATAGAAAAAAACTGCTTTTAACTGAGAAGTGTGTCATATTTAACAGCCTACACCACGCAATGCATTAACTCAAAATAGAAGGTTTGAGTTACAAATTAGCTTAGCACGTATGTATAGGTGGCGTTCACACGATTCGTGACGGTCGTGTGTCGTGACATCAAAGATTCCAAGATATACAAATACCACCATACTGATACGTGGTAACTCGCTCTGGCGCTCTTAATCACTGTGTTTATTTATCACTTAATTAACTTAAGTATTTGAACTAGCATCACCCGCCATCGCTAGTTCGTTCTACCGTCCGCACGTACAAAATTCTATCACAAATCTTAGAGTGTGTCTTGACCTCCGCCGAACACCTGAGACTGACTCACCGCACCCCTGGGGATCGATCAAACTAAGGTTAAGAATCACAGTTTTAAACTCTCTAATGTACACCCTTCACTTGTTTCAATTTTAACACATATTACGATCACGCCATTTGTTTCGTGCTTTTCCTTAAGACGGCAACCATTACAGAATGAACTTCGTATTTTGGATGTAAAACACAAACATTAAAAAAAAGCACACGCACATACATACTTCTATTCATACATATATACATAGAAATATATATATATATATATATATATATATATATATATATATATATATATATATATATATATATATATATATATATATATATACACAGAAATATATATATATATATATATATATATATATATATATATATATATATATATATATATATATATATATATATATATATATAATGTTATATATTTAGATGTGATTCAATGTGGACATATAGGCCTAATTGTTTTAAGTTAAATATTTATTTGTGTTAGTTACTCCCCATTTAAAAGCTCAAAACAACTAAGGGACAAAACCGGAAGAAGTGCTCCAAAAGGTAATTAAGAGTAACTGGAAACTCAATGGTAAAAAAAAAGAAAATAGATAGTCATTGTTTTGCAACTATCTAATAACATGTGTTAAAAATTGTATACGATTATTTGTATAATATTTAGGGTTCATAGTTTTTAGAACTTACTTTTGATTTTAGAAAACTATCGGCAGAATTAAATGCTTAATTTCAAGACATGCGAAAGATTCATGAGAACGTTGTTGCATTTTGATGTGTTATCAATAGTGTCAAAAATTTATTTATTATTTCACACCCGTTGATAACTTAAAAAAAAAAAAAAAATTATTTCACACCAGTGATAATGAGCCGCTCAATGCAGACGACCTATCACGTCCAAATGCTGACTGCTTGTCTGTAGAACAGCACTCAAACAAGCACCCTCCTACAAATAAGCAGCATCATGCACATCACAGCACAATTTGTACAATCCCAATCGAGATGCTCTATCATTTACAAAAATACATTATTCGCCGATTATGCCTCTTTCATTCTTATTTTACCCAAACTCATAATACGTAGCTACAGTATATGTGTGTGTGGGGGGGGGGGGAGCCGGACGATTTCCCAAAAGACACTTGCCCGAAGGCCGACTTCCAGAATGGACACTTGCCCGAGTGCGACAAATGCCCGAATGAGTATTTGTTGCATTCGGGCAAGTGTCCATTCGGGAAAACGGCCTTTGGGCAAACGGCTTTCGGGCAAGTGTCTTTCGGGAATTTGTCGTAGACCCGTCTGTGTGTATAATGGGTCTATGACAAATTCCAGAATGACACTTACCGAATGCCGTTTGGCTGAATGCGACAATTGCCGGAATGCCGTTTGCCTGAATGCCGTTTGCCCGAATGCCGTTTGTCCGAATGCGACAAATGCCCAAATGGACCCCTGCCATAATGGGACAAATTGCCCTAAGGCCATTCTTCCGAAAAAAAAATTTAATGTTAAAGATTACCATGTAGACATTATAAATAAACTTGAAAATATGTGTAATGTATTGTTTAGAGGGGGAAAGGCAAAAAAAAGATACTTTTGTAATTAGAGATGGCCCGTTGATAAAAAAAATTATTGAAAAAACCGCTTCTTTAGATGTGCAGTACACAAAAGATATGGCGAAACAAAATACTGATTGCAATATTCTTTATAGAACAGGAGTAGTCCTTCTTATGTCAGTGATTCTTAGCCTTTTGGGAGATACCGAACCCCACCAGTTTCATATGCGCCTTCACCGAACCCTTCTTCATAGTTCCATCGTCCGCACTGACAAAAATCCGATCGTGATTGTTTGAGTCGGGTGTGTGTCTTGACCTTCGCCGAACCCCTGGGACGGACCCACCGAACCCCCGGGGTTGAAGACAATTGCCTTAGGACAATCAGTGCCCTTATGATACGTCATCTGTCATCTGATCAGCCTTCTTGGCATAGGCACATTAGCAGCATCTGTCATCTGGCATGTGATATCTGTCATAAGATGTGTGGGCTAGCACAGATATTCACCCCGCGCGCCCTTTTCACAAACCAACTAACTCAGGACAGGCCGAATTTCTTTTGGAAAAAAAAAAAAGAATGTTCAAGAAAATCTGAGAAAATTCTATCAAAATCTGTTCCACATGACGAAATCTACAAATTTAATTAAATGTGTGATTGATGTCCGAACCTTTATTTAGCATCAAAGGAACCGATTTTATTTCCTCGCGACAACACACACAAAAATTCTATTTAAAAATGATACTTGATTTTTTTTATTCCCCTTCCCCTTTTTTTGATGTATTGGAAGCACGCTGACAAGTGAAGATCAAAGATGGCGGTCAACTTCCGGGTGATCTATGGGTAAGGGGCGGCAACACAAGAATACATCTGGGTTGTGAATAAAATATTTATTTATTTCTTCGGATGTCCTTAAATATTGTGTGTCTTTGTGGGGGGGGGGGATAGGGGGAGGGGGGTTTAAGTTGGAACGTTTCCACAAGAAATTAGTGTAGGGTGATGATGATGGCATACACCAAAGGCCGACAACAACCTGGTTGTTGAAATATTGAAACGTTGGCATACACCAGAGGGGGATGAATGGGACATGGTTGGCTAATTTTAATGCGCGCAGTGGCACACACAGACACACACACACACATATATATATATATATATATATATATATATATATATATATATATATATATATATATATATATATATATATATATATATATATATATATATATATATATATATATATATATATACAATTATATAATTATATATAATGTGCGTGTGCGGTCGTATGAGTGTATATGTGCGCAGAGTTTCTTCCAGGCATCTCTTCGGCAGTGCCCCCCCCCCCCAACGAAAGTCTACCGCCCCCCACCTCCACCCCCACCCCCCCTTCCGAACGAAATGGAATTCATATAGAAAATATATACTTTTAACAATGACCGCCCCCCCCCCCCCCCCCACCGAAAATTTGAACTGCCCCCCCCCCCCCCCGGAGAAAAAAGTCTGGAAGAAACACTGTATGTGCGTATACATGTGTGTGTGGTTTCTTCTCTTTACACCGTATACAACAGATGACAGACTAAGCGGTTTACAATGGTTCAATCAATGCCCCCCCCCCCTCCCGCTAGCCTATACAGACTTGAGTATACGAGTATAATGTCGATGTAAGGTATGGATATAAAGATTTGCTTTGGTGTCATGTTTTAAGATAATGAGCATAACAAGGTCAGGCTTAAGGTTTTGTGTTTGCATAAGGGTAAGGATTAAGTTGAGGTTCAGGTTTTAAGCAATTTAGTACAACGTAACACATGTTGTTGAAGATTTGATTTTGATACGGTTTAAAATAAGATTTAGAACGTTTTTTATTTAAAGATTACGATAAAGAGTTAGCTTAATAGGTTAGATTTAACTTGCTTAACGTTTGAGTTAGATTTGTGGTAAGTATGGCTTTGTAATTGGATGAATGTACGTTTGGTTTTGTGTATTCATTGGTGTAGAAAGTACTTGTATTGAGGATAAGCCAAATCATGACTTAAAAGCACGGGGATTAGCACAAGGGATTAGCACATGGATTACAAAAAGGATAAGCACAAAGATGAGTACAAGTGTCAAATACGTCGATTAGTTCCAAACATTAGATCCAAGGATTATCATTAGATAAACTCAATAGCTAAAAAAGATTTTCTACATAAAATTTACAGAAGATATCGATAAAAGATTAGTAGAAGGATTAGCAAAAGGATAAGAAAAAACAATTAGCTAGCGAAAGGATTAGCATTATGATTTTAAATGTATATGCTAATGAACTAAAAGAGGGATTTGCAAAAAAAAAAAAATTGTTGAAGGATTAGCTACTTGGCTTAGCCACAGGGATTAACAAAAACACTCGCCGCATCACAACACGAAGGATTAGCAAGGACTCACCTGCATTTCCATATCCAGCGATTCATCCAGGCCCTCCGCGGTCTCCTCCTTGACCCCCATCACGGCCTCCTCCTCCTCCTCCTCGTCGAGGGCTGACGCCAATTCTGTGGGTGGGGTCCGCTGGGGTCGGGTCGGGGAAGGGTGGGGCGGCCAAAGGGTCGGATCAAAGACGCCGACGTTGAGACACATCAGAGTCGCCGGTGCTGGAAAGGTCTACGTGACGTCATCGTAAGCCGTGATGACGTCATACGTGGGGGATATTGTTGACGTCACTTGTTTACCAAATCAGTGTACATAGTTCCCGGGTACCCTCCGCCGATTATAAGTCCCCTTGTGTTCCACTGCAGTAGATTCAACCTTCAATACTAGATTGATAATCTCACGGAATAATCCGGACGTCTTTAAAGCTATGAATGACGCAGTACAGCACAATGTTGTTTAGTGATTGAATTTGTCGTCACTGATCCCCCTAGTCAGTACCTCAACCTGAAGCGAAAAAAGAATAATCATAAGTATCGCCAGTTTTATAATGTCGTTATAGCAGGATTTATAACCTCGTTTATAGCCAGATTCATAACATGGTTTATAGGCAGATTTATATCAGTGATTTGTATTAAATGTAGTACTGTATCGAAGTGGGTTTTTTTCTGTCGAATTTGTTATTAGGTTTTGGGTTTGTGTTAGGGTCTGTGTTAGGGTGATGGTTAGGGTTCAGGGTGAATGTAAATGTAAATGCTAGAGCAGGGGTTGGGGTTAGTGCTAGAGTTGGGGATAGAGATCTGGTTTTGGATAGGTTTTAGGCTTTTGTTATGGTCACGGTGAGTGTTAGGCAGTTGTTAGAGTCAGGGATAGGGTTAGGTTAGGGCTGTTTTTTTTTAGTTATGGCTAGGTTTAAGGGAAAACAATAGCACCTTAGGGTGGATCATCATCAACGCCCCACTCAGCGACACCACAAATCATCAAACACTTTTTTTAATTGCTTGGGGCGACCACCCCTCCGCTCCACCTAGAGACGCCATTGAATATCGAGCTCCTAGCTTTGTTTTTGTTTTTGTTTTTTATTTTTCCGTTCCATTTTTTTAATCCCCCATCCCCGCACCCATTGGCACCGTCTTCTGCCCCCAGACTTTGAGCCTGACCTTATCTCCCACGTGACCTGGCCCCTACGTCCGTCCGCTCCGGCCCACCAACAAATGAAGTCCGCAGTGACCGACTCCATCACAGCCCTGACGCGGTACAGCCGGGGAAACTCGGGAGTCACGTGATATATATCTTTGGTCTGGGCAAACTTGTGTAGTGACCGCTTTCTCCGGGCTGACGAATGGATTGTTCTAGTAGACATTCGCATAAATACGATTTCTTTCTTTATTTTCTTTTCTTAGACATCTTGAGATATCGCCACTTTGTCTTCGTCAGCTGATGATTTGTTTACATTTCATCGCATCATTGGGTGCTGGGCTATTTTGGTGGATAATTGATCTAAGGCATTGAAAACTTGAGAAAGCAATTAATCTTTTTAAGGTCAAACGCTAAATATTTGAGTCTTAAATTGAAAGTTTTCAAACACTAAATATTTGAGGTTTAAATTCCAAGTTTTCAAACACTAAATATTTAAGGTTTAATTGAAAGTTTTCAAACACTAAATATTTGATGTTTAAATTCCAAGTTTTCAAACACTAAATATTTAAGGTTTAAATTGAAAGTTTTCAAACACTAAATATTTGAGGTTTAAATTCCAAGTTTTCAAACACTAAATATTTGAGGTTTATATTCAAAGTTTTCAAACACTAAATATTTGAGGTTTAAATTCAAAGTTTTCAAACACTAAATATTTGAGTTTTAAATTCATAGTTTTCAAACACTAAATATTTGAGTTTTCAATTCAAAGTTTTCAAACACGCAATCTTATTTCAACAAAACCAATCAGGAGTTTGAAGAGAATTTGTTTTTCTTCGTCACTTCAAGGTTCTGTGTGTTTATGGTAATGTACTGACTGGTGCGATGCTGCTAATTAAATCTTTGCCCTTTGCACGCAGCGAGTACTAATTGGTTTAACCCTGAATAGACCACGTGTTGTCCGTACCCTCCCCACCACTAGACAAGTAACACAACGTCACACGGTGCGTGACGTTTCCGGGTGAGGCGCGTGCCGAATGCGTTACGTCACTGACAGAGAGATAGGTTGTTAGATGACGTGGTCTTGTGATCTTAGACCAACCACTTTTGTTGGTGTATTGGATCTTAGACCAACCACTTAGGTTGGTGTATTGGATCTTAGACCAACCACTTTTGTTGGTGTATTGGATCTTAGACCAACCACTTTTGTTGGTGTATTGGATCTTAGACCAACCAGTTTTGTTGGTGTATTGGATCTTAGACCAACCACTTTTGTTAGTATATTGGATCTTAGACCAACCACTTTATTTGGTGTATTGGATCTTAGGCCAACCACTTTTGTTGGTGTATTGGATCTTAGACCAACCACTTTTGTTGGTGTATTGGATCTTAGACCAACCACTTTTGTTGATGTATTGGATCTTAGACCAACCACTTTTGTTGGTGTATTGGATCTTTGACCAACCACTTTTGTTGGTGTATTGGATCTTTGACCAACCACTTTTGTTGGTGTATTGGATCTTAGACCAACCCCTTCATGTTGGTGTATTGGATCTTAGACCAACCACTTTTGTTGGTGTATTGGATCTTAGACCAACCACTTTTGTTGGTGTATTGGATCTTAGGCCAACCACTTTTGTTGGTGTATTGGATCTTAGACCAACCACTTTATTTGGTGTATTGGATCTTAGGCCAACCACTTTTGTTGATGTATTGGATCTTAGACCAACCTCTTTTGTTGGTGTATTGGATCTTAGACCAACCAGTTTTGTTGGTGTATTGGATCTTAGACCAACCAGTTTAGCTGGTGTATTTGATCTTAGACCAACCACTGTGTTGGTGTATTGGATCTTAGACCAACCACTTAGGTTGGTGTATTGGATCTTAGACCAACCACTTTTGTTGGTGAATTGGATCTTAGACCAACCACTTAGGTTGGTGTATTGGATCTTAGACCAACCAGTTTTGTTGGTGTATTGGATCTTAGACCAACCACTTTTGTTGGTGTACTGGATCTGAGACCAACCACTTTTGTTGGTGTATTGGATCTTAGACCAACCACTATTGTTGGTGTATTGGATCTTAGACCAACCACTTTTGTTGGTGTATTGGATCTTAGACCAACCCCTTCATGTTGGTGTATTGGATCTTAGACCAACCACTTTTGTTGGCGTATTGGATCTTAGACCAACCACTTAGGTTGGTGAATTGGATCTTAGACCAACCACTTTTGATGGTGTATTGGATCTTAGACCAACCCCTTCATGTTGGTGTATTGGATCTTAGACCAACCACTTTTGTTGGCGTATTGGATCTTAGATCCACCACTTGTGTTGGTGTATTGGATCTTAGACCAACCACTTTTGTTGGTGTATTGGATCTTAGACCAACCCTTTATGTCATTGTGCTACATCTTTAAAAACATTCAGTAGTTCAAACGTATAGTAAACAATGCGGTTGAAAAACCCGCTAGGTTAAATATTGAAATGAATGCCGTTTAATATTCTACCCTGCGCGTGCGAGACATAGCATTGACCCGGGGGGGGGGGGGGGGGGGGGGGGGTAGAGGTTTTACCCTACACAAGTGTGACCCACGGCGCCCAACACCTGGACACGTTCCAGCACCCCCCACCCCACCCCCTCCCAGGGTTTTTTGGTTGGAGAAGGGAGCTGAATGTAGGACGTGGGATAAAACTAGGCATTTAAATACAGTTAGGTTAGAGGGGCACTTGTAGTACAACAGTCAAATTGTAATGAGGCCTGTAATGCTACAGCCAAATTGTTGGGTGATTTGTAGTACAACAGTCAAATTGTTGGGTGATTTGTAGTACAACAGCCAAATTGTTGGGTGATTTGTAGTACAACAGCCAAATTGTTGGGTGATTTGTAGTACAACAGCCAAATTGTTGGGTGATTTGTAGTACAACAGCCAAATTGTTGGGTGATTTGTAGTACAACAGCCAAATTGTTGGGTGATTTGTAGTACAACAGCCAAATTGTTGGGTGATTTGTAGTACAACAGTCAAATTGTTGTGAGGCCTGTAATGCTACAGTCAAATTGTTGAGTGATTTGTAGTACAACAGTTAAATTATTGGGTGACTTATACAACAGTCAAATTTTTGGGTGATTTGTAGTACAACAGTCAAATAGTTGGGCGACTTGTAATGCTTAAGTCACACTACAGGTTTAAACACATTACAGGGTGACTTGTAAAACTTTAGTCACATTTAGTCACATCACAGGATGATTTGTAAAATATTAGTCAACCTTAGTCACATTACAGGGTGACTTGTAAAACATTAGTCACATTTAGTCACTTTAATGGTTACTAGTAATACACCATTCACATTATTTAATGACTTGTTACATATTAGTCAGATTATTGGAGAATTCGTAAAACACCACTTAAATCGCTGTTATGTTATTGAACAAGATAATCTTCTAGACTTCGAATAACTTTTAAAACAAAATATAGTCCCTGCACTTTAAATTTAAGTCACATATCTTAACTGCTTTAGAGTGTTATCGCTTTAGTTTCTTAGATAGAATCAGGTTGAAGTAGAAAGCCCTGATTATTTGAGTGGGTTTTCTGCGTGATCGATTGGGTAGGGTGGGCTTCGGTTTGGAGTGGGGGGGGGGGGGGTGTTGTTAAAACTAATTCCGAGAAAGGGGGGTGAAGTAATATGACCTGAAAGATCCTAATTAAAATCTGAGACAATGGACTGCGTTGTTTCTTGGCTACACTGCCTCTAGTCACAGGACGCCCTAACTCGCTGGGCGCCACCCTACCCCCCCCCCCCCAAATCCGCGCCTGTGGCACAACGTGGTATTTGTGGCGACAGAATCAATTGAAGGATTTAACGCCCCTGGGAGCGGGGGGTCTCGGGGAGGGTCAGATCCTAAGGGCAAGATAGATCGCCTAATTTCTAAACAAACGTTCAATTCATTCGCCCGGCTCCCGGGAGGGATGGGGTGGGGGTCACCTGCAGCCAGAGTGTCAGTCACCAACGTGGGGGGGGAGGGGCAATTTCTTTTTAGCTGTGTCAGTCACACATTTTGGGCAATTTTGTTTATATTTTCCAGGAGGAAGAGAGGCAGACCAAGAAAGACCTGGAGACGTGACCAGGAAGATGACACCAAGAAGATTAGATACACCTGGGGACAGTTGGAGAGACTAGCCCTGGACAGAGACGTCTGGAAAGCTCTTGTCAGCGGCCTATGTCCCAGTAGGGACGACAGGCAAACATGACATGACATGAGAGTAAACATCATCCAACTTTGTCCAACAGTCACATCTTCCAAGTTTGGCCAATAGTCATATCATCCAACTTTGTCCAACAGTCACATCTTCCAAGTTTGGCCAATAGTCATATCATCCAACTTTGGCCAACAGTCACATCTTTCAACTTTGGCCAATAGTCATATCATCCAACTTTGTCCAACAGTCACATCTTCCAAGTTTGGCCAATAGTCATATCATCCAACTTTGGCCAACAGTCACATCTTTCAACTTTGGCCAATAGTCATATCATCCAACTTTGTCCAACAGTCACATCTTCCAAGTTTGGCCAATAGTCATATCATCCAACTTTGGCCAACAGTCACATCTTCCAAGTTTGGCCAATAGTCATATCATCCAACTTTGGCCAACAGTCACATCTTCCAAGTTTGGCCAATAGTCATATCATCCAACTTTGTCCAACAGTCACATCTTCCAAGTTTGGCCAATAGTCATATCATCCAACTTTGGCCAACAGTCACATCTTCCAAGTTTGGCCAATAGTCATATCATCCAACTTTGGCCAACAGTCACATCTTCCAAGTTTGGCCAATAGTCATATCATCCAACTTTGGCCAACAGTCACATCTTCCAAGTTTGGCCAATAGTCATATCATCCAACTTTGGCCAACAGTCACATCTTTCAACTTTGGCCAATAGTCATATCATCCAACTTTGTCCAACAGTCACATCTTCCAAGTTTGGCCAATAGTCATATCATCCAACTTTGGCCAACAGTCACATCTTTCAACTTTGGCCATTAGCGTGTAATATCTAACTTAGGCCGAAAAGAAAAAAAATGATCCCACTTTGGGAAACAGCTTTTTACTGCCAAATGTGTAGGTTATTCACTTTCTCTAAGACTAACGTTCTACATTATATAACCTTAATAATATCGCTAAATACATAAAATCCAACTTTGCTTTGAACTAAGATCATACAAAAATCCAACTTTTCATTGAAATAACATCATACAAAATCCAACTTTTTATAAAAAATATATCTTGTACATCATTCAATCATTAAACCAAAAATACACAAAATTACAACACTCATGACAAACATACACAATTGTGTATGACGCTTATATTATTGCTGTATATACATTTATAACACTGCTTTTGTAATAAAACATAACAAAATATATGTTTATCCACAAATCATACGAAACGCTTCTGGAAATGCCTACGCCTGGGGCCTTTCATTTGTACGTTTACATTTAAAATACGGCCATATACAGCAGACAAATGAGAATTGTATGTTGAAACAACGCAACAACATGAAAACCAAGAGGTAAAAATCTGGAAAACAAAGGCCAGACAATTCCCGATCAGCATCGATTCTAGGAGTGCTCGCCCCTGGCTAGCTATGTCATTTCCTGTTGAGTGAAAATCTGATAGTCCCGTTTATTTTGTTAGCTTGAAACAGGCGGCACCTCATTTTTGTTTTAATAAACGTGTGTTCCTTCATGATGAGGTGGGGAGGGTGTGGGGTTGGAGTGGGGTGGGGTGGGGTGGTGGCGTCAACATGAGCAATCTTGATGTGAGACGTGGTAAGCTTAGGTTTGAGGTTAAGATTGTGTACATGGGTCTGAGGTTAAGATTGTGTACATGGGTCTGAGGTGGAGATTGTGTACATGGGTCTGAGGTTAAGATTGTGTACATGGGTCTGAGGTTAAGATTGTTGTTACGTTCTGCGTTCGTTTCAAATCAACAACAACACTTCGTGTATAACTTCACTCCTTTTTATTCGTCTCAATGCATTCAAGCGTACCATAACAGCCCTCGTCCTAACCGCTACTAACTCGCTGTCTCCTCCCCACAATCGTTCACTCCCCCTTTTATACCCGCATTCGACCTTGGGATTACAATACACAAACACACCGGGGTTAACAATATTCTAGGGTAAACTCAACTCACACACTCACTCTCCCCTAATTCTAGACTATTCTAACCTATTCTAAACTAACCTACAACTGGCCCGTAACAATTGTGTACATGGGTCTGAGGTTAAGATTGTGTACATGGGTCTGAGGTTAAGATTGTGTACATGGGTCTGAGGTTAAGATTATGTACATGGGTCTGAGGTTAAGATTGTGTACATGGGTCTGAGGTGGAGATTGTGTACATGGGTCTGAGGTTAAGATTGTGTACATGGGTCTGAGGTTAAGATTGTGTACATGGGTCTGAGGTTAAGATTGTGTACATGGGTCTGAGGTTAAGATTGTGTACATAGGCGACGACGTGTGTATGACTTAGGGTAAGGAAAAGTTTGACAGAAAGTGTGTGTGTGTTCTTCTGTAACGACAAATTGCTGCTGTTGTTTTATTCCATTGCAGTGTGTCGTTAAAATTTGCTCTTAATTTTGACGATGCTCAAAGTGTGAGCGGTAAATGCAGGACTTAATCTAAAACAGAGACTGTGATGTTGGATTATGATGGGTGGGGTTGGATTGTGATGGTGGGGTGGATTGTGATGGATGGAGTTGGACTGTGATGGGTGGAGTTGAACTGTGATTGGTGAGTTTGGACTGAAAAGGGTGCATTAAACTTATATGTCGAATTTGATTGGGATGAACGTGCTTTCTAAAGGGTACATTAGAGAAGTTTAGCGACATTGTGATTATATAGTGGTGGCGATGTGGTGTTACTGCTGTTGTTGTTGTGATGATATTGCTGATGTCGTGCTGTGGTATGTCTTTAGTTTTCTTGTGGCTGTGTTCTGTTCTGTCTGATATTGTCGATTGAGTGTGTTGTATATCTTCTGTTAAATCCATTAACCTACAGCCTGTACAACATACACGCCACATACACGCTACGTACATGCTACATAAACGCCACATACACGCTACATACACGCCACATACTCGCCACATACACGCCACATACACGCCACATACACGTCACATACATGCCACATACACGCCACGTACAAGCCATTAACACGCAACATACAAGCCACATAAACGCCACATACACGCTACATACACGCCACATACTCGCCACATACACGCCACATACACGCCACATACAAGCCACATACACCCCACATACACCCCACATACACGCCACATACACGTCACATACACGTCACATACACGCCACATACAAGCCACATACACGCCACATACACGCTACATATCTGAGACAGAAGAAAGAAAAAAAACTGTAACTTAAAGACAGGGTCAAAGAATAATCGATGAGTGTTTTACATTTTTAATCGACCTATGCTAATGGAATATAATAATTATGTCTGCTTTTGAATCAACCCTCGCCACATATAATAATTATGTCTGCTTTTAAATCTCACATCGCAAATTATAATAATTATGTCTGCTTTTAAATCTCACATCGCAAATCATAATAAATATGTCTGCTCTTGAATTAAGTCTTTGAACAAATAATAATGTCTTATCTTAAATTAACGATCGCAACATATAATAATCATATCGCATCTTAAATCAACTAGTCTAGTGTAACATATAATAATCATGTCTGATATTAAATCAACTATTGCAACAAAACAAAAAAACCGCGAGTTATTTGAGTGGAATACACTCAATAAGTGGTTGATATACCCCACACCAGATGAAGTGGGGGATATACCCCACACCAGATGAAGTGGTTGATATACCCCACACCAGATGAAGTGGGTGATATACCCCACACCAGATGAAGTGGGGGATATACCCCACACAAGATGAAGTGGGTGATATACCACACACCAGATGAAGTGGGTGATATATCCCACACCAGATGAAGTGGGTGATATACCCCACACCAGATGAAGTGGGTGATATACCCCACACCAGATGAAGTGGGTGATATACCCCACACCATATGAAGTGGGTGATATATCCCACACCAGATGAAGTGGGTGATATACCCAACACCAGATGAAGTGGGTGATATACCACACATCAGATGAAGTGGGTTATATACCACCAACAGAATTGCAGATTTGATAGCGAGGTCTTCAACTACTTATCAAGGATGGACCTAAGTTGTGTGATCAATCGATACAGGGGGGGAGTATAGAAGTGGGGAGGGGTGGAGGAGGGTGGAATGTTATAAGAGTTTATGTAACTACTTGTGGAAGTCGTACAAGACTTGTATGTAACTACTTGTGGAAGTCGTACAAGACTTGTATGTAACTACTTGTGAAAGTTGCACAAGACTTGTATGTAACTACTTGTGCAAGTCGTACAAGACTTGTATGTAACTACTTGTGAAAGTTGCACAAGACTTGTATGTAACTACTTGTGAAAGTCTTACAAGACGTTTAAGTGGCTACGGGTGAAAATCTTACTCGCCATCAATGTAGCTACGTGTGAAAGTCTTATAAGACTTTTATGCGGCTATTTGTGTTCTTACAAGACTTTTATGTAGCTACCTACTTAAAAGTCTTACAAGACTATGTGTAGCCACATGTGAAAATCTTACAACACTTTTATGCGGCTATTTGTGAAGGTCTTACAAAACTTTTATGTAGCTACCTACTTGTGAAAGTCTTACAAGACTATGTGTAGCCACATGTGAAAGTCTTACAAGACTTTTATGCGGCTATTTGTGAAAGTCTTACAAGACTTTTATGCGGCTATTTGTGAAAGTCTTACAAGACTTTTGATGCGGCCACTGAAACAAGACTAGAAGACTTTTTTGTCTCCTCGCTGGAATCTCCCAAGACCATCAATATTTGGTCACGTGTCCGGGGCCGGCCAATATAAATCTGCGAACAAATTGCCAGATAAGCATGAAGGCTGGACTGATCGTTAGCACTCACGTGAATAACTTGCCGTCTGCTAAGCTCTTCTCCGCGCCCTTTTCCCCTCCCTCCCTCCCCCTCACACCTCAATCCGTGAAGGGGGAGAAAAATAACAGCTCTACACTACTCAGCCCCTGACGATGTAGTCTCGATGTTTGGACATTTCGCTTCGATTGTCCGCGGTCATTATTACAGATAGATTCCAGCCTGCTTGTTTGGTTTCAATGTTTTGACAGGAGATAGGGTTCGTCCCTGGCTCATGTTGGGGTCTGGCCCTGCTGATGTTTTTTCTAGAATTTCGTCACTTGTGGCTGCTGAAAGCTTAATGGCTGCTTTACAAATGGCCATGCTTTACAGCTGTCCAGTATTTGAATTGTCTCAGATGGTAATGTTCCATGCTTTACAGCTGTCCAGTGTTTGAATTGTCTCAGATGGTAATGTTCCATGCTTTACAGCTGTCCACTATTTGAATTGTCTCAGATGGTAATGTGCTTTACAGCTGTCCACTATTTGAATTGTCTCAGATGGTAATGTGCTTTACAGCTGTCTAGTATTTGAATTGTCTGAGATGGTAATGTTCCATGCTTTACAACTGTGCAGTGTTTGAATTGTCTCAGATATTAATGGTTCCTTCTTTACAACTGTCCAGTATATGACTTTTCTAAGATGTAAATAGCCCCTGCTTTACAACTGTCCACTATTTGAGTTGTCTAAGATGTAAATAGCCCTTGCTGTACAACTGTATGCTATTTGATTTGTCTGAGATGGATATGGCCTTTCACGCATATAACCAATGTTTTGAGTTGAACTAACTACTTGTCAATGTCGTATATTCTCCAGGTGATGTTGATGCAGTGACTAGTACTTAGTCCAGTCAAACTTAAATTCACGGTCTATGATAAGATAAAGTTCACTTCCCCTCTATTGTCCTTTATATATTAGTATATGTTCCTTGTGAACCACTGCCGCTCTCCCCTCCCCCACTTCTAAAATATATCATTGAAATATTTGCATATGATTTTGTAGACTTAATAATACGACAACCCAGCGTAGGCTGAATAGGTAGGATAGTCAATACAGTGACAACCTCCATGAACCCACCCCGTTTTGCTTGTCAGACCCACCCCACCATATACACCCACACGTCGTCCCTCTAGACACTGACCCTCACCCCACTGACCTCCACCCTCACCCCACTGACTCCCACCCTCACGCCACTGACTCCCACCCTCACTCCACTGACCCCCACCCTCACCCCACTGACCCTCACCCCACTGACCCCCACCCTCACCCCACTGACCCCCACCCTCACGCCACTGACTCCCACCCTCACTCCACTGACCCCCACCCTCACCCCACTGACCCCCACCCTCACCCCACTGACCCCCACCCTCACCCCACTGACCCCCACCCTCACCCCACTGACCCCCACCCTCACGCCACTGACCCCCACCCTCACCCCACTGACCCCCACCCTCACGACACTGACCCCCACCCTCACTCCACTGACCCCCCACCGACCCTCACCCTCACGCCACTGACCCCCACCCTCACCCCACTGACCCCCACCCTCACCCCACTGACCCCACCCTCACACCAACCCTCTGGCCACTGGCTTCACGCTTCATTGATTTTCTTTAACCAGCTTCCGGTAGGTTTCCTCGATCAAAAATGTTTGAGAGTTGGTTTTGGCATCTGTGGCAGTGTAAGGGGTCGTCCAGAAATGACGTCACACTCGTAGGGGGAAGGGGTCCGTAATTTTAGGACGGTGTGTGATGAGGGGGAGGGGGAGTCAGATGGTGTGACGTCACACTTTTGCATTATAAAAAAGCAATGTTAGAAAACGAGTTTTAGCCGTTATTTCGCGTTTTAGAAAACTGTTTTAATAAAATGTAATAGGAATTGATTAAAATACTTTATGTTGACAGAGTTCAGACTAGATTTTGGAAAAATATCGATGTTTTAAGAAAAATTCAACTGCAATTTTTTAGGGGGGTCGTAGGCTGAGGTGACGTCATTTTAGGGGGGTCTGGTTTTTTGTGACGATGTGTGACGGAGGGGAGGGGGAGGTAAAATTCGTCAAAAAAGCGTGACGTCATTTATGGATCAACCCTAGCGTATGGGATGACATTTACCGTTGTTTGATTTAAATGTCAACTTTATCAACTAATGTCAACTTGTGTCAACTAACGTGACCATGGACAGGTTTTTGTCTTCATGTCCAAGCTCATTAATTTATAAAATGTTTTAAGATTTCCGTCATCCACTAGATCATTCACCTACTAGTAAATCTATTTTAATATTATTAAGCACATCAATCTATTGTTTTGATTTTAAGTCCGATATTAAACAAAACATAAGTGATGCTTTAAGATTACTATTTAAACATCATTTTCTACACTAAATTAAAACTAAAAAGTAAATTATAAGTATTATTAAGCCAGGTTATTTGATAACGAATAAGCCGATTATCGACATATTATTTATTATGTACACACAATATAGCAGAATAGAGCAATAATTTTTTATCGCAAGTCTAAAATATAAAATTGTTGCTCAACTAATAAACACAATGGAAAAAAAATATTGCATTGTAAGCACAACCAAATAAACGTTGCAGTTAGATAGGTGTTGTGTAGCGCATTAGTTGTACGACTCAGTTTGTAAACAACACATGTGTTAACTTTGTCCTTGCTGTCAGCACTATTGAACTCTACTCATATTTTATGTAGAAGTGTGTTTTTAATATCTTAACTCACATTTTTTGTAGAAGTGTTTTTATTTATTTTAGATCTTAACTCACATTCAATGTAGAAGTGTTTTTATTTTAGATCCTAACTCTCATTTTATGTAGAATTGTGTTTTTTTATCCCAACTCGCAATATGTTTTTTAATTACTACACAGATTATTTTTCATTTTAACATTCAATGAAAATTTTTATTAGATACTTATTTATTTTTTACATAGATTATTTTTCATTATAACATTTTATGAAAGTAATGATGAGATACTTTTCTTTCACATAGATTATTTTTCATTATAACATTCTGTGAAAATGATTATTAGATACTTATTTTTTACATAGATTATTACTTTCTCGTATATACGTAGTATAGAGAAAGTATTGTAATCGTGCAAAAAAAAAAATCGAGATTTTTACAAATCTCGACGTTTTACACCTCACTGATACGGAAAAACATAATTTTGCAATCTTGTCCGTATGTCTGTGTGTGTGTGTGTCTGTGTGTGTGCCTGTGTGTCTGTGTGTCCGTGTGTAAACACGATAACTTGAGTACCGTTACAGCTAGGTTGATGAAATTTCATATATAAGTATTATATCAAAATCGTAGATCCGTATCAACTTTTGAGCGATTTCCGACAACCGGAAGTGGTACTTTTTCTACTTTGAATTTTTCAAAAGCCTATAACTTGAGTACTATTTCAGATAGATAAATGAAATTTCACATGTAAGTAAAAGATCTAATTCTCTACCTTCTGTTAAATTTTGAGTAATTTCCGTTGACCGGCAGTAGTAATTTACGCTACTTCCGATTTCTCAAAAAACTAATGTAAATTTATTAAGTACTAATACTATTGCACACTATTATACACACCTTTATTAGGCGTTCGCTTGGTGCGCAATTGTTTTTTTACTGAGATTCTATTCTATTTTTAAAAGTTTCAGTATTTAAAATGGATTAAAAATCATAACTATATCCCCAGTTACCATCCCCTGTTGTTTTATATAAGAATATTCGAGAAAGTTTAGGGGAGATCACTACCGGTTTATTTTTCATTTTAACATTCTATTTAGAAATGTGTTTCTAAGATTTTATCTCGCAGTGATTATAAGATAAAAAATGTTTCCTCACAATTTCTATGTATGAGTATATTTCTAAGATCTTAACTCGCGATAGTTATTAGATACGTTATTGTTTTTTACTACATAGATTATTATCTCTACAACATTCTATGTAAGATCCTATTGCGAAACGTTTATTAGACACGTAATGTTTGAATCACTGCACTTTTAATTTTTCCACGCAACAACCTAAACAATGGAACATTACTTACCGTGTCGTCGATAGCTTTCTAATTTCTGCTCCACGTCTGCGGCGTAAAATCTCTGAATTTAGAAACCAGAAGAGAAAGTAGCGTCGAGAAAAACTCCCTCCAAAAAACTCGCATTCTTAGACGAGTCGGCGTGCCTTCCCCGCTTGGGAGGGCAATCTATAAATAACTCTATCAAGGACACCCCACAAAGGCCCATTACTCGCTAAGTCCGGGATAATTGCTCTTCTGCCACTGCTCGCTTCACTAAAACAATAAGGGCGACAAGCCGAGGGAAAGGCGAGATAGATCAAAAACGACGTTAAAGATATTTGAGTTATCGGACTTTTTAGTAAATTTACCGTAAATGATTTTAAAATTTTCAGGACGTTCGTTAGTAAAGTAGAGATCTTGCAAAATTATGCGGGTTCAGTTAGGCTAGAATTTGTTATCTGAAGATTATATTATCTAGAGTTTACATGCACTGAATATGGGGTTGGGTTACTCATGTAGGCTTGTTTGTGCTGAAATTTTTTTTTATTTATGGGGGGTAGCCGAGAAATTTTATTTTTGTTAATTTTAGGAGAGGTGGGGGGGGGGGATGAGGATAACTCACACTATCATTTTGTATTGCTGTGTACTTGTAATTTTTCCATGAATGATATATTTAACGAAAAATTTTCAAGTAAATTAAAATCACATAAAGCGGACAACACATAGACTAGAATGAGAACCAACAGAGCAGCCCAAGATACCTAGGTCATGCTTTAGAAAAGTGTTAAACATGTAGACAGGATGAGCTAAGTTACAAGATCGTACCAAATACACACACGACATGCATACAGTTACATCACAAGCTAAACAAAGAGTAAAAATACAAACATAATTACAATGGTAAAACTAGAAACTAAAACCTTGTGGATTAAACATAAACATATCAAACACAAATGATCGATTACAATACAAACATACCAACTAATATGCCACAAAAACTATTCTTCTACTTAGACATAATTACAATATGAAATTTAAACATACAAATACAATGTTACAAACATACAAATACAATGACACCATATAAACAAACCAAACACAGTGGTAGAAAAGATAAAACAAAGTAGTAGAATACAAAGATAAAACACAATGGTATAATACAAAGATAAAATATAATGGTAGAATACAAAGATAAAACACAATGGTAGAATACAAAAATAAAACACAATGGTAGAATATAAAGATAAAACACAAAGGTAGAATACAAAAATAAAACACAATGGTAGAATACAAAGATAAAACACAATGGTAGAAAACAAAGATGAAACACAATAGTAGAATACAAAGAAAAAACACAATGGTAGAAAACAAAGCACCATGGTAGGTTACTTGTATACCATGTTCACGGATCTTATGCAAATATCACCAAAAACCAAGTCACCTTTTTCCCCAAGCATCAAAATGACACGCACTTATTGCATATGCATGCTGTCGCTAATGGACGCTCTGATTGGGGGCCAGCTGGGTCACGTGCTACCCCCGACCCCCACACAGAGCTGGATCACGTGCTCCCCCGACCCCCCACACATAGGCTCCTGGCTTGCTTGATTGCCGGACGCGTCGATTTAATGTGATTCGTTTCTTGTCCCAAATGATAAATTGACAAAACATAGCAAAAAACGAAACTTTTACACGCATAAAAAAGGAGGTGTTAGCCATGTGAAGAGTAGGGGTGACGGGGGTATTGGCAGTGAGGGGTGGGGGAGGGGTCAAGCCGATCTTTTCTTTTCCAGCAGGAAGTTCTTTTATGCTCGCAAGTTGTTGACTTTTTATGTAATCTCCCATTCATTATTCTTCAAGTACGAGAAAAATGGCCCGTTGAGGAAGGGTACAACGGGCGCTAGGCTGATAGTGCTGTCTCTTTTCTCTAAACTAAAACCAACCCACCCCCCCACACACCACCCCCACCCCACCCCACCCCCACACACCACCCCCACCCCCACCCCCCACCACACACCACCCCCACCCCTCACCCCCACACACCACCCCCTCCACACACCGCCCCCCACCCCCCACCCCCCCCCCCCCCAAAAAAAAACATGTCTACCGTCCCATTCAACGAAATATAATTATATACTTTTTCCAGTGTCCGCCCCCTCCCAGAAAATTCTACCCCCGCCCCCGAAAATTTCAAGTACCCCCACCCCTCTCCGGGGAGGAAAAAGTCTGAAAGAAACACTGAAACCAACCCACCCACCCACACACCACCCCCCACCCCCCCCACACACCCCCCCACACACACACCACCCCCCACCCCCCCCACACACCACCCCCCCCCACCCCTCCACCGTCCCCCCACCCCCAAAAAAAACATGTCTACCGTCCCATTCAACGAAATATAATTATATACTTTTTCCAGTGTCCGCCCCCTCCCAGAAAATTCTACCCCCGCCCCAGAAAATTTCAAGTACCCCCACCCCTCTCCGGGGAGGAAAAAGTCTGAAAGAAACACTGAAACCAACCCCCCCCCACACACCACCCCCCCCACCCCCACACACCACCCCCCCACACACCCCCCCCCCCTCCACCCCCCCCCCCCAAAAAAAAACATGTCTACCGTCCCATTGCAAGAAAACCACTTTTTAGATTAGACACATTAATTAGGCGGTAATTTTAGAGTATCGATGAGGAAATTTCTTTTGAGTTGGGGAGGGGGGGGGGGGCTCAGACGTTCTTACGCGGGGGGTGGGGCTTCGCCCCTACCCGAAGAATTGTATGCAAGAAACTCTTCACGCAAACCATTTAGATTAGACAACATTTCCTTTTTTTCAATGTTTACGCGAGAATCAATGACGTCATTACATTACTGTGTGCACTCTCTGGTTTGAGATTATGTTCTACTCTACGCTAAATGTGTCGACGTCATATTTCGTTTTTCGAATTACTGTGCATGTTTTTAAATTGCTTGTGTTTTCTCTAGAGCGTTCTTGTCAGACAGAGCGTTCTTGTCAGACAGAGCGTTCTTGTCAGACAGACAGCGAAACTATTATTATAGACAGAGCGTTCTTGTCAGACAGAGCGTTCTTGCCAGACAGACAGCGAAACTATTATTATAGATTCCCTAGCTTATAAAAAACGTACTGCCAAAATAGATTTCTGTTTGTGAAAGAAAATATAACCTTACCTTCTGCTCGTCGACGGTTAGGTGAAGTAGAGTTAATCTAGGCCATTTTCTAGTGTATCAGTCGGAAAAATTTTCCTTTAGAACAATGGGGTGTTTCATAACTAATTTCGGACCTCTAAAGTGAAGGGTCGAATGGCCAAGTTCTAGACCTAGAACCTAATCTGGAATATTGAATAGACCTGGAGTCGAGAAACGTTTAAACAAAAGGAATTTTGGACTGCCAAACCAAATCCTGAATCTAGGGTCTAATCTGGTTGTGGACCAAATCTAGGGTCTAATCTGGTTGTGGACCAAATCTATGGTCTAGTATGGTTGTGGACCAAATCTAGGGTCTAGTATGGTTGTGGACCAAATCTAGGGTCTAATCTGGTTGTGGACCAAATCTATGGTCTAGTGTGGTTGTGGACCAAATCTAGGGTCTAGTCTGGTTGTGGACCAAAACTAGGGTCTAATCTGGTTGTGGACAAAATCTATGGTCTAGTCTGGTTGTGGACCAAATCTAGGGTCTAGTCTGGTTGTTGACCAAATCTAGGGTCTAGTCTGGTTGTGGACCAAATCTAGGGTCTAATCTGGTTGTGGACCAAATCTAGGGTCTAGTCTGGTTGTGGACCAAATCTAGGGTCTAGTCTGGTTGTGGACCAAATCTAGGGTCTAGTCTGGTTGTGGACCAAATCTAGGGTCTAGTCTGGTTGTGGACCAAATCTAGGGTCTAGTCTGGTTGTGGACCAAATCTAGGGTCTAGTCTGGTTGTGGACCAAATCTAGGGTCTAGTCTGGTTGTGGACCAAATCTAGGGTCTAGTCTGGCTGTGGACCAAATCTAGGGTCTAGTCTGGCTGTGGACCAAATCTAGGGTCTAGTCTGGTTGTGGACCAAATCTAGGGTCTAGTCTGGTTGTGGACCAAATCTAGGGTCTAGTCTGGTTGTGGACCAAATCCAGGGTTTTATCTGATTGCAGGCCAACAGATGAGTGTGACAATACCATGAAGATGTAGAACAATACCTGGACAACAACAGGCAGCAACACGCGGGGGGAGGGGGGGGGGGAATCAGGAAAACGACGAAGCCTCAAACAATGAGAATCAGTGAAACCTTGTGAACACGGTCCTTCAATTATCCATTTGCCATTGTGATTACTGGCCTCGCCATGGATAGGGGGTTTTGTAATTTGTGTGTTTGACCTTGATAAAAATGATTGATAACAAATATTTTAAAGCAGTGAGGAAGATACTACATACGGCTTTTGAAGTCACGTGATAACCAATCCTTATAAATGTTTTATAAGTCTTTAAGACCCTTTTGCATTTGGGGTTTTAAGAAGCCAATTAATTAATTTATTTGACAGTTGTTTTTTTTAAATTCGCTTTGAAAAAAATGGTAGCCTGATGTAGAGAAGGGGAGGTAAGAAAATAAGTGGTATGGACTTTAAAACGTTAGCACCCTTTCATCATAAACCTGCTACATTGACAGCAAAGTTTCATCAAATATCTGCTACACCGTCCTTTTATCAAATATCTGCCTTATCAACCTTTCACCATCCTTTCATCAAATATCTGCCTTATCAACCTTTCACCATCTTTTCATCAAATATTTGCCTTATCAACCTTTCACCAAATATTGCTACACCATCTTTCATCAAATATCTGCTACACCATCTTTCATCAAATATCTGCTTCACCATCCTTTCATCAAATATCTGCTACACCATCCTTTCATCAAATATCTGCTTCACCATCCTTTCATCAAATATCTGCTACACCATCCTTTCATCAAATATCTGCTTCACCATCCTTTCATCAAATATCTGCTACACCATCCTTTCATCAAATATCTGCTACACCATCCTTTCATCAAATATCTGCTACACCATCCTTTCATCAAATATCTGCTACACCATCCTTTCATCAAATATCTGCTACACCATCCTTTCATCAAATATCTGCTACACCATCCTTTCATCAAATATCTCCTACATCATCCTTTCATCAAATATCTGGTACACCATCCTTTCATCAAATATCTCCTACACCATCCTTTCATCAAATATCTGCGACATCATCCTTTCATCAAATATCTGCTACACTATCCTTTCATCAAATATCTGCTACACCATCCTTTCATCAAATATCTGCTACATCATCCTTTCATCAAATATCTGCTACACCATCCTTTCATCAAATATCTGCTACACCATCCTTTCATCAAATATCTGCTACACCATCCTTTCATCAAATATCTCCTACATCATCCTTTCATCAAATATCTGGTACACCATCCTTTCATCAAATATCTCCTACACCATCCTTTCATCAAATATCTGCTACACCATCCTTTCATCAAATATCTGCTACACCATCCTTTCATCAAATATCTGCTACACCATCCTTTCATCAAATATCTGCTACACCATCCTTTCATCAAATATCTGCTACACCATCCTTTCATCAAATATCTGCTACACCATCCTTTCATCAAATATCTGCTACACCATCCTTTCATCAAATATCTGCTACACCATCCTTTCATCAAATATCTGCTACACCATCCTTTCATCAAATATCTGCTACACCATCCTTTCATCAAATATCTGCTACACCATCCTTTCATCAAATATCTGCTACACCATCCTTTCATCAAATATCTGCTACACCATCCTTTCATGAAATATCTGCTACACCATCCTTTCATCAAATATCTGCTACACCATCCTTTCATCAAATATCTGCTACACCATCCTTTCATCAAATATCTGCTACACCATCCTTTCATCAAATATCTGCTTCACCATCCTTTCATCAAATATCTGCTACACCATCATTTCATCAAATATCTCCTACACCATCCTTTCATCAAATATCTGCTACACCATCCTTTCATCAAATATCTCCTACACCATCCTTTCATCAAATATCTGCTACACCATCCTTTCATCAAATATCTCCTACACCATCATTTCATCAAATATCTCCTACACCATCCTTTCATCAAATATCTGGTACACCATCCTTTCATCAAATATCTGCTACACCATCCTTTCATCAAATATCTGCTACACCATCCTTTCATCAAATATCTGGTACACCATCCTTTCATCAAATATCTGCTACACCACCCTTTCATCAAATATCTGCTACACCATCCTTTCATCAAATATCTGCTACACCATCCTTTCATCAAATATCTGCTACACCATCCTTTCATCAAATATCTGCTACACCATCCTTTCATGAAATATAATCTTTAACCCCCGCAAGCCTCTCGCTATGAAAAAGAAATCGCTGAATATTTCTCAAGCAACAGTGGACATGCGCAATGAACCGGAAGAAGAATATCTTTTGATGTAGCATATGACATCAGCGTTGGGAGCCAGACAGGAAATTATGTTATTCTGGAAGTCTAGTTTTGTTCTTCACGTCGTAGCTTGTTCTGTGTTCTACGTCGTAGCTTGTTCTGTGTTCTACGTCGTAGCTTGTTCTGTGTTCTACGTCGTAACTTGTTCTGTGATCGACGTCGTAACTTGTTCTGTGATCGACGTCGTAATTACAGTGTTCTACGTCGTAACTTGCACAATGTCTCACAACTTAACTTTATCTATGCTCTACGTCGTAATTTGTTTTATATTCTACGCCGTAACTTGTTTTATATTCTACGCCGTAACTTGTGCAACCTAACTTGTTCTGTGACCGACGTCGTAATGTGTACAGTGTTCTACGACGTAACTTGTTTTATATTCTACGTCGTAACTTATACTGTCCCGCAATCTAACTTGTTCTGTGTTCTACGTCGTAACTTGTGTTTTGTTTTTATCTTACTGTAGCTAGGTATTTAAAATTTGAGTATATAAATGTTATTGTTATAATTGAGTTGTACCTCGGGAGGGAATGAAAAACCTACCAGAGATGCTTTTTTTTTAAAAGTTAAAGTTTCCCTTTCAAACCTGACGGTCTATGGGGCTAGTGAAGTAGAGTTCACTTGTTTCTGTGACCTCGGCATATAAAGAGATGCAGACGACACAAAAACATTCAGCTACAAGTGAATTAGTCTAATAATAAATATTAGAACGTGCCGTTGCTTCCTAAAGCACAAGTCATTAGTTCGGAACCCCAGCTGGTAGACTAAACCCCACGACTGAAAGAAATGTTTGGTTCTTCTTTCAGCTCGAGCATGCCAGGAGCATTGCTTTTTTTACCGGGATTGGCCAAATACGATAGAGCGTGTTGGTAAAATTGTATCTCAAGAATCTCAAAATAAATTTCGGTTATCGGAAGTTTGGACAGCTGTGGTTACAAACGTCAGTAAATCAAGTTATCTGTTTAATATGTACAGCGTCGGTAAATCAAGTTGTAGGCTTGTCGTACAGAAACTGTCCCATATACGGGTTAAAACTCAAAATTACACTCTTCATATCTTTCATCATTATCATCACTGCCCGTCACTTTGCTGGGGTATGGTCCGCCAATCAAAAGACCTCCAGAGTCCTCTGTCCTGCTGGGGTATGGGTCGCCAAGCAAAAGACCTCCAGAGTCCTCTGTCCTGCTGGGGTATGGGCCGCCAACCAAAGATCTCCAGAGTCCTCTGTCCTGCTGGGGTATGGGCCGCCAACCAAAGATCTCCAGAGTCCTCTGTCTTGCTGGGGTATAGGTCGCCAACCAAAAGACCTCCAGAGTCCTCTGTCCTGCTGGGGTATGGGCCGCCAACCAAAGATCTCCAGAGTCCTCTGTCCTGCTGGGGTATGGGTCGCCAACCAAAAGACCTCCAGAGTCCTCTGTCCTGCTGGGGTATGGGCCGCCAACAAAAGACCTTCAGAGTCCTCTGTCCTGCTGGGGTATGGGCCGCCAACAAAAGACCTCCAGAGTCCTCTGTCCTGCTGGGGTATGGGCCGCCAACCAAAGATCTCCAGAGTCCTCTGTCCTGCTGGGGTATGGGCTGCCAACCAAAGACCTCCAGAGTCCTCTGTCTTCTCAACCTGACTCAACCAGACGCAGCCTATGTGGTTTCTGCTTCCAGGTCCCGTTGCCAGGTATTTCTAGGTCGTTTGCGCTTTCCTTGCAGGTTCCACCCCAATGCCGGCCTGGTGGTATTGGTTGGCGGTCTGCGCAATGTGTGTCCTATTTGGCGGTCTGCGCAGTGTGTGTCCTATTTGGTGGTCTGCGCAATGTGTGTCCTATTTGGCGGTCTGCGCAATGTGTGTCCTATTTGGTGGTCTGCGCAGTGTGTGTCCTATTTGGCGGTCTGCGCAATGTGCGCCCAATCCAACCCCATCTTCTTTTCCTTATTTCTTCTCCAGCTGCAAGTTGTCCTGTTGTTTGCCATAGTTGAATGGAGCTGAGGATGTCGGGCCAGCGGATCTTGAGTAATCTTCTCTGAGTGTCTTCATAAGTGTCTGGACTTTATCAATGGTCGTCTTTGTTGTCTTCCAAGTCTCTGCCTGCATATCTTTGTGACAAGTTTATTTAGTACTCGACTTCACGCTTTCAAATATCTACATCGGAAACAGCGCAACCGTTGTAGCTAAGGTTGCTGGTTTCAAAGCGTTTGCTCAACACGTGACGGCATACAAATATCTTTCAAAATCCTTCAGATTGTAACCAAGTTAACACCCAATGAAAGTTGCTTGCTTCCAACAGTAGCTTTTCTTTAAAACAACTATAAAATATAAGCCTAACAATTTTTTTCAAATATTGATTTGTGTAAGCTGTTTCCTATCTATAATTTATCCAAACAAAGGGAAACAATTTATGAATAAGCTCACATTATTTGTTAACTAATTCATAAATAATTTAATTACAATAAAATAAATGGGGTGCATGATTTATTGTGCTATTAATATAAATATAAATATTCTTAAGTGAACTTTTATCTATTTTTTATACTTACTAGAATTTACAATTACCATTTGACAATAGTTTAATTTTTTTAAACTAGATATTTATTAATTATTTTTTATTTATATATATATAAAGTTTTTTCAGAATGTAATTGATCGTCAACAAGGATGCAGTTTTATCGTTATATAAAATTAAATATATGCATATCAAAGCAGCTTTCTTATAGTTGTTTCCTAGTGTGACGCATGATTACTCATTTTTTTTAAATTACATCACTACCACTCCTTAAAACGTAAAAGAATTTTTAAAAAATAGCACATAGCTGAAGTTAAATTTACCTGACTGACTTTTGAAGACTTAGATCAAATGTTAAAAACTGCAATTTCATAGGTTTTTTTTTTATTTTGTGACTTTTGTAATGTTAGGGTTAATTTATCAAGTTATCATGTTAAAAGGTAAAATTCAAGTTCAATTATGGCTGAGATGTATCATACGTCACCTACTACCCCCCCCCCCCCCCTCACAAACCATATGCCACACAATTTACTACTACAAAAACCTTGTAATTCATAACTGTGTTGTGTTTAAACGCATGTATTTGTTGTTCAGCGGTGGAAAATCATTCCTCTAAGCACTCAACCGAGCAGAAATGTTTCAATGATGAGAATTAAAAAATATAAACTCACGGGCATACTAAACGTAACATAATACACCAATATAATAGTCACCCTTCTACCCCTGTTGTGTTATATAAGCTACCTCTGTTGTGTTATATAAGCTACCTCTGTTGTGTTATATAAGCTACCTTTGTTGTGTTATATAAGCTACCTTTGTTGTGTTATATAAGCTACCTTTGTTGTGTTATATAAGCTACCTCTGTTGTGTTATATAAGCTACCCCTGTTGTGCTATATAAGCTACCTCTGTTGCGTTATATAAGCTACCTCTGTTGTGTTATATAAGCTACCTCTGTTGTGTTATATAAGCTACCTCTGTTGTGTTATATAAGCTACCTTTGTTGTGTTATATAAGCTACCTTTGTTGTGTTATATAAGCTACCTCTGTTGTGTTATATAAGCTACCTCTGTTGTGTTATATAAGCTACCTTTGTTGCGTTATATAAGCTACCTCTGTTGTGTTATATAAGCTACCCCTGTTGTGCTATATAAGCTACCTCTGTTGTGTTATATAATATGTGCATGATCCTTCACTCTGTCAACCACCAACAGACATGTCCTCACCCCCCTACACACACATATACATACACCACCCAGTCTTCAACCCCCCTTTACACACACACCACATAGTCCTCACTCCCACACACACACACCACCCAGTCCTCACCACACACCCCACCCAGTCCTCAATCCCCCACATACATACACACCACCCAGTCATCACCCCCACGCACCACCCAGTCCTCACCCCCACACCCCACCCAATCCTCACTCCCCCACACACATACACACCACCCAGTCATCACCCACACACACACACCCCACCCAGTCCTCCCCCAATACACACACCTCCCAGTCCTACACACCCACACCACCCACGACGGACGTGTGTGTGTGTGTGTGTGAACATGTCCCCAGTACCCATAGCCGGAGCTTTGCCTTTACTTTGGTCATTTCCCACGAGACAACCAAAACACATCTTTCACGCCGTTCAGGGGCGGGCCGGCATTTCACCAGCAGGAGACTTTAGGTCTCCATCAAGCTCGCGACTAGCTCACATCGACCTCACGACTAGCCCACATCAACCCCGCGACTAGTCCACATCAACCTCGCGACTAGCCCACATCAACCTCGCGACTAGCCCACATCAACCTCGCGACTAGCCCACATCAACCTCGCGACTAGCCCACGTCAACCTCGCGACTAGCCCACATCAACCTCGTGACTAGCCCACATCAACCTCTCGACTAGCCCACGTCAACTTCGTACTAGCCCACATCAACCTCGCGACTAGCCCACATCAACCTCGCGACTAGCCCACACCAACCTCTCGACTAGCCCACGTCAACCTTGCGACTAGCCCACATCAACCTCGCGACTAGCCCACATCAACCTCGCGACTAGCCCACGTCAACCTCGCGACTAGCCCACATCAACCTCGCGACTAGCCCACATCAACCTCGCGGCCCACGTCAACTTCGGTACTAGCCCACATCAACCTCGCGACTAGCCCACATCAACCTCGCGACTAGCCCACATCAACCTCGCGACTAGCCTACGTCAACTTCGGTACTAGCCCACATCAACCTCGCGACTAGCCCACATCAACCTCGCGACTAGCCCACATCAACCTCGCGACTAGCCCACATCAACCTCGTGACTAGCCCACATCAACCTCGCGACTAGCCCACATCAACCTCGTGACTAGCTCACATCGACCTCACGACTAGCCCACATCAACCCCGCGACTAGTCCACATCAACCTCGCAACTAGCCCACATCAACCTCGCGACTAGCCCACATCAACCTCGCGACTAGCCCACATCAACCTCGCGACTAGCCCACGTCAACCTCGCGACTAGCCCACATCAACCTCGTGACTAGCCCACATCAACCTCTCGACTAGCCCACGTCAACTTCGTACTAGCCCACATCAACCTCGCGACTAGCCCACATCAACCTCGCGACTAGCCCACATCAACCTCGCGACTAGCCCACATCAACCTCGCGACTAGCCCACATCAACCTCGCGGCCCACGTCAACTTCGGTACTAGCCCACATCAACCTCGCGACTAGCCCACATCAACCTCGCGACTAGCCCACATCAACCTCGCGACTAGCCTACGTCAACTTCGGTACTAGCCCACATCAACCTCGCGACTAGCCCACATCAACCTCGCGACTAGCCCACATCAACCTCGCGACTAGCCCACATCAACCTCGTGACTAGCCCACATCAACCTCGCGACTAGCCCACATCAACCTCGTGACTAGCCCACACCAACCTCTCGACTAGCCCACATCAACCTCGCGACTAGCCCACATCAACCTCGCGACTAGCCCACATCAACCTCGTGACTAGCCCACATCAACCTCTCGACTAGCCCACGTCAACTTCGGTACTAGCCCACATCAACCTCGCGACTAGCCCACATCAACCTCGCGACTAGCCCACATCAACCTCGCGACTAGCCTACGTCAACTTCGGTACTAGCCCACATCAACCTCGCGACTAGCCCACATCAACCTCGCGACTAGCCCACATCAACCTCGTGACTAGCCCACATCAACCTCGCGACTAGCCCACATCAACCTCGCGACTAGCCCACATCAACCTCGCGACTAGCCCACATCAACCTCGCGACTAGCCCACATCAAACTCACGACTAGCCCACATCAACCTCGTGACTAGCCCACATCAACCTCGCGACTAGCCCACATCAACCTCGCGACTAGCCCACACCAACCTCTCGACTAGCCCACGTCAACCTCTCGACTAGCCCACATCAACCTCGCGACTAGCCCACATCAACCTCGCGACTAGCCCACATCAACCTCGCGACTAGCCCACATCAACCTCGCGACTAGCCCACATCAACCTCGCGACTAGCCCACACTAACCTCGCGACTAGCCCACATCAACCTCGCGACTAGCCCACATCAACCTCGCGACTAGCCCACGTCAACTTCGGTACTAGCCCACATCAACCTCGCGACTAGCCCACATCAACCTCGCGACTAGCCCACATCAACCTCGCGACTAGCCCACATCAACCTCGCGACTAGCCCACATCAACCTCGTGACTAGCCCACATCAACCTCTCGACTAGCCCACGTCAACTTCGGTACTAGCCCACATCAACCTCGCGACTAGCCTACATCAACCTCGCGACTAGCCCACATCAACCTCGTGACTAGCCCACATCAACCTCTCGACTAGCCCACGTCAACTTCGGTACTAGCCCACATCAACCTCTCGACTAGCCCACATCAACCTCGCGACTAGCCCACATCAACCTCGCGACTAGCCCACATCAACCTCGCGACTAGCCCACATCAACCTCGCGACTAGCCCACATAAACCTCGCGACTAGCCCACATCGACCTCGCGACTAGCCCACCTCGCGACTAGCCCACATCAACCTCGCGACTAGCCCACATCGACCTCGCGACTAGCCCACCTCGCGACTAGCCCACATCAACCTCGCGACTAGCCCACATCAACCTCGCGACTAGCCCACATCAACCTCGCGACTAGCCCACATCAACTTCGGTACTAGCCCACATCAACCTCGCGACTAGCCCACATCAACCTCGCGACTAGCCCACATCAACCTCGTGACTAGCCCACATCAACCTCGCGACTAGCCCACATCAACCTCGCGACTAGCCCACATCCACCTCGCGACCAGCCCAAATTCTCTCTTCTAGAATTTTATGCCGCTATCTGCCACACATATCAAAGACTTAACCTGCCTTTAATTAACGTTATCGAAAACTTATCATTCTTTTTAGACTTCATACGAGTAAATAAGATCCCAACAGTAGTAATGAAACGTGTTTTTTGTTTTCATCAACAAAAAGGGTTTGCAGCTTCATCCTAGGATAAAAAAAGACATTAAGCTTCGGCCCCAGGTCTTCGTCACGATGAACTATTGTAAAAAGTTGAGTTGACCAACAAATGTAGCGGTGTATCGGTTGGTACTTGTTACAGATGGGATCCTGGTTCACCCATCCCAGGTCTATTATCCCAGGTTTAATATCCCATGTCTAATATTTATAGTCTTATATCCCTGATCTAACATCCCAGGCCTAATAGCCCATGTCTAATATCCTATCTTTGATATCCCATGTTTAAAATCACTTTTTAATTTCCAATGTAAAATATCCCATTTTTAATACTCCATGTAAAATACTCCATAAGTTTATCTAATATCTCATGTCTAATATCCCATAAATCCAATATCCCGTAAGTCTAATTTCCCACAAGGTCTATATCCCATGTCTAATATCCCATGTCTAATATCCCATAAATCTAATATCCCATAACCCCAATACCCCATAAGCCCAATATCCCATGTCCAGTATCCCATAAGTCCAATATCCCATAAGTCTGATATCCCATAAGTCCAATATCCCATAAGCCCAATATCCCATAAGTCAAATATCCCATAAGTCCAATATCCCATAAGCCCAATATCCCATAAGTCTAATATCCCATAAGCCCAGTATCCCATAAGTCTGATATCCCATAAGCCCAATATCCCATAAGCCCAATATCCCATAAGTCTGATATCCCATAAGTCAAATATCCTATAAGTCCAATATCCCAAAAATCCAATATCCCATAAGTCTGATATCCCATAAGCCCAATATCCCATAAGCCCAATATCCCATAAGCCCAATATCCCATAAGTCTAATATCCCATAAGTCCAATATCCCATAAGTCAAATATCCCATTAGCCCAATATCCCATAAGTCCAATATCACATAAGTCAAATATCACATTAGCCCAATATCCCATAAGTCCAATATCCCATAACTCCAATATCCCATAAGCCCAATATCCCATAAGTCTAATATCCCATAAGTCCAATATCCCATAAGTCTGATATCCCATAAGTCTAATATCCCATAAGTCCAATATCCCATAAGTCTGATATCCCATAAGTCCAATATCCCATAAGCCCAATATCCCATAAGTCCAATATCCCATAAGTCCAATATCCCATAAGCCCAATATCCCATAAGTCCAATATCCCATAAGTCCAATATCCCATAAGCCCAATATCCCATAAGCCCAATATCCCATAAGTCCAATATCCCATAAGCCCAATATCCCATAAGTCCAATATCCCATAAGCCCAATATCCCATAAGCCCAATATCCCATAAGTCCAATATCCCATAAGCCCAATATCCCATAAGTCCAATATCCCATAAGCCCAATATCCCATAAGCCCAATATCCCATAAGTCCAATATCCCATAAGCCCAATATCCCATAAGTGTGATATCCCATAAGTCTGATATCCCATAAGTCTGATATCCCATAATATCCCTAGATGACGAAGATCGATGGAACACCGCTGCACAAGAGGTAATGAAATAAATATTCGGGCCACGCTTTGATCTCGCGTGATCTCGCGTGATCTCGTGTGATCGCCAGACACCGCGTAGTCAAACGTGTTCCTCTTTTCTTTTGACTCGTCACTTCCGGGGAACGCTAGTGCTCCAGCCCCCCCCCCCCCCCCCACCACTTCAAACAAGTCCAGACCTAGCCCCCAGGGACCGTCCCAAACGGTACACATACCGGCACAGACAAAAACAAATGGAAGCCTTCAATCTTTGCACCATCAGATCCGTTAAATGTTTAGCTTCCAATTTTTTTCAGCGCAATTGGTGGTAGAATTAAAGGTAGCTTCTACAGTTTTACTTAGTGACCGAGTTGTTTATTTTAGGGAAGGGGGAGAGGGGACCATCAGCGACAACCACACATCTTAAGATGCAACTTCTTACATATGCTGCCACAATATTCATCCACACAAACATTCCTACATAACTTTACTTACAACTGTCAGACACACCCACACACCCACACACACCTACACACACAACGCCTATATCTATATGTATATATATATATATATATATATATATATATATATATATATATATATATATATATATATATGTATATGTATATATATATATATATATATATATATATATATATATATATATATATACTACAGCTTGAGATAGATTTTCATTCATTTTTCACTCTGTGTGTGAGAGGGGGAGGGTACTTGTTACTTCCGGTAACTTCCCAGGGGTAATATGGGGACTCAGGTTAAAAATAAAAAATTTCGTTATATTTTTCATCAATTTCATCGTCCGGGAGAGGGGGTGGAAGTATTCGGGCTGTACAACGACCCCCTCCCCGGAGTCAGTAGCGTAGCCAGGATCATCTCATGGGGGGGGCTCAATCTTTCGATTTGTACCCCCCCCCCCCTCAAACTTTCGATTTGCCCCCCCCCCCCTTCAAACTTTCGATTTACACCCCCCTCATACTTTATATATACCGAGGGGTCTATGGGGGGGGGGGGTTATGACCCCCCCTAACCCCCCCCCCCCCTGCCAACGCCACTGCCCGGAGTAGATATGCTTGAAAGAAACATTGATCATGATTTCATATAATGCTTTCATATAGCCCTACTTTTTTCCAACTAAGGGATGGGATGGGGTTGATTCCACCCATGATTCAACGTACGGGCGCTCATAACACCTACCCACCCTTCTTTACACTTACCCCTCCACACCCAACAGAAACCGCCATGACTTATTAAATTTAGCAACTGAAACCGCGCGTCCTGCTAAAAATATCCAGGTCGGCATGTGACCAGTGTCAAGTCCCATTACTCTGCCGTATCAAATAGTCAATGACGTTTATAGTGGAGCCACGGAACACGAACGACAACTCCGACCATTTATCGTGAAGAATTTAAAGCCCCTGCTGGCCGAAGATTGGGAGCGATTGATTGCTGATTTGATTTTATCAGTTGGCGGTCCTAGCGGGCTGGATCTTGGCGGTTTAAGACGTCAGGGCGGGAAAAGAAGACCGTAAAGAAAAAGTAGGCTAGAATTTAATCTGTGGGAGAAAAGGAAGAGTTGCCGTGGCTTCGGCAAAATGGAAATGTAATTAAAATGGGGCTGGGGCAATTGTCTGATTGTTGTGTGATCATTGTGTGATGATTACCTGATTATTGTGTGATTATTGTTTGATTATTGTGTGATTATTGTTTGATCATTGTGATTATTGTGTGATAATTTTATGTGCGAACATATATGTATGATTCCGAAATGTGATTAATGTTTAATATGGTGTCACAAGTACGTACGTGTGACAATGGTGTGATTTCGTATGTGAGAATGTGTGATTATTTTATGATCATGTGTGTATAAATAATTTGATTGTATGAACATTGTAACAGAATTGCTACTCTAACTTAATTCATCCTCAGCAACAATAGCAATCAATTTCCACCTTGATGTACACAACTGATCAAATAAGGAAACAATGATGTACACAACTGATCAAATAAGGAAACAATGATGTACACAACTGATCAAATAAGGAAACAATGATGTACACAGCTAATCAAATAAGGAAACAATGATGTACACAACTGATAAAATAAGGAAACAATGATGTACACAACTGATCAAATATAGAAACTATGATGTACAAAACTAATCTAATAAGGAAACAATGATGTACACAACTGATCAAATAAGGAAACAATGATGTACACAGCTGATTAAAAAGTTGACTAATGATGGATACATCTAATTCAATCAGGAGATTGTTTATCATGACTTGACGTTGAACGATTTATCACTGCTGGTGAATTGGAATCGGTTACGTAACGCTGACTTCATCTGTTGAATCTAAAAAAAAAAAAGAAACCAGCACAATCTATTGACCTGTGAGGTACAGCTTCGGATTTAAGGGTTGGTTGTGTAGGTGAGGTAGAGTTTGTCTGTGACTGTGACATCAACCGGTGTCATAGCCTCCATTAATGTCGGTAAATTGCGTCTTGACTTCCAACAATGTAACTGTCTCGTTGTCATAAATTCCTTTCTTCGATTCTGTACAACCACCCCCCTCCCCTATACAAACCCTATATTTTCCAACATCCGAGAACCCTTAGTCCACTTGTTACATAATAATTATACGATATGTCAGACACCCACCCAACACATCTAACATACTGCCTGTCAGGTTTTCCGTATGTCATACTGTCACTAGACTCTATATGTGATTCATTAAATTGTTGATCCCCTGCAAGTTCCCAAAACATTCACTTCATAATCCAATGTGAGTTGTATGACAAGTGGGGGGGGGATGACAAGTTGAGCGGGGGGTGAGGAGGTGAGACTAGATCAGTCTGGTACATAAAACGTTATGTCAACATCCGGCTCCGTGGGTCACCCCTTGCATCATTGCAAGACACAGCGGCTCTTTGAAGTTAGAAACTCGTTAACCCTGCGCATGCGCATCGGGTTCGTTCTCTCATCCTGTCGTCTGCTAAGTTATGCTAACATTCATTAGTCCTCCATTGATCACACCCTCGGGCTGTCCTCCCCACACTCGGGTCATTTGTTTATTTACTCGGGGATTTTTTTTTCTCATTTCAATATTTGCCTGTTTACGTTTCGTCGGTTTTTTTTACTCACAAATTTATGATTTATTAGGATTGTTGTTTTTATTGCTACGCTCTTTTTAAGGGTTTCTTAAAGACTTAACGAGCTCACCCCCCACCCCCCACCCCCACCCCCACCCCCCACACACACACACTCCCTTTCATCCACCATCCATCAACAGAAACATAGGTTATTTAAAAACGAAATATTATATATGGACTGCGCAAGACTGCTAACCCCAAAGTCTCGAGTTCGAATCCGGGTTCAAGTCAGTAGAAGGTCTCTGGGTCCACCCAACTCTGATCGGTACCAAACTCACGTTGGTGAAAGTAAAGTCGACTAGGCATAGTGCTGACTACACTATCCCTTCAAATGGCAAGGTCACGGAAACAGGTGAACTCTACTTCACTTGCCCCATGGACCGTCAGGTTCGAAAAAGGATATATACTTATACACAGCATGCTATCAAAAACAAAAACTATTTTCACATGTAGTTATTTTTACATGTGTTTCTTCGTTTCTAGGTTTTAATTAAAGGGACTTTAAGTCAGCATCAGAATTTTAGAGAATCTTTACTATTGTTTCATCAGCTCCTGATTTTATAAAGTTGTTTATGTTGATTTAGATCTGCACACGAATCATGCACATGAGGTACAACAAAAATGTGTAAAAAAAAATTTAACTCATTAAAACAGCCATCTACATTACATGGCGATTCTAGGTAACAAAATTTAGAGCTCAGGAGCATTACAATATAATTTGGATTCAATAGTTTCACTTCACTGCCACTTTTTAGCAATTTTTGAAGAGTAATTTTTTTTTTTTATGAAAGCAAAAAATGAAATCGTTGTGTATTACATGTTCGTTTTTATTTCCCACGCGTCATCATTACGCCTACACACAAGCACACTCAGAAACAGCACACACACACGCAAACCATCAACGAAACACCCACCAATTCCCACACATTTTCACAAACTCTTTCTTACACAACACAACAGATACAACACACACACACACAAACTCAACCGCAAACTTAACCACACATTACAAACCCACTCGAACTCATATACAACAAACTGACAAACACACAAACACACCAACCCTTGGAGAGAAAACTTGTATTGATCCACTGGCCGCTAAGTTGATGAACACCTCACTCTGTTATGGAAATATATTTAATTGCAATACATAAAGATAATGAATTGTAATTAAGTTAATTATTTTTCTTTTTAAATCATGACATTTTCTTAATCGATGGTTGGACTTAACATACATTAAACTCGGCAGATGTACTCGTAGACAAAACAAAATAATGAATGGGCAAAAATATTTCATTCCAGACCTAACCCCCACCCATAAAACCATTCCTCCACCCCCCCCCCCCTAACCTACTTGGTTAAATAACTCACTCAGCAAATGAAAATAATGCGTCATAAACAGAACTCAACCAATGTACAGAATAAAAAGGAGATTCAACTTTTTAAAACACCAGCCTGATTTGTCTTAGTATTACACAGACGTTTTTCTTAAATCCGTGTGTGCCTCCTTAAGACAACATACAAGTTTAGAGTCTGTATGTGATTTTATGCGATCAGCGTGCCATCGTTATGCATGTCATCAAGGTGTAATGTAATCCACATGTAGTCTAATTAACATATTTTTGTCAACTCTCAGAGGAGCAGAGGTCATTTACAAAATTATGTCATGCTTTCCTTTTTCTTTTTTCCTAGTTGTAACATTAAGGAGATTTCCTCCAACAAAATTAAGTATTATTTCTTAATAAAGTATGCGTCAAATGGCCCATTAACTCCGATTTCAGCCTGCTTTTCTTTCTGGACACCCAAGAACAATCTGGAAGGCGTTAGCGTTATTTATTTATTTATGTGTAGTTTTCTCCCCTAGATGGGTTGGAAGTTCCAAGCAAGCGAGTCTCAAGATGCCCGGGTTTCATTTCTTTCCAAATCTTTACCTCATGTTTATGTCTTTTTTTTTTCAAAATCTTTCCTTTGTGTGGTTTTTTTTACACTCTTTATAAATCTTTACCAAATGTTTAGGTTGTTTTTTCCATTCCTTTTAAAAACTTTACCTTATGATTATGTCTTTTTTTCCATTATGTGAGTACTTTTTTTCATTTCTTTCCTCCATGTGTTTTGGGGTCCATATAAGCAACATGTAATCAACGTGTAGTCAACGTGTAATCAACAGCCAATCAACATCACGGTATCATACAAAACAACCACCACAATTTGCAGACGACCACCAATGCACACAATTTAGAACCTCTGTCTACGTCACTTCCGCCCTCTTGATTAAACGTAGTTCTTGCAACTAACAACAGCCTTGAAATATTTTATTTAGATATCAAAATATTTAAAAACTTGGACCAGATTAAAAACAAATCAATAACTTACATTCGAGGTTCTGATGTGAAATTTGAATGCTGTGATTGACGCGACGTCACTGCTAAAATATTCGCTGAGGGGGACATTCTAAATCTACCTTGTCCTGTTGCTGTTTAATTAATTGGTTTCAATTGATTAAAGCGTGTGAAATGAGAACGAACGCTAAGTAACAATAATTCTTTTTTTTTTCTAATTAAACAATGCACCAGTCTTTCCATTAATATAGTTAATCGTATCATCTTGATTGTAACGTTATATCCATATTTTTTAATGGACGATAAAAATTTGGTAAAACATGGTTTAGCATACTTCGCATTATGTGCAGTTTTAAACAAAGTAGATTTTTGTACTAAAGCTTCAGATAATCAGAAATTTTAATAATCTCAAGATTTTCTGCAATAGAGAATCTGAGTTGTTTTTTTTCTTGATTTTGAGGCAACTAATGTCGTTTTTTTTTCATCAATGAAGCGCGACACCATATAAAAATACCATAGTTACGTGTATATATATATATATATATATATATATATATATATATATATATATATATATATATATATATATATATATATATATATATATATATATATATATATGGGTTAGGTGTAAGGTAAAGTTAGATGTAGGTTTTATCCACGTTGGCAGGGATTTCCTCCAGCATAATTTTAAGCCTATCCCGTCAACATGTATTGCGCCGCATGGCGGTTTACTCGGACTTGTGTGTCTGCTTTTGTTCTGTATGTGCTTCCATCGTTTCATATTTGCACAAGAACATCTGCTGTTTGATTTCAGAGTTTTCTCCCCTAGATGGGTTGCTGTCCCTCGCTTGCGCACCAGTATTAATGTTAATAAAAATAAATAGTATTTTTACATATAAAAAGAAGATTTTAAATGCAAAGAAAATAAATAATACAAACTTGAAGTTAATTTGCAAAACAGTTTTAAAAAGAACGTGTTAACACATGTCATAAAGATTAAACCTTACATTCAGATATTATGTCATATGATTATAAGCCTAAGAAATGTGTCAGATATTGACAGGGGGGTGACAGCTTGACGCGTCGTCTGACAAATCTCTGATTGAAACAACATGACCGCCGCTGGATGAAGTTTTGACACTCCGTGATGAGAACACCAGGAACAGGTTGGTTTGTCGGTCAGGTGGGGTGGGGTGGGGGAGTGGCCCGTGGGTCACACCGGCCCGTGGGTATTTAAGTCCCAGGGTCATGTTGGGCTTTAGTTGGTTTTAGAGTTTTCTGGATACCCTCTTCCTTCACTAATCAGGTAAGCGAGGCGATGGTTTATAAAAATTTTAAAAGTTTTTGTTATTTAATACTTTTCTTTAAAACTGATTTGTTTATTTCTACAAGAGTTGAAAGTAAAAATGCGCTTTCATACATTTATTTTTAGGAGTTTTAAGAGTTATTTGCTTTAGTTAATTTAACTATATAGGCTAATTTGTGGTCCAAAGTGATAGTATACGTAGATTGGTTGAGCTTGTGTGAGACTACACGTTGATTGGTTGAAATCGGGTAATTTTGAAATTTTTGGCTGAACCATTGTGAGACAGTTGGGCTTATTACATACACCAAATAAAATACATCTTACCATATTACATCCTGGCCAGGAAACACTACATTCTAAGTATTTCTGTATTTCTTGTGATGATTTTTGTTTTCTTATCAGGAGGAATGGTTGTTTTGTCATTTATTTATTTTTGTTTTGTTAGTTGTTTTTTTTTTTTTGTTTTTTTTTTGTTTGGGGTGTATATAATAACCATGTAAACCTGTGCTAATGTTGCTGTCGCCAGCCGACAGTATGAACGCTGCATTAGTGCTGTGTGTGTTGGCCCTGTTGGTAACCCTCGCTGTGGGCCAGTACTGGGGCGGCTATTCCCGGGGCCTTGGAGGCTACCAGAGGTACCCCAGGTGGGGAGGATACAACAACTACAGGCCATGGGGAGGCAGATGGGTGAGTGGCACTCCCGGTTTAAACTTTTTTGCATTTTTTTTTTTGCATTCCACCCGCCATGTTGATGTGTGTTATGAAAACAATGCCACACGGGGAGACAGGGCCACCCTTGACCCTCCCCCAGCATCAACACTACATCTTTAAGTTGAAATCACGGCATCCAGTTTTCTGCTGTAGTATCGGCTTACTGTCAATCAACACTATACGGCTTTACCGTGAAAATTCAGTGGAAAAAAGTGTCTGAAGATTTTAAGTTGAGCAAGATTAGTTTTCAATCCTGGACTAAATGTTAACATGGCTGTGTCTATCCTAGATCAAATGTTAACATCGATACATCTCGACCTAGATCAATTGTTAACATGCAGGCCTATACATTTATCATAGATCAAATGTTAACATCTATACACCTTTTCTCGACCTAGATCAATTGTTAACATGCAGGCCTATACATTTATCATAGATCAAAAGTTAACATCTATACACCTTTTCTCGACCTAGATCAATTGTTAACATGCAGGCCTGTATATCTATCATTGACCAAATAGTAACATGTCGACCTACATCCATCATAAACCAAATGTTAACGTGTTAAGTTAATCCTCAATCCTTAACTTTATCCCCACAGTGGCTCGGCGACGACTGGGACGACAACTACGGCTGGGACTAAATTTTGGCTGAGTCGCTCATCGTCTACCGTCATATAACTTTTAAAATAAAGTTAACAGAAAATTGTAATCAGTTTTTGTTCATGTTTTTCTAAACTCTACCTATGTTTATTTCATTATCAAATGATCAGGTAACTCACATAATAACCCAGTGTCTTTCACAACCGAGCAGTAGTTTTTTTCACGTACATTATACCCTAGCGTCCCTACATAGTTGCGTCACACAGCAAAACATCAACAACCAATCAACCATCAACAACCAATCAACCATCAACAACCAATCAACCATCAACAACCAATCAACCATCAACAACTATCAACTATCAACAACCAATCAACCATCAACAACCAATCAACCATCAACAACCAATCAACCATCAACAACTATCAACCATCAATAACTATCAACCATCAACAACTATCAACCATCAACAACCAATCAACCATCAACAACCAATCAACCATCAACAACAATAAACAACGAGGTAATAACACCACTACCCCATAAATTACACCACATATATTGAAAGTAACATATATATTTTGTTTGTTTGTTTTTTTTTTATGTTTTTTTTTTTGTAAATTAAATGTATAATAAGAATTGCATCCAGTCTACAGTTCCTATAGAGCCAGCATTGTTGGAACATTTGATTATGTGCAAGACTAGTCAACAATCAACATCAATGTGGGGCACTTAAAATAAATTATACGGTTATTAAAAAAACCAAGATACACAGAAACTGTTGCAATAACTTGCATCATATTAACATTACATGATTACATCATTAGAGTATTGAAATGACGTACTAGCAACACTTTCATGAATGATATCACTGTAAGGTCATGCTTTTCAACTGATATAGTTACATCTTGTGGTTATCTTCGGCCTGGTTAGGCTAAGTAGGACCTATTCATATCAGTACATAGTGACCTTTAACCTTCAGATGTGGACGGTGTGGCCTAATGGTAGAGCATTTGTCTGTTAACCTGGAAGTCTTGAGTTCCGATCCCTGGCTAGAATCTTAGAACATCCCCGAGTCCACCCAGCTCTGTGGGGTACCTGACTTATGTTAGGGAAAGTAAAGATGGCTGGGCATTAAGCTGACCACATTATCCCTGCTTATGTCGAGGTTACAGAAACAGGTCAACTCTGCTTCACTTGCCCTATGGGCCACTAGGTTTGAAAGGAAACTTTGCTTTAGCCTATCCGAAATCTAAAACCTTGCTCTGTTATTTCTATTAAAAAAAATTAATAGCACAATTGGTTTAAATAGGCCTATAAAAATAAAGATAGAAGTCATCAATTTAAAAACAAATAATTTAAATATATTGCACAGTAAATAGTAAATGGGGAATGTTGTGGACTATATAACACAATTATAATGTAAACAAAATGCAATAATTACTTCTATCATTAATGTGTTTCTACTGAACAACAACAAAAAACGGCATTTCATTAGGAAAACAAGGCCTGTATTAAAATGAAATATTTCAGAATCTATATTTTCCAGAAAGCTTTGCCATTTTCCGCTCATAAGGATTCTTGTATTTTCCACCTTTTTTCACCTGTGACTCTTGCCAGAGCTTGGTAAAAAATGGATCTTTGGTCATGGGTCTATACTTGGAGTGGAAGTACATGGAGATTAAGATTGGGTTTCCTGAAAAAAGGTTTCCTGTGTAAAACCTGGTTTGGAAATTATGTTTTAAAAGTTTTCTTCCAGAAAAAAAGCTTGGGTTCAATAAAAAGCCAAATAAGTTTGAAAAATTTAGAAAAATTTTGCAAAAAGTTAATTGTGTGTTTTTTTTTCTTAAATGCATTGAGGTTATGTTTTAAACAACCTTGTCAGTCTCTTTTGACAAAGATTTCTTAATTTATAATTTTATTTCACCAAAACAATTTTAACTAGAATTATTAAATTAGAATGTACAAAACTAAAATATAAAAACTCACCACAAGACAAATAGGCCTTGGTGACCTAGTTTTTTTTACATGTATTTATATGTATGGACGGTAAGTTTGTGGTAGAGAGTGTGAGACCGAAATGTCAGTTTTTCTGGTTGAGATTTTGTCTGACTGTCTGGCTAGGGATTTTCAAAACTTTGACAGAAAAAGCAGTCGCTCAGTTTAACAAGGTGTTAATGTGATGGAAAGTTTGATAAAGAGATCAGGCACCTGTAGGTGTTGTTGGGTACTGGTACTGTTGTAAGGTCCAGGGAGCCTCTACTTGTGCCATGATGGCCTTAGAGAACACATTGCCATCCCAAGCTGTTCCCTACAAGATAAAATAGTTCAAAGTATTTCTTTGTAACTTAGCTACAAGTAGACAGAAGTAGAAATAAAGTAAATCAACATTTACAGTACTGATATAACACCAACTCCAAAAGAAGATTTATATGAATTTACATCATCCACCCACGACACCCTCATCTTGTTCAGTTTATTTATCATGGTGTCAATCAATGGATTTAAAAGGTCAAAGTTCATACAATGACTAACAACAAACTGTGTTTTGTCAAGGCCAAGATATATAACTAAAATGAGTGTGCTGTCAGCATTAAGCCCAGCTGGGCTTCATTTACCCAAACATTGTCAGGTACTTTAAAGATGCTGAGGTAATGAGAACCCCTTGATTGTTGCACCACCACACCACAGAGCCCACAAACAACAATTTTATTTCAACACTACCACATCATTACCATAAGCCACACAGCTAACCATCAACAACCATCAACAACAAAATAACAACACCACTACCCCACTACCACACAACACAGCACTAACCATCAATAACCATCAACAACAACATAACACCACAACCACAAAACACAGCACTAACCATCAACAATGATTAACAACAAAATAACAACACCACTAACCCACTACCACAATGCCATAACAACAGTGAGCCACACCTAGCTAGACTGAGACTTACATTTTGTATAAGCTGAGCTAGCCAATCAGCAAAGAATTCAAATCTCGGCTTGTAAAAACTGAAACATTAATATATTCATCATTTATTCAATAAAAACTATTTAAATGTTCATTTGTCTAGCTGAGTGGGATCCACAGGGAAAGAAGAAGAGATGAAGGCCAGAAATGTTTAAAATAAAGAGATGAGGGAGGCAAATTTGTCATGGCATGAGGTAAAAAAGAAAATTAGCCACTAATTAAGTGAAAGTAATTACAAGGAAAAAGATTTAAAAGAATGGATGTACTGACTAGATCAGGGGTCTCCAAACTACGGCCCGCGAAGTCCTCTAATCCGGCCCGCGGAGATCATTTTGTCCAAAGAAAAATCGTTTGTTGGTGATGGCTGGGGAACTTTGCCCAGAAAATTCAAAGACATGCCTGGAAGAAACTGGCCCCCGAACTGAAATCTGATAGGTAATGCGGCCCTCGGACTGAAAAGTTTGGAGACCCCTGGACTAGATGATCAAATATAATACCACACTGACCCTTTTTTTTTGTTTCTATTAAATCTTCACTTTTACATAATACAGTTTAAGATCAAAAGAGTTTTAGATTCAATTTTTACTTTTTATACCATCAGTTATTTAAAAACTATTCAACTGTTTGAACATCTACAGAACAAAAAACATTTCCCCACAACTTACTCTGCTGTTACTCCTCCCCATTATTTAGATGCTTAGTCACAAATCTGAAAAAAATAGCATCATTTTTTTCAAAATAAACATGAATATTATTAGCAGTACTTTATAATATGAAAGTAATGCAAGTAAGTAAACACTTAAAAGAAATTATAATTTACAAATAACTTTTAAAATAAAATGTATTACCATTTAAATTGAAATTTAGAATAGGAACACACTCCACTGTTGTTAAATCAAGTGGTACATTATTTAACTAAATGCCATTTTGCTTTAAATAATGGTCATCATCGAAAACAGCTTCCACTTTCAACTAGAAATACTGAATCCATGCATATAAGCATATAACTAATAAAAAGAAGATACCTGCGCCGTGGGCCCCCACAGTGTTATTTGGTTGCGAGCATTATATTCATACAACTTTGACTCATCAGCATCTGTAGCCCATGACCTGGCATCAGCTATCCAGGTCCCCAGAAGAAAACGTTCATTGGCTGAAAGCAGGTGGTCCAAGTCTGCTAGAAGATCTACTAGGCTGGCACCAGCCACCCTAAGAGAAAATGTACATTACACAGTGATATTCAATGGTCGGGTTTGTTTCTATATAGAAGTAACATTACATGGTGGTATTCAAATGTCTGATTGATTTCTCCACTAGTACAGATGTAACTTTACACAGTGTTATTTAACTATCTAGTTGGGGGTGTAGGACAAAAGGCCGACATCCAAAAGGCCGACATGCACAAAAGGCTGAGAGCCAAAAGGCCAATAGGACATAAGGCCGACAGCCATAAGGCAGACAGTCAAAAGGCCGACAGGAATTCACCTTCTTTGGGGTTAAAACATAGCAGAAATAAGAATGTTTGTTTTAGAAACACCACCACATCCCTAATGGATGATAATGGTAAATAATTTTTTTTTATTAAAGCTAATTGCTTTTCCATTAGGCTTTTATTAAAATTACTTTAAAGTTTTAAAAATTATTGCAACAAATAAATCAAGTTTTTTTTTTATTTATTAATTTTGCTTTTGAAACTAATTTAAAAACCCTCAACTTTAAATAGATTACCTATCCAAATATTTATTAACTTAGTGTATTAGCTTTTTAAACTTTAATAATACATACCATTAAAAGTTCCCAAAGCATTTTGACAACTATTTTTGCTTTGATACTTTGGGTAAACAGATCTAGCTTGGATGTGTACAAATATACTTTAATATACATTTTTTTAAATGAAATGAGTGATGTTTTTACAGATAAAAATATTAAAAGATGTGTATACCTTGTTAATGATATCAACAGCACCATATAACTCCAAAGTTATGCAACATACACCATATAAACGGCTGACCGTAGTAAGATTCAAAATTTTGATACAGGGGTCCATTCTCTGAATCTAAGTCCAACACAATCAACCGTTCCTGGTGAAGAGGTACAGAAAAATTAATCTGTAGCATGACAAAGTTTGTGATGACAGTGGGCAATTTAAAACATGGACCTTACATCAGGAAAACAAAAACTATTTAATTTTCCCCGCCTTTATCCCATAATTTTGAGCTGGAAAATTACAAAAGCAAAATAAAGTGTTAAGATCAGAATGGAGCTGTGTGATTGAGTGGCAGCCCATGCAATGAATAACACTCAACTTCTGTTCAGGCTCCAACACTGAGTTTGGCCTACATATGATGCCAATGGATCCACCCCATTCTAGGGCCCGGGTGGGGCATAACAAAATATTCCCATAAATTTAGAACTTTACCTCATCTGCCCCATGAAGTTTCTGGATACCATAAAGTTTTTTCAAATGTTGAGGTTTGGGTCAATATAAACTTCAAATCTTTCCTGTGGGATAAAGTATTAAAAGGGACATTCAACAGACTTTGGATTAAGTTTAAGTATTAAGTGTGACAGGCCTTGGATAAAATTAAAGTCTCACCTGTGGTACTGAGGTGACAAGAGCTTTGACAAGGGTTGGTGTCCAGTAGGGATCATAAAACAGCCATCCCTGCATTAACCTAAAGTTAATTAAACATTTTTGACAGAGCAATATAACAAAATAAGAAACGATGGAAATAATTTAGTGGTCTCAACATAACAAAACTTGCTATAAAACAATGTTCTTGACGGATCTATGTATTTATACGGATCAAGATGTGCAAGAAAACAAAAGTGACTAAAAAAAACTCAAAATTAAAAAACCATGAAAACAATTATCTTAACAGATGTATGCACTCATACAGAGCAAAAGACTTACCAAACAGCTTGTGGGTCACCAGCCAGCATCCCATAGTAAACAGCTTTTCCAGCATTGCTAATGTATGTAGGATCACTGTAGGATATAATTATTATGATCAGCATGATAACAACTTATGTATTTAAGACAACATATGTATGCAGGATCCTGAGGAATACTGTCATAACAACTTAAGTAAATAGGATGACTGTGGAATACATTTATTGACAACTAAAGTATGATGAAACTCTGTAGGATAAAATTAGCATGGTAAAAACAAAATAGAAAATATTAATTCATGCAAGCTGTTAAGAGAACAGCCCCAAATATCTTACCTAATTTATGGAAGTTTTGTTAAATTCTATTTATTTGAACTCTGAGCTTTAGGTCTAATATAACAAATGTACCTGGATGTTGGAGTCATCTCATTAAAAGTATCAGCATTGTAGATGTGATCTGTACCAAACTCATTGGCTTGCTGTTGTGAAAACATAAGTAATGGAAAAAATTATTCTTAGTAGATAACAGGTTGAATAAACTCCAGTATAAAGTCACAGGATAAATAGATTAAAAAGTAAGGCAATGAAGGCTTCACCACAGTTCATGGCAATTGACTTGAGTAGGGCCTATAATATAATTTAGATTTTTAAATTAAAGTTGACTTTTGATTTTGCCACATGTCATATTTATTTAGAAAAAAACAGTCATCTCAGCATAATTCCTAACAACCCAAGCTATTTATTATACTCACAGCTTCAATGAAAGCTTTGCTGATATTGGTGAACAAAGGATCTTGAAAATCCAAAAGGTAAGTTCTGAAAGGTAAGTGAAAATATAAATCCGAGACTTATGGATCCTACTTTTTTATAATAATGTCATGTACATATTTCTATGGTTTTCATTAATATTTTTAGGACATAAATATTATGTCTTTGTATTTAACATTTTTTACCAAACTAAACACACTTACGCTGAATATGTTTCATTAAAATTACTCCATGTTGGAAGACGGCTAACTTTTGCTTGTGGGAGAATTCTGTAACAGTTAAGGGAAGAAATTTAAATGCCAATAGAACAACAAAATTTATTTTAAAATTAAAATAGATAATCTTTTATTATTTTAAATCAAATCAAACTTTAACAATTAAAAATTATTTTAATGATATTAACACAAAGAAGTAAATATTTAAGTTTTTATTTAATAAAAATAAAATACTCAGAGAAGAACATTTACATAAATGTTATTTTGTTAGATTTTTTGAAAGTTAAGCTAACCAATTGCGACAAAACTTTGAAATATTAATGAAAATAAGTTGGAATGTATAAAATTTCAAAAGCACCTTGTTATTCCACTGGGCACATGTCCAGCAAATGCAGGTAACACAGGTATCATTCCAAATGACCTCATGCGCTCAAGTATCTGATGTTGTAAAATTAACTTATTGGTTATCCACATCTGTGGGAGTGGACCTCCCCATCCTTGAATGTTACCCATTCTAGTCCTGGTAGGAAAAACAATTTTCAAATTAACATTTCTTTAGTAAATTTTATACTGTATCAAAAATAAGCAAAAAGTATCAACCCATTCTTTTCCATGATACTTTTATTGAAAAAAGACATACCAAGCGAGAAAGCTGGACCACCAAAAAATCCATCCATATCAGTTTGTGTGAATCCCATATTCATATAAACCTAACAAAGGTAATGTTTTTAAAAATGAATGTCTGTGTGAATGTCTAAATTTTGTATTAATTTTGAAATCATTGATGAATCTGTTTGGTTTTAACACATCAATAAAAACTATAGTTTATAATTAAATGTAGTAAAATTTCAAGAAAAAATATTTAAAAAAGAAATGTGTATTTTGTACTTATCTCTTGAGAGTATCTAGAGAAAGATAATGGTTTGATAACAATCCAAGCTTCAACAGTTGCAGAAAAAATTATTTAGTACTAAAAGTATTTAACTCAATTTTCATTGAGTTAAAAAAAAAACTACTTGCCCTTTGAAAAATAGCCTCTTGGCCTGTAAATGCAAGAGGCAAATTAATTCCTTGCATAGCCATCCAATCATATTTCTTGTTCCCAACGTGGCCATTGCCAGAATGCCATTGTATAACTGACTGTGCAAACGTTCTGATAATAACGGAACCTGTCATAAAATAATAATTTACAAAGATTTTTTACTCTAATCAAAAGTAAAAATATTCTCAAAAATCAAGTCGATGCTTGAAAAGATATGTTTACGTTTGATTGTGAATTCTTAAAGTTAAAAACATAACAGCTTACTTGTCATTGGTGGTAATTTTGATGGGAGTGGTTATAACTGGGAGAGTTGGAGGCAGCTCTGTTTGTTGACCTGCCCATGTGCGCTGACCATTACAATAATATTTTAGGTAATAATAGAATCCGATTGAAGCAGCAACACCACTTGTACCAGTAACCTCAATTCCATTCTCTGTAGATCTTAACTAGAAAAAAATGAAGGCAAAATTAAATATGTTGCATGACAAAGTGATCCAATCAGTGATCTAGAAAGTGAGATACTAAATTATTTAGGTAGCATTTATAATTTACTAATGAAATTGTATTCATGCAGTATATTTTTGGATCATTAGTTTTAAATATCTTAACTGGAAAATTGCTTTATACAAGCAGCTGTGTATATACAACTTAGTGCACTTTTGTCAGAGTCAATCAAATTCTGCTCTTATATGTGTTTAGGGATATATATATATATATATATATATATATATATATATATATATATATATATATATATATATATATATATATATATATATATATATATATATATATATATATATATATATTTTACATTTTTTCTTTACCTTATTCACCCAAGGTATGCATTGAAACATAAATAGAAAGCTGCTATAGATGGATAGACTTGACCTACCTCATCTCTAACTACACCACTAATGATAAAAATGTATCAACAAAATTAATTAAAACATTACCTGGAATGTATCTTTATTGTTTAGTCCAATACTTGGATCAACTATAATTCAGAAGCTCTGTCCTTGATTAATCTACTGATCAAATCTTTTACAGCTTGTGCTTGTTGCTCAGGGGTTGCTTTTGATTTTATGTGGTTGAGTTGTGAGAAATCTACATGATGGCTGTAACAACAGAAATAATTAATTCCTAAATAATTATTGCAAGATAGAATATAAATAAATGACATTAATTTAACTACCATGAATAGAAACAACAGCTTTGCAAAAAAAAGGTAATCTATATTAAGGACTTGTCAAAAAAGGTAATCTGTATTAACAATTGTGTTTTAATATTTATTTATGGCTTGGGACTGATATTATTCAATGTAGGGGATTTTTACAGAAAGGATAGTAAGTTAACCAAATACCAAATAATTCCAATGGCATACCAATGACAGCTGTTACTGAAGGCAATAATACCATCACATACAGGAAAACATTCATCTGTTTAAAAAAAAGGAGGTCAAACATGAATAACAACAGAGTATTTACATGAAATTACATCATAACATTGTCACAAAATAGGAATTTTTCACTCATACCATATGACATTATTATAATATGTTCTTAAACTACCATCAAACAACATTTCAAGGAATTACACTCCCTAAAATGACATAAGCCGTACATCTTGTGAGAATCAAATCATTTTAGTAAAAACAAGTAGATCTAATTAAAAAAAGTCTAGTGACAATTTTAGCGCAATTTCCTTATGTTATCTAAAAATAGCTCTGTCGTAGCGTAAATCAAGAGCAGGGTTAGTAAAACCATTGGTTAGTTATTAAAACGTTTTTTATTAATCTTTTTTTCAGTATTTTACATGTTTTATTTACAATAGAGTAACATGACTAAAAACCATTGCGCGCCTAGCTACCGAACGTGATGTCGCAGCCATTGAACGTGATGGCGCAGCTATTGAACGTGATGACGCGTGTGGTGTGGTTGGAAAAACATGCCTACTAATTCGGTCCAAATTTTAATTAATTCAAAAAATATTTTGTGACCGAACGAAAGGATATTTTTGAAAACTTTCTTCGGCAATATTGTTCTAAATTATGGCAGGAATCGATTGGTACATGTTTCAAGTCGCTAAGTGGTCTGGTTGCCGAGATATGGGCCAAAAACTGAATTTTTTTCGAGGTTTTTTGGCTTTTTCGGGAAATCCATGAAAGAAACCCGGAATTTTTTTGGCCTATGTTCATCCTCGTAACTTGCTTAACATAATTGCTTTTGTAACTAGTCATCGATATTGCTTCGTTGAGGAGGAGATACGACTTAAAGCCCGGACACACATTCATACATCCATACATTCATCCATCCATACATTCCCAGAAATGACGAGTTAATAAACGCAATTCTCCAGAATGGAAATTGCGCTAAAAATCACCTTTTACCTTTTCATCTGAGACTGCTGAAAAGCCTTAAAAAGTGTTAAAGAAAGGAAAACATGCCAAAATTTTGGACTGAAAACCAAAGACATTGTTAAATTGGCCCTAATCTAGGATATTTTAATTATTGCCAGCACCCTACCTCATTAATAAAATGTGTGACACATGAATTTGCCAATACCCCTTACACAAACTATCTTCAAAAAATCTTCATAAAATGCTAAATAAATGCTAACAATTAATTTTTAAAATATTTTTTAATGCTAAACTGTGACGTCATGCTTTCTTAACTCCTCTTTCCCTTGTTACAATGTCGCTAAAGTTTCCTCCCCTACCACCCCCTCTGCACCCGGCCCTTTTTTTAAAGTGTGGCGTCATTTAAGGACAACCGTTCTTGGAAAAAATGCTTACCGCGTTTATTAGTTAAACCTTCTCCACCCCACCCCACTTCTACGAGCAGCACATTGCCATATTGAACAGTGTCATTACCCTCTCCAATTCCCAACCCCAACTACACATACTCTTTTAACGTTACCTTAAATATGGTGCTAAAGTTCATTCTTTTGTAATCAATTGATATGTGCTGACGCTGTTACTGTTTAAGATTTTTTACTTCAATCAAATTTTATCGTAACTATGTCTGTATTTTAATATTTACTTGGAGATCGCCATTTTCATGAAGTATGCTAATATCACGTGATGGATCGACAACTAGGCCTAATTAGAAAACAGATCTTCGACCTTCGAGATTTATTTATTATATTAATTTATATTTATATATATATATATATAAACACTTAAGAATTATCGCTTTCGGATATGGTAATCTAATCTGGTTATCCTATAATATAGGCCTACATATAGGCCTAGTAGTTACTGTTTGCGAACAATTAGTTGCGAACTATGCCTTGAAATCAGTAGCGTACGCAGGGGGGGAGCAGGGGGAGCAGCCGCTCCCCCTCTGGCCATTTTCCGCAAAGTGGCGCCTTTTTGGAAACTTATATTTGGAAACCCCCCTCCCCCATGGACCCCTCTGTAAAAAAATATTGTCATAATACCACTGCTACTTATTTAAATCTATTTCTGTAATATATATTTGTGTAATATATATGTATGTTTAGAACAGTCATCTAAAAACTGACGCTATGTTCACTCTGAGTTGGTTATCTCCCCCCCCCCCCCACACACACCTCACCACCACAACTGTGTAGAGCGACATTAATGTCACACCTAGGTATACACTGGGTTGGATAATTGACAGTGGTGAATGAAGTTGAACCCACCCACCCTCCCCCCAACCCACCCCGAATTGATCTGTTAAGTACATGTAGAAAAAAGCGTAATGATGTACCAAAGTACCATGCCGCCAGAAAATTAGCTTTTTAAACGTAAAACTCTGTGAGTATTGTTTTTGCATTTACCAGTAAAAAAGTGTGTGATCAATACAGTGATCTAATCCATACCTATCACTATGTTAAAAAATTATCTTTAAAGAACACAAAGAAGCAGTAGTTAATTTAGTAATTAAGATTATACGATTTGAACCAAAGCCCAATATATAGTTAAATGTAGGCTATTATTACGAGTGTTTTTCTATTACATCGAAAAGCGTGGTTTTATACCAACACTGATTTTAAAAACTTTCATTATGCTGTAATACTTTAGCATTTATGATGACGATATATTAATTTCTGATTATAGAAAAAAACATTTTGTAAACACGAATAGTGGTAAAAAATTTCATTATATTCTAAAGTAATTATTTATTTGTTTTGACATTTATAATTAAATGTTTAGATATATACATATTTATATTAAGAGAGTGAGTATTTCCCCTATTTCACTTGACTTAAATAATTTCTCACGAATTATTATGTAAGAAAATTTTTACAAGAATTACAAAACAGATAATGTTACGTTCATAGTATTTGGTTGTAGTGTATATATATATATATATATATATATATATATATATATATATATATATATATATATATATATATATATATATATATATATTGATACAATTTTTGTTTTGTCGGCCTACATTGTGTGTTTTTTCTTATTTCTTCAGAGTGCTACTTTGAATTTATTTTACATCATAGCGAAGTAATGACATACAGCTAGTAATTATATATATATATATATATATATATATATATATATATATATATATATATATATATATATATATATATAATACTCGTATATAGAAGGTGTTAAAAATTCGGCGCCTTTTTTTTTGTTGCTCTTTTCGCTCCCCCTACAACGAAAAGCTGGATACGCCTCTGCTTGAAATATTAGAATAATGGAAACACGTTTGAACAGACAAAACTCCACACACAGAGACAAAAAAAAACGACCCACAAATGTACCCAGTCTACAGCCGCCCCCCCCCCCCCCCCCCGCCCTAAATACAGCAAATGTCACAGCCATCTAAAAAAGTAGAGTGAAACAACCGTTTGTTAGCACGCAGAATTATACGGGACTGCGCCCCCCCCCCACCCGAAGAGATACCTGGAAGAAACTCTGCCAACCCCCCCCCCTTTCCAGTCCTAAATGCAGCAAATGTCACATCCATCTGAAAATGTAGAGTGAAACAACTGTTTGTTAGCACGTAGAATTATACAAATTCAACTTCTAATAAAACCAAGGCAATATAACCCTTTAAGTGTTTGAAGGAAAGCAATGAATGAAACACTTACATCAATTTCTGCCAAAAATGTATAAAGAAAATATATGCTTTTACCCAGTGGCGTAGCGAGGTCGGGTATGGACCCGGTGCGGCACTTATTGGTGTCACCCCCCCCCCCCCAGAGGCGTAGCGACCCTTCCCGGGGACAAGCTTTCAAATTTTCGATTTGCAACCCCCCCCCCCCAAACTTTCGATATGCACCCCCTCAAACTTTCGATTTGCACCCCCCCCCCACTCAAACTTTTATTTTGCACCCCCCTCAAGTTTTTCTCTATATATTTTGCTATTTGCTATTTTTTGCCTTGGTGTCACCCCCCTAAATGGTGTCACCCGGTGCGGTCCGCACCCCCCCCCCCGCCCCCCCCCCCCCCCCCTCGCTACGCCTCTGCTTTTACCAGTGTCATGGTAATGGTAATGACCAAGAAAGATTTGCAGAATAATCATTTTCGTATAACGTCACGTGATTGTTGCTAAAATCGAATCATGTGACTTGCTGAAAATGGCGAAGTCCATTAAACAATAACATTTTCTTATCTTTATTGAGTTTCTTTTAAGCAACCAAACATTCAGACATTTCGTATAAAGAAATTAATTTCATACAAGAAATTCATTATTTGTTTCCATAACAAGGTATTGTTTTATTTACTAAATACTAGTCTAGAACTAAATATTTAAGAACAACCAGATTTTTAAGTTAGTTTTTTTATTACTCAAAACTCAAATAGTTTTTAGTGGCGTAGCTAGGTCGGGTGTAACCCGGTGCGGCACTTTCGATTTGCACCCCCCTCAAACTTTCGATTTGCACCCCCTCCACCCTTATCGGGGTTTGTCTAATTAGCTCTAAAAAGACTTGATTAGTTGGTCGATATTTTAATTCGACCATTTGTATCCCTAGAAACGTCTGGATATCAATATCAGGTGTGAAAACATCACTGAATAAGCTCTTCTAACTGATCGTATATAATATATCCCTACCAATTAATCTTGTTATCTCTCTTTATTATTTTTTAACATTTTGTTTGACACTTCAGGTTAGTAATTGTGTCCACCCCATTCCATGATAAAAATGTATTGAATTTTAAATAATTTTGCAGATGAAGTTTTCTTACTTTTCTGTGATGGTGTTGATGCCAATTGTAACAGCCCTTATTGGTAGGTCATTTTTTTTATAGTGATGCTTTATTAAAGGGCCAATGAAAACAAATGCACTAATTTGAAAAGGGTAGTTGTAATTTTGTAATTAAGCCAAGTTGTTTTTTTATTGTTGCCTTTTATATAGCTTTTTATAAAGCAAATGTTGATATCTTGTTGATAAAAGTGATATACTTTGTTTCTAAAAGATTATAACTTAATTTTTTTTTTAATAGAAAATCTTGAAGGAAAAATTTTAAAATTACTTATTTCTGTTGTTACCACAATCATGTAGATTTCCCACAACTTAACCACATTAAGCCAAAAGCAACCCCTGAACAACAGGCTCAAGCTGTAAAGGATTTGATCAGAAGATTAATCAAGGACAGAGCTTCTGAATTTAATGTTATAGTTGATCCAAGTATTGGACCAAACAATAAAGATACATTCCAGGTAATGTTTTAATTAGCTATCTTAAAATATCTTAAACCATTTTAAACAATGATGTAGCTGAAGATGAGGATATGTGAAGTTATAAATAGGCTATTTATATGTCTGAGTGGGACTGTTGCTTCGTTGGGTCAACAGGATTAGAAAAATTGTCAGCCTACAAGCCTTAATACAAACACATGGGGGCAGATCAAAAATTAGTCTGGCATGGGTATTCTAGTGTTGTAATGTTTTTAATAATTTGATGTAGTACTGCTTTTATGCTTTTTTTATTAACCAAAAAGTATTTAAAACATAATTTTATTTTTTTAAATATTCAAAACTTAATAAAGTGTTCTACCCCATTCTAACTTCTAACAAACTTTGCTCATGAGCCATATTTAATTTTGCCATCAAATCAATTTTTTTTCTAGTTACGATCTACAGAGAATGGAATTGAGGTTACTGGTACAAGTGGTGTTGCTGCTTCAATGGGATTCTATTATTACCTAAAATATTATTGTAATGGTCAGCGCACATGGGCAGGTCAACAAACAGAGCTGCCTCCAACTCTCCCAGTTATAACCACTCCCATCAAAATTACCACCAATGACAAGTAAGCTGTTATGTTTTTAACTGTAGTCATTCACAATCAACAGTAAGCATCATCTTGATTTTTGAGAATATTGTTACTTTTGATTAAAGTACAAAATCGTTGTAAATTATTCTTTTATGACAGGTTCCGTTATTATCAGAATGTTTGTACAGTCAGTTATACAATGGCATTCTGGCAATGGCCACGTTGGGAACAAGAAATTGATTGGATGGCTATGCAAGGAATTAATTTACCTCTTGCATTTACAGGTCAAGAGGCTATTTTTCAAAGGGCAAGTCATATCTTATTAGCAAAATACATTGCATCAGTGTTTGATTAGGCAAGCCAAACTAACTAAGCTAGATTTTATAAATATTTCACTAAATATTTTGGTATTTAAAAAAATTTAATTTGGAATTGCTTCCTGTTTAACTGGGTTTTTTTTTTCAAAATAGTTTTTAAAAATCTGTTTAATTTTATTATAAAATACTTTTTATGTTTATTTTCTTAAATATCGTTATGGTATGAACATATTTGAACCTGTTTATTTCTTAATTTTTCTTCATGTGTTTAACTGCTAAAAATAGCCCTCACTATCTAGTTAACTTGAATTTGAATCAGTTTCTTTTAACTGTCATTTTTTATAAATTTCACTTAAATAATGACCTATCAACTTTTTCTCTTTAGGTTTACATGAGTTTGGGATTCACACAAGCTGATATGGATGGATTTTTTGGTGGTCCAGCTTTTCTAGCTTGGTATGTTGTTTTAATTTGTATCATTTAAATTATTTTATTTTTACTTTTATTTCTTGTTTTTAATATGCCCATAATTTTAAATGGATTATACAAAATGTTAAGTAAAGAAAAATGTATTTCCCACCAGGGCTAGAATGGGTAACATCCAAGGATGGGGAGGTCCACTCCCACAGATGTGGATAACCAACAAGTTAATTTTACAACATCAGATACTTGAGCGCATGAGGTCATTTGGAATGATACCTGTGTTACCTGCATTTGCTGGACATGTGCCCAGTGGAATAACAAGGTGGTTTTTTTTATATTTGATTTAGTTTTTAAAAATGTTATTATTCTCCAATTCTTTTAACAACCTAAAAAATGTTCTATTTGATTTCATATTATTTAAGAATTTGAATTTTTCTGTTGTTTTTATAATTTTAAGTTATAAAATAGCATACTATGTACATCATAAAATTAAATTCTTTTCTTAAACTCAGAATTTTTCCACAAGCAAAAGTCAGCAGGTTAGGAACATGGAATGATTTTAATACAACTTATTCAGGGTATGTGTTTCTTTATTTATGTTACAAAATATATTTATACAGAGTTTAGGGATATTGTTGTAACTCTCCAGTAATTACAACAGCAATGTTAGGAATTAGTTTAAAATATAAAATATACAAGACAAGTAAAGGTCATCACTGGTCAGTTAATGAAATGATTGTGCTATCATTTGTGTTCATGTTTTATAAGACTTGTGTTTTAATACCAGAAATTTTTGGTAGATAGCAAAGGTTTCAGTGTTTTATAACCTTTTTGGAGAAACCGATAAACCCCCAAAACGTATATAGCTTACTAGTAGACAAAATGACCTTTGCATCAACATCACTGTGTTAAAAGAACAAAACCCCTGGGGTTTGATTGAACCTTCAACAAATCCTGAGACTGACCCCCACCCCTTGGGGTTTAATTGAACCCAGGTTAAAAACCAATGACTTATGAATTATTATAAAAACTAAGTAAAAAAAAAAGTTTACTTTTCAGAACTTACCTGTTGGATTTTCAAGATCCTTTGTTCAACAAAATCAGCAAAGCTTTTATTGAAGCTGTGAGTAATAAAAGCTTGCTAAACAGCTGTATAATTTGTAATATATATATATATATATATATATATATATATATATATATATATATATATATATCATAAATGTAAACTAGGGCAGAAACCAGAAACATTGTGAAGCCTGTATATGATTACTCTATCTTACAAATATTTACTTGTGCACAATAGATCGGTTCATATCATGAAAAGCTTTCACATGTATATTTAAACAGAGTTGTCAGTTACACGAAAGATTGCATCAGGTTGCAATTTAATCAGGTTTACAGTGAGATCAGTATTTTATCGCATGTAATTTGTTAATGCCAATGTTTTCTCAACAGCAAACCAATGAGTTTGGTACAGATCACATCTACAATGCTGATACTTTTAATGAAATGACCCCAACATCTAGGTAAATGTTTTTCCACAAAACATAAATCTGTCATTTAATATTTAATTTAAGTTCTATCTACTTAGTAATATAATTCAATGTCAATTTTTTTACTGTACAGAATTCCTATATACATTATTTTTAATGACTTTGTTGCACCGTGATCCTACATACTTTAGTTGTTATTACTGTATTCCCCAGAATCCTGCATACATGTTGTTAGAGACTTTATGCTATTATGATTTTAAAAACATAAGTTTTTAACATGCTGATTTTTAATCCCACAGTGATCCTGCATACTTTAGTTGATAGACTTTATGCTACTGTGATCTTAAATACATATGATTTTATTATGGTGATTATATCCTACAGTGATCCTACATACATTAGCAATGCTGGAAAAGCTGTTTACTATGGTATGCTGGCTGGTGACCCACAAGCTATTTGGTAAGTCTTTTGTTCTGTGTGAGTGTATACATCTGTTAAGATAATTTGCTGTGAGTTTTTTTAGTGACTTTTTTCTTGGATTTCTTGTTCTGTATAAATATATATACAGATCTGTCAAGAACAATGGTTTATGGTAACTAAGTAAGCTTTATGCTGTTGAATGACCAGACACTTTACTTTTGGTTTTTGTTTTGTTAGAGTACATTTTTTGTGACTGCATCATCTTTTTGTCTGAACTTTAGGTTAATGCAGGGATGGCTGTTTTATGATTCCTACTGGACACCAACCCTTGTCAAAGCTCTTGTCACCTCAGTACCACAGGTGAGACTTGAACATAAACCTAAAGGGAAGATTTAAACTTGATCATATTTTATAGTTCACCTATGACCATGACAAAAAGGAATCATATACCAGACCCAGCTGTATTGCATCACTGAGTCCACCCAGCTCTGATGGATACCTAATTTGCATTAGGGAAGTAAAGAAAACTGGACTTAGAACTGACCACACCATCCATTCATTTTACAAATTAAGAATTGATAAACTCTACCCACCTGGTCTGAAAGTGTATTTTTAGATTTACATGGGTCTGCCATGTATACATGTCAGTTACTGCCAACATAATGTATTGTCCAGAAACTAAAAATATTCATGTTTTCTCAATGTATAGTTACATTTGAAATGTTCTATTTTCTTTCCATCTTAAAGATGGCTTAATTTTTTTTCTCCATTTTTATTTTGTCCTCTGTTACATAGGGACGAATGATTGTGTTGGACTTAGATTCAGAGAATGGACCCCTGTATCAAAAATTTGAATCTTACTATGGTCAGCCGTTTATTTGGTGTATGTTGCATAACTTTGGGGGCACAATGGAGTTGTATGGTGCTGTTGATAGCATTAACATGGTACAATTTTAGAAGAAAATATATTATAATATTATAATTAAGACAAAAGTACTTTTTTGTACTATACTTTAGAAAAGACAACAAAATTGTGTTAAGTAACATAAAAGTACAGTTGTATTTTTTAAGTAAAGTAAAGTTCCCCTTCCAAACCTGATGGTCTATGGGGCAAGTGAAGTAGAGTTCACCTGTTTCTGTGACCTAGGCTTATAAAGGGATAATGGGGTCAGCACTATGCCCAGAAGCTTTTTTTTTAAGTAAACACTGTTAATAAAACAACAAACTAAATTATCCCTAAACCTTATCAAAGATGATATGTTTATAAATTTACAGTAGAGATAGAAACTGTGGCTCTTATAAAAATACTTCATATATTTGATACATTGTAGGGTCCATTTGCTGGTCGCCAGTTCCCTAACTCCACAATGATAGGGATAGGTCTAACACCTGAAGGAATTCACCAGAATGAGGTCATGTATGAGTTTATGATGGAGAACTCATGGAGGACAGAGCCCAGAGACATTGATCAGTGGTAATTTTTGTATGATCAGTGGTAATTCTTTGTATGATCAGGCAGTCGTATTTTTGTCAGTGGTAATTTGGTGTATGATCAATCAGTAATAGTCTTTATTAGACCAGTCAGTGGTAATTTTGTATTTGATAAGTTGGAGCGATTTAGCAATTATTCCTATCTTTTAGGGTGACCCAGTATTCCCACCAGCGTTATGGTGCAGACAGTGCAGATGCTGTAGTGGCATGGAAACTTTTAATGGTTTGTGGAATTAATAAAGTTGAAAACTTCTTATACAATCTTTTTATTTCTTTCATAAACAGTTTTAAGCAATATTGTAAATTTTTTATTTTCTTATACTTCTATTCTAATGAAAACTTATCATAACAGCATCATAGAAAATCATATCTACTATAAATAATTGGTAATAAAATTAGTTAACATTATAGAAAAAGCATGAACTTGGCATATACCTTTAATACCTATACCCAACGCTACATTTTACAGAGAAGTGTCTACAATGTAACAGATGGTCGCAATGACCATGACACTGCTGTCATTTCCAGGCGTCCAGCACTAAATTATACTGGGCAACATGTAAGCTGTCCTGTTGCTGGCTCGTCAAGAGGCAAGTGATCCATGTTCCAGTACAGCAGCGGTCTTGTGGATCACTTGCTGTGAGACGGGCTACCTGATATCTGTTTGATGGTGGTTGAATGTTTTTCTTTCTGTCTTTGTCAGAGCAGTGTTTACAATGCTACGTCTAAAATTTGGGATTTTGATCATGTCTTAATCACCCAGAGACCTACCACCAATTCTGACATCCACTCAAATGTGAGTAAATGATTAGGTCGACCTACTTTAACACATAATTTTTTTTTTAAAAAGGAGAATTATTGGGTGTGACATGATCAAAATTCAAATTATCAGATTAATTAACTTATGTTTTCCTGATCGCACACGAAAAATGAAAGCTTTGAAAAATGATTGATTTTAACAAATAAAGAAAAAGTCTTTTTAAAATTTTTAAATGTAAAGTAAACACTGCCTGTATATTATAAGTATAATAAACTGTATGTTTTCTTTAATGTTATGTGTGAATATTCATGATCCCATCTGATCTTTTTCTTAACTTTATGTGATGTTTGACCATAATAGAAGTTTTTAAAAAAAACATCAAAAAATAGTTTTCAAGAGTTGCTTGTTCTTTTTTTTATTCATTTTGTTAACACATTTTTCCTTTTCCTTAATATTTTCATATTAACTAGTTTACCAATGCAAGTTTAGATTTTCATTTAAATTAAGTCACATTAAAGTTGTAAAGTTTATTTTACTTGTTACATTATAACTGTTTTTCCTGTTGTTATTTTTGTTTGTTTTTTTCCCTTTGTATTTTAATTTTCTAAATATTTCTTGTGTGTGTTGTCCCCTCAGGTCTGGTACAACCCTGAAGATCTGTATAAAGTTTGGGATGCTATGCTGGCAGCCTCAGGAGACCTGGCAGGCAGTCAACTTTTCCATTATGACATCACTGATATCACAAGAAACTGCCTGCAGACTGTTGCGTTAAAGTTCTACACAGACCTTAACACTGGCTTTAATAACAAAAATGTTAATGCTGTTAAGTAAGTTTATTTGATTTTGTTTATTACTATATTAGCCATACCCAAATCTTTGTATACTTCAACCCACACGGTTAGGTTTAAGCCCAAATCAGCGCAAGCATTTTAGTTGTTCATGTTGCGCTTTGGTCAAATCCAGCCAACCATTCAGTAACGATTAATGATCGCTTATCCCATCTACACATCAAAGTCAACATCAGTCAGAAGAAAATTCATAGATAACGTAGATCTAGTTGCTTTGTAGCTCAATTTTTAATTTATAATAAGACTTGTTCAGAATTGGTGGATTTTTTTTTACAGAAGATTAGGTTACAAAAGAATAGGTTACAAAAGATTGGAATCATACATGAGACAGAAAGAAGTGATAGGTGAAAATTGTTTTTTATTTTAGGAATAAACTATGAGATCTATTATTGAAGACTTAGGCTTGTGTGATTTTAACAGAAGGGGTAAAGGAATAATGAATTAGATCGCCTATCCTCATTTGCATCTGGTACGAGTTACAATGCCATGCAGTCTCAACATTTTGTTGTATAGACAAGATATTAACCAGATAGTTGAATACTTTTGTGTAATGTTACATCTGTACTAGTGAAGAAAATGAAGCAGACATTTGAACACCATTTGTTACATCTAAAGAGAAACAAGTCAGACATTTGAATACCATCATGTAATATTACTTCTGTACATTTTCTCTTAGGGTGGCTGGTGCCAGCCTAGTAGATCTTCTAGCAGACTTGGACCACCTGCTTTCAGCCAATGAACGTTTTCTTCTGGGGACCTGGATAGCTGATGCCAGGTCATGGGCTACAGATGCTGACGAGTCAAAGTTGTATGAATATAATGCTCGCAACCAAATAACACTCTGGGGGCCCAATGGGGAGGTAAGACATTTGAGTTGCTTTAAGCAATATCACGTGTTTTGCCTAATCATAAACATGGAAAAGCAGATTTTAGATAATTATCAGAAAATATAATTTTAAATAATAGCCAAGTATTTGTAGATCATATTGGTTATACATAAAATATAAAATGAAATTTAAATTTAAATTCATTAAGGATTATATCTTAAATAGTTTTTTTTTTCAATTGTCTAATAAAGTACATTGAAAAAAATGCTTTTTTTCGCCCAGATTCGTGACTATTCATCTAAACAATGGGCAGGTGTAACAGCAGAGTAAGTTGTGGGGAAATGAGTTTTGTTCTGTAGATGTTATAACAGTTAAATAGTTTTTAAATAACTGTCAAACTTGACTCTATGGAAGAACTCTGCTGGTCTTCAAATGTATAAAGTGACAAACAAGATTAATAGCCAAAGAAATTTAAGAAACAATAATAGTCATATATGTATGTATGATCAGTATTTATATTTATAGTGCCTAAAATAAACAATCTTTGCATTTCATTTTCATGAAAGTGTGAAAGAAGTATGTTTTATTAATACCAGTCTGTAAGACAAATAATGTAACTTTCCATTTTTATTGCGATAATCGCAATTAAATGAATTATTTAATTTCTATTTCAGTTTTTACAAGCCTAGATTTGATTTCTTCACACAGTGGTTAGTTCAACTTATCCAAAATGTAAGTACCATTTAGTGAGCAGCTTCTTAGTTTCAATGCAATCTTTTAGTGGAGGCATTTAGTATGCCCAGCATCCACTCACTGATGGGAAGCTTGGTTGTTAATTGATACTAATGTGTTAAAGGTCCTCTAAAGAACAAGTTACTTTATTTTAACTTTGTCTACTCAGAGCTATGCTACATCACAAAATGTTGTGACCTGTGTGTTTTATCTTGTAGGGAACAGCTTGGGATGGCAATGTGTTCTCTAAAGCTATCATGGCACAAGTAGAGGCTCCCTGGACCTTACAACAGTACCAGTACCCAACAACACCTACAGGTGCCTGATCTCTTTATCAAACTTTCCATCACATTAACTAATCATCCTGTCTGTATCAAACTCTTCATCACAAAAGCTAATAGTCCTGTCTGAATCAAACTTTACATCACAATAACTAATTGTCCTGTATGAATTGATCTTTACACCACAGTGCTGGTTAAGTCAATGCTATTTTTGTTTAGAAGCTAGGTATTTCTTCTGGTAAAACTTTCTTTAGTCAAATTAAATGATTGCCTTTAGAAATACATTTCAGTTATCAAATAATACGCCATACGCAGTTAGCAGTAATTGAAAAGAATAATCTTTTTTTGGTTGTACATAAACAATGCATTTTTTTTGTATTTTAAATGTATTAAAATTTTCTAAGGAATCAGGGCAGCTTCCATCAGCTTTTTTTTTACTAAAACCAAACCAGTTTTTTTCTCACATATATGAAACAAACTTTTAAAAACATTTTTTCGTTGATATTGATATAAAAATAAAAGTTTTAAAAATGATTATTAAACCACCTTTATAACTGATGCTAAACTAACTTTTTTTTCAGGAAACCCAATCTTAATCTCCATGTACTTCCACTCCAAGTATAGACCCATGACCAAAGATCCATTTTTTACCAAGCTCTGGCAAGAGTCACAGGTGGAAAAAGGTGGAAAATACAAGAATGCTTATGAGCGGAAAATGGCAAAGCTTTCTGGAAAAATATAGATTTTGAAATATTTCATTTTAAAATACAGACCTTATCATTGCTTGATGAAGTGTATTCATTGATGACGCTTGTTATTGCTCAATTTTTTTGTATTCAAATGAATGACCTCCAATTTATGGTTTTTATCCATACCAATGGTGCAATTATTAGATATAGAAGAGAAAGTTTGTCAAAAGTTAAAGATCAGTATGTTGCAAGCCTTGAGGTGTCAGAAAATATTAAATTGTTACTTAATACATTCCAAGACACCAGAGATGTTAATGATTTTAATCTCGCGTTAATGATGATGCGAGTTATTTGAACAAATTGTTATTGTCGGATTTTTAACACGTTTTATACAAGTTTAACATACAAATGTTTTATTGGGTTTTTTGAATAATTTGTTTTATAAATGTTAAATTTTTTTTCTATTGTCTTTCTTTTTCATTAGGCATAGTAATAAAAATATATTTGAGTTTCTAGTCAAATATTACTATACTTAACCCTTAAATGTTTTCTGTTGTTCAACTTGCTTGTGCATATTTTAAAAATTTAAGATATCCCATAATCTATCATCACCAATATAGAAGTTAAACTTAAAATCAAATCTTCATTTGATGTATTGTCTTGTGATTGGTACAGACTTTACTTACTGAGAAGGAAAAAAAACAACGCAGTAGAAATGAGGTGTGATAATAAACATCAGAGGCTAATTTGGTATCCAGCATAAAAAGACAAGCCATCACCTGAAATCCACAGGGTAAAAAGAAAAGAGGAGACGTGACCTGGAAGAAGACAAAAAGAAGATTGGATACACTTTGGAACACTTGGAGAGACTAACCCAGGCAAGAGATGCCAGGAAAGCTCTTGTCAGTGGCCTATGTCCCGAGAGGGGCAACAGGCAAACCTACCAAATAACTTACATGGAAATTTAGGGGTCGGGCTTAAATTTTAGTGGTTAAAGTATATATTTTTTGTATAGGCCTAAAGTTTATATTTATTCATTTGCATTTGGGGGGGGGGGTACAGGCAATAATCCTTTTTTTGCCATCCAAATGTACCAGGACATGGCTTTCTGATACCTATGCCTATGACACATTTTCTAGATTCACAAGTAGCTACGATTTTCGAGATATTTAAACTTTATATTTTGATGGATAGCTACATAATTGTTTCTATATAGGACTAATATAGCTGTCATGATATAGCTTCATTATTGCTAAATTAAATTGCTACTGCTAGGAACCACTTCATAGAAATTATAGTTCAACCAACAACTAAGTAACTGACAAGTAACAAAAGGTCTTGTCACAACAATTCAATATAAAGCAACATCCTTTATATTGTTAACTTAACAATAACCAGCGATACCAGACAATGAGACATTGACAACGTAAATAATTGGCTCACTGTATTAAAAAATATCACTACTTTTAAAATGTATTCATGTTTTTTGAAAAGCTTTTATTTAGCTCACAATGTCTATTATTAGACCTATGTTCTAATAAAACTCTCTTTTTTTTAATTTTACAGATACATTATTCTCCGGTGACAATGCAATATCTCATTAATTTAATTAGACATTAGATTAGTCAATGAAATTTTATTAAAAGATTACTAAATTCATTTTGAAAGGGGAGATAACAAGAAAAAGGGAGTTTTTTACGTGTATTTATGAAAAGCCTTGAAAAGTGTTAAAGAAAGGACTGAAAACCAGACATTGTTAACTAGGCCCTAATCTAGGATATTTTAGTTATTGCCCTATACCAATACCAGCACCCTACCTCATCCATAAATTGTGTGACACATAATCTTGCCACCACCACCACCCCCCCCCCCTACCACCCCCCACACACACATACACACTTTCTTCAATACATCTTCATAAAATGCTAAATAAATGCTAACATTTAATTTTTTAACATATACTTTTAAATGCTAAACTGTGACGTCATGCTTTCTTGGCTCCCCTTTCCCTTGTTACAATGTCGCGAAAGTCTCCTCCCCTCTGCACATCGCCACATTGAACAGTGCCCTTAGCCTCTCCAATCCCCAACCCCTCCTACACACATACTCTTTTAACGTTACCTTAAATATGGTGCTAAAGTTCATTCTTTTGTATTAAATTGATAAGTAGCTGACGCTATTACTATTTAAGATTTTTTACTTCAATCCAATTTTATTGTAAATGTCTGTATTTTAATATTTACTTGGAGATCGCCATTTTCATGAAGTATGCTAATATCACGTGATGGATCGACAACTATGGCCTAATTAGAGAACGGATCTTCGACCTTCGAGATTTTTAATATACAGATCTATAAACACTTAAGAATTATCGCTTTCGGATATGGTAATCTAATATGGTTATCCTATATTATTTATAGGCCTAAATCTGGGCCTAATATTTACTCTTGGCGTTCAGCAATTAGTTGCGAACTGTGCCTTGAAATATTAGAATAACAGAAACACGAAAGACAAAATTCCACACACACAGACAAAAAAAAACGACCCAAAAATGTATCCAGTCTATCTGGGGGTGGGACTGCTACTTGCCTTTATAAACTAGTTTAAATCGATGTGGGGCGCAACATTGATATTTGGCAACGGGCGCCGGAATGGGTCCCTATACCCCTCGAACGAAATAAAATTTATAACGAAAATATATACTTTTACCAGTGTCGTCGTCGTCCGAAATTTTAATTACGCCCCCCCCCCCCCCCACCAACACGAGAGAAAACGTCTGGAAGAAACACGACGTCTCTTGATCATATAACAACACGAAACATTGCCTTAGGGGATTAGGGGGAAGGGTCAATTTGGGTTTTTTAATCGTTTCTCTTTAATATGTTTCTTGTTTTGCTTGTTTTAAACATTCAGGCGTTACATTTTCTTAAAATGCATGTGTGTAGTAAAAATTATATTTGATATGCCTATATTTTTCATACTTTGATTGATATTAAGCGTATCGTCATGTAAGTAATACAAGGCATTCAATAGTAGCCTAGTAATTCTCATTATGCCGGTTATTAATATATGTAGGCCTATATGTATATAAAGGGGGAGGGCACAAAATCAAGAGTCCACCCCTATGCCTCTAACTCTAACTGTACAAGCTGGGGGGGGGGGGGGGGCGTGGTAATGACCAAGAACGATTTGCAGAATAATCATTTCATATAACGTCACGTGATTGTTGCTAAAATCGAATCATGTGACTTGCTGAAAATGGCGAAGTCCATTCAACAATAACATTTTCTTATCTTTATTGAGTTTCTTTTGAGCAACATAACATTCAGACATTTCGTATAAAGAAATTGATTACATACGAGAAATTCGTTATTTTTTTCCATAACAAGGTATTGTTTTATTTACGAAAAATAATTAAGAACCAGATTTTTAAGTTGTTTTTTTTCATTCCTTTTTGCCTTAAAACGTAAAATGTCGTAAAACTTACTTAACTAAAACTTAAACTGTAAAAAAAAAATTAGATCTAGATTCTAGATAGACTATATTAGATACTATAGATACTGGACTGACTGATAGTGATGTCCGACTCTCCCAAAACAATAACAAAGGACTCCTTTGAAAGGAGGGGTGTTTTGGTTAGGGTATGGTAGGACCAGGGTTTGGGTTAGGGATAGCCGATACACCCATTTTTCAGAAGATTCAACTGGTATAAAAATTCCCCCAGTACTTAGATCTAGTTACTTAGAAGTTAGGGCCTGGTCCTAGAATTTGATTTTGAAGTACACTTAGAGTCAGACTCGAGACTAGAGTACAGTAGACTCAAGACTGTAGACTGAGTGAGAGAGTAAGTACTTAACTATAGTAGTAAGTAGAATGAAGTAGGCTAATAAAATAATAAAGTAATAATTTACACTATTTTACACACAAATAGGCCTATGCCTATTCAATATTCATTTTAAAACTATAAGTTTATTATAAAATTTTAATCAATGTCTTATCATCTTATCTTATTTCATATTATTTTATATTATTTCATATTTGTCAATATTTTATTATTTGTCTAAAATACTGTAAATTATTAGCCTACTTCACTACTCAAGACTACTGTCCTTTAAATTGGCATATATCAATATATATTAATAAATAGTAGGCCTATTATATATGATGTTCATATATATCCTACTAATCATTAAAATTTACTAATACCTACTTTAGAATAGATAGTTAGACCCTTACCAACTCTGATGATATTTCGAGTCGTCCCTTTGAATTGCGGTCAGAACGTCCCCCGGCCTGGCCTCAACCAACTGACAGGCTTGTTGCATTGAGTTAAATATAAACTGAAAACAATAATACAAATCAATTCACAATTGCAAAGAAAATCACAAATCATTAGTTGGTCAATATTTCAAGTCGACCATTTGTATCCCTAGGAAAACATCTGGATATCAGTGTGAAAACATCAGTGAATAAAGCTCTTCTAATTGATCATATATCCCTACCAATTAATCTTGTTATCTCTCTTTATTATTTTTTAACATTTTGTTTGACACTTCAGGTTAGTAATTGTGTCCACCCCATTCCATGATAAAAATGTACTGAATTTTAAATAATTTTGCAGATGAAGCTTTTTTGCATTTCTGTGATGGTGTTCATGCCAATTGTAACAGCCCTTATTGGTAGGTAATTTTTTATAGTGATGCTTTATTAAAAGGCCAATGAAAACAAATGCACCGAGGGTAGTTGTAATTAAGCCAAGTTTTTTTTATTGTTACCTTTTATATAGCTTTTGAAAAGCAAATGTTGATATCTTGTTGATAAAAGTGATATACTTTGTTTTTAAAAGATTCTAACTGCATTTTTTTTAATAGAAGATCTTACAGTAAATATTTTAAAATTACTTATTTCTGTTGTTACTGCCATCATGTAGATTTCCCACAACTTAACCACATAAAGCCAAAAGCAACCCCTGAACAACAAGCCCAAGCTGTAAAGGATTTGATCAGTAGATTAATCAAGGACAGAGCTTCTGAATTTAATGTTATAGTTGATCCAAGTATTGGACCAAACAATAAAGATACATTCCAGGTAAAGTTTTAATCAGCTATCTTAAACTATCTTAAACCATTTTAAACAATGATGTAGCTCAAGATGAGTGAAGTTATGTATTGGCTAATTTGTATGTCTCAGTTGGAGTGTTGCTTTATTGGGTCAACAGGATTAGAAAAAAATGAGAGCCTACATGCCTTAATACAAACACATGGGGGCAGATCAAAAATTAGTTGTCAGTTGTAATGTTTTTAATAATTTGATGTACTGTTTTTATGCTTTTTTTATTAACCAAAAAGTATTTAAAACATAATTTTTTTTTAAAAATATGGAATACAAAACTTAATAAAGTGTTCTACCCCATTCTAACTTTTATAGTTTTTTTTTGGAACAAGCTTTGATCATGAGCCATATTTAATTTTGCCATCAAATCATTTTTTTTCTAGTTAAGATCTACAGAGAATGGAATTGAGGTTACTGGTACAAGTGGTGTTTCTGCTTCAATGGGATTCTATTATTACCTAAAATATTATTGTAATGGTCAGCGCACATGGGCAGGTCAACAAACTGAGCTGCCTCCAACTCTCCCAGTTATAACCACTCCTATCAAAATTACCACCAATGACAAGTAAGCTGTTATGTTTTTAACTTTAGTCATTCACAATCAACAGTAAACATATCCTTTTAAGCATCATCTTGGTTTATGAGAATATTGTTACTTTTGATTGAAGTAAAAAATCGTAAATTATTCTTTTATGACAGGTTCCGTTATTATCAGAATGTTTGTACAGTCAGTTATACAATGGCATTCTGGCAATGGCCACGTTGGGAACAAGAAATTGATTGGATGGCTATGCAAGGAATTAATTTGCCTCTTGCATTTACAGGCCAAGAGGCTATTTTTCAAAGGGCAAGTCCATTTCTTATAAACAAAATACATTGCATCAGTGTTTGATTAGGCAAGCTAAACTAACTAAGCTAGATTTTATAAATATTCCACTAAATATTGTGGTAGGCCTCTTGTCTGTATAAAAAAAATTAAATTTGGAATTGCTTCCTGTTTAACTGGTGTTCTTTTTCAAAATAGTTTTTAAAAATCTATTAAATTTTATAATAAAATACTTTTTACTTTTTTTTCCTCTAAAATCGTGATGCTATAGACATATTTGAACCTGTTTCTTTCTTAATTTTCGTTATGTGTTTTACTGTCTAAAAATGGCCCTCACTATCTAGTTAACTTGAATTTGAATCAGTTTCTTTTTACTGTTATGTTTTATAAATTTCACCTTAATAATGACCTATCAACTTTTTCTCTTTAGGTTTACATGAGTTTGGGATTCACACAAGCTGATATGGATGGATTTTTTGGTGGTCCAGCTTTTCTAGCTTGGTATGTTGTTTTAATTAGTATCATTTAAATTATTTGATTTATCTATACTTTTATTTCTTGTTTTTAATATGCCCATAATTTCAAATGGATTATACAAAATGTTAAGTAAAGAAAAATGTATTTCCCTCTAGGGCTAGAATGGGTAACATCCAAGGATGGGGAGGTCCACTCCCACAGATGTGGATAACCAACAAGTTAGTTTTACAACATCAGATACTTGAGCGCATGCGGTTATTTGGAATGATACCTGTGTTACCTGCATTTGCTGGACATGTGCCCAGTGGAATAACAAGGTAGTTTTTTATATTTGATTTAGTTTTTAAAAATGTTATTATTCACCAGTTCTTTTAACAATCTAAAAAATGTTTTATTTGAGCTAATATTGTTTATGAATTATAATTTTTCTGTTGTTTTCTAGTTTTGTTATAAAATAACATACTATGTACATCGTATAATTAAATTCCTTTCTTAAACTCAGAATTTTTCCACAAGCAAAGGTCAGCAGGTTAGGAACATGGAGTAACTTTAATACAACTTATTCAGGGTATGTGTTTCTTTATTTATCTTATAAAATATATTTTATACAGAGTTTAGGGATATTGTTGTAATTCTCCAGAAATTTGTGTTCATGTTTTATGAGACTTGTGTTCTAAAATTAGAAGTTTTTGGTTGATAGCATAGATCAGTGGTTCATAACCTTTTTAGAGATATGGAAGAACCCCAAAAATTATTTTTTCCAAATTTAAAACATAGGTATATAGCTTTTTGGTAGACAAAATTATCTGTGCATCAAGATCACTGTGTTAAAAGAACAAAACCATTAAAATAAGATTTTCACCCAAAAACAAAAACTTTATAAGGAATATTTACTTCAAATTAGACTCCAATTTTAAAATGCATGCTTCACTTTGAATTCAGCTAGTTTTGTGTTCTAGTATTTTCCATTTTCATGCAGCTTAAGGAAGTGTTCTCTTTGCTTTGTTAGTTTTAAACTTGGCATTTTGCAAAATGCAAATCATGCATTTAGGATGCTGACTACCATCAAATTCTGATAACCATGTGAATCCATATTGTGCATATTTGTCAGATCACTTTTGTTTTTTTCTCGACATAAAGATTTAAATATTAAGAGAGAAATCACGTCAATCACATGTCAACTGCTTTATAGAAATTAAAAGTATGTCACAACTTATATATACAGGATCAACACTTACTTGTATAGGTGGCCTTGACACGATTGATGGCATATGTGTGTCGTGAAAACAAGGGTTCCACAATATAGAAATATCAAGATTCTGATCTTATCTAGCTCTGGCACACTTTATTACTATGTCCCGCTACTATATCATACTGTCATCGCTTGCTGCCCCTAGTTCTGTCATCAGCACTGATAAAATCTGATTGCAAATCAAATTAGTGAGGTGTGTGTCTTGACTTTCGACAAACCCCTGAGACTGACTCACTAAATCCCTGGGGTTTGATTGAACCCAGGTTAAAAACCAATGACTTAATTTATTCTTGATTATTGTTCCTTTAACATGACAGTAAATTCTAATGAGCCCCAGTGTTACATTTAAGGATGAAAAAAGTGAACCCATAAATTATCAAATTTGAATAATATATATATAATTACATATAGGCCTATATCTCTAAAATTTATTAAATATTGTTTTCTAAGTAATAACCTAACTATGTATATTCTTTAATAATATTTCTGTATATGAATATGAATTATTAATTTATTAAAACTAAGTGAAAAAAAAACTTTTATCTTTCAGAACTTACCTGTTGGATTTTCAAGATCCTTTGTTCAACAAAATCAGCAAAGCTTTTATTGAAGCTGTAAGTAATAAAAACTTGATAAGCTGTGTAGTTTGTAGGTATATATATATATATATATATATATATATATATATATATATATATATATATATATATATATATATATATATATATATATATATATATGTATGTATGTATAATCAAGAGAGTTGCCTATCATTATCAATGCAAATTAGGGCATAAACATTGTGAAGCCTTTACATGATTACTCTATCTTACAAATATTTATTTGTTCACAATAGATCGGTTCATATCATGAAAAGCTTTCACATGTATATTTAGAGTTGTCGGTTACACGAAAGATTACATCAGGTTGCAATTTAATCAGGTTTACAATCAGATCAGTATTTTATCATATGTAATTTGTTAATGCCAATGTTTTCTCAACAGCAAGCCAATGAGTTTGGTACAGATCACATCTACAATGCTGATACTTTTAATGAGATGACCCCAACATCTAGGTAAATGTTTTTCCACAAATCTGTCATTTAATGTTGAATTTATTTTAACTTCCATCTACTTGGTAAGATAATTTACTTTATTTTACTTTATTATAATTTATATATTGTTTTTTTATTTTATGTTTAATTTATACTACTGTACAGACTTCATATATACATCATTTTTAATGTCTTTGTTGCAAAGTAATCCTGCATACTTTAGTGATCTTAAATGCATATGATTTTATTATGGTTATTTTATCCTACAGTGATCCTACATACATTAGCAATGCTGGAAAAGCTGTCTATTATGGGATGCTGGCTGGTGACCCACAAGCTATTTGGTAAATCTTTTGTTCTGTATGAGCACATACATCTGTTAAGATAATTTGTTTCAAGTTTTTTTTTATTTTGAAGTTTTTTTAGTGACATTTTTGCCTTGGATATCTTGTTCATTTTTTCCTTGGATTTCTTGTTCTGTATAAATATACACACAGATCTGTGAACATTGGTATATAAAAACTAAGTATGCTTTGTGCTGTTGAATGACCAGACACTTTAGTTTTGGTTTAGAGTACATTTTTTGTGACTGCATCATCTTTTTGTCTGAAATTTAGGTTAATGCAGGGATGGCTGTTTTATGATTCCTACTGGACACCAACCCTTGTCAAAGCTCTTGTTACCTCAGTACCACAGGTGAGACTTGAACAAAAACCCACATGTAACACAGGGAAGATTCAAACTTGATCACATTATATAGAGTTCACCTATGACCATGACAAATGAAGGAGTCTTGAGGCCAAAGCCCACTAAACACCCCACACAGCACTTTCAGCAATTTTATTTAGACCACTGTCATATCCAGCTAGGCTAAGGTATGCTCTACAGAATTGGAATGTGAACCATACAAATTTGTTAATATCAACACATCTGTGACTCGGACTTGGGATGGTGTGGTTGTGTGGTAGAGCACATGAATGCTCACCTAAAGGTCTGATTCATATACCAGACCTCCGCTCCACCCAGCTCTGATGAAAAGCTGATTTACCGGATTTAGGAAAAGTAAAGGCATCTGGACATAGAACTGACCACACTATCCATTCGGTTTCCAAGGTAAAAAATTGACAAACTCTATGTCACGTGCCCTATTGACCATTAGGTCTGAAACTGAAAGGATATTTTTGCATTACATTTGCCTGCCTTGTATTTGTCAGTTACTGTCAACATAATGTCCAGTAACTAAAAATGTTTACATTTTCTCAGTTACATACAGAATGTTCTGTTTTCTCCATCTTAGAAATGGCTAAAGTTTTTCTCCATTTTTATTTCGTCCTCTGTTACATAGGGACGAATGATTGTGTTGGACTTAGATTCAGAGAATGGACCCCTGTACCAAAGATTTGAATCTTACTATGGCCAGCCGTTTATTTGGTGTATGTTGCATAACTTTGGGGGAACAATGGAGTTGTATGGTGCTGTTGATAGCATTAACAAGGTACAATTTTACAAGAAATGTTATTATAATTAAAGCATAAAGTACATAATTTTTTTATGCTTCAGAAAAGGCAACAAAATTTTGTTAAGTAACAAAAATAGCAGTTGAATTTTTTAGTTAACGCTGTTAATAATCAACAAACCTAATTATCCCTAAACATCACCCTGGATGATATGTTTCTAACTTTACTATAGTGATAAGAATTGTGTCCATCTTATCAAAATACTTCATATATTTGATAAATTGTAGGGTCCATTTGCTGGTCGCCAGTTCCCTAACTCTACAATGATAGGGATTGGTCTAACACCTGAAGGAATTCACCAGAATGAGGTCATGTATGAATTTATGATGGAAAACTCATGGAGGACAGAGCCCAGAGACATCGATCAGTGGTAATTCTTTATGATTAGTGGTAATTCTTTGTATGTTCAGTGGGTTTTTTTTGTATGATCAGTGGTAATTCTTTGTATGATCAGTGATAATTCTTTGTATGATCAGTGATAATTCTTTGTATGATCAGTGGTAATGTTTGTATGTTTTGGTAATTTTTGTCTATGATCAACTGTGACTCTTTGTTTATGATTTGTGGTATTTCCTGTATTGTGGTAATTTTTGTGCATGATCAATCAGTGGTGATTTTGTGTATGATTAGTGATAATTTTTGTTGATGATCAGTTAGTGATATTTTTTTTGTGTATGATCATTCTGTAATAATTTTTTTTTGTCTGTGGTAATTTTGCAAATGATTAGTTTTAGTATTGCTGCTTAGCAATTATTCCTATCTTTTAGGGTGACGCAGTATTCCCGCCAGCGTTATGGTGCAGACAGTGCAGATGCTGCCGTGGCGTGGAAACTTTTAATGGTATGTGGAATTAAAATTTAAAACTTTTTATACCATCCAGTAATTTAATGTTTTTTTTCTTTCATTACCATTTTTAAGAAATATTGTAAATTATACTGATTTTCTTATGCTTCAATTTTAATAAAAACTTATCATAACAGCATCACAGAAAACCAATAAGCTACTAAAAATAATTGAAATCATTGATAATTAATTAAATTAGTCAACATACAGAAAAGACATCAACTTGACCTATACCTATAATACCTATACCTAACGCTACAATTTTACAGAGAAGTGTCTACAATGTAACAGATGGTCGCAGTGACCATGACACTGCTGTCGTTTCCCGGCGTCCAGCACTAAATTATACTGGGCAACATGTAAGCTGTCCTGTTGCTGGCTTGTCAAGAGGCAAGTGATCCATGTTCCATTACAGCAGCAGTCTTGTGGATCACTTGCTGTGAGACGGGCCAGCTGATAACTGTTTGATTGTGGTTGAATGTTTTTCTTTCTGTCTTTGTCAGAGCAGTGTTTACAATGCTACGTCTAAAATTTGGGATTTTGATCATGTCTTAATCACCCAGAGACCTACCACCAATTCTGACATCCACTCAAATGTGAGTAAATGATTAGGTCAACCTACTGTAACACATAAATTTTAAAAAAAGGATATTTGGGTGTGACGTGATCAAAATTCAAATTGTCTGATTAATTAACTTGTGTTTTCCTGATCACACACGAAAAATGAAAGCTTTGAAAAATAATTGATTTTAACCAAAAAAAAGAAAAAGTTTTAATTTTTTTTAAATGTAAATACTGCCTGTATATTACAGGCAGGAAACAGTACTCAAAAAATCCCCTATGTTACTTTCACTAATACTGTAATAGATGCCAGATGTACTTCCTGTTACTCTATAAAATATTTTTAAAAAGCACTGCTCCATGTTTTAATGTCTATATAAATTATTGAAACATGCAATAGAAGTGGTAATGTGAATGTTGTTGTTTACTTAATGTTCAGTGTAACTATTCATGGTCCCTTCTAATCTTTTTCTGAACTTAATGTGATGTTTGACCATAATTCTTTAAAAGTTTAAGTTAAAAACATCAAAAAATTGTTTTCAAGAGCTGCTTGTTCTTCTTTTTTATTCATTTTGTAAACACTTTTTGGCTTAATATTTTCATACATTTATAATTCTATTTTCAATTCACTCAGTATTATTAAGCTAGTTTATCAAACACAAGTTTAGATTTTCATTTAAATTAAGTTGTAGAATTAAGTCACAGTAAAGTGGTAAATGTTATTTTACTTGTTACATATTATTTGACTGTTATTCTTGGGTTGTTGTTTTTTTTTTGGTTGCTTGAAACTTTTCCCTTTGTATTTTTATTTTCTAAATATTTATGTGTGCATGTGTTGTCCCCTCAGGTCTGGTACAACCCTGAAGATCTGTATAAAGTTTGGGATGCTATGCTGGCAGCCTCAGGAGACCTGGCAGGCAGTCAACTCTTCCATTATGACATCACTGATATCACAAGAAACTGCCTGCAGACTGTTGCGTTAAAGTTCTACACAGACCTTAATACTGGCTTTAATAACAAAAATGTTAATGCTGTTAAGTAAGTTTATTTGATTTTATTTATTACTATATTAGCCATACCCAAATCTTTGTATACTTCAACCCACATTGTTAGTTTTAAGGCCAAATCAGCGCAAGCATTTTAGTTGTTCATGTTGCGCTTTGGTCAAATCCAGCCAATCATTCAGTAATGGTCAGTGATCGCTTATCCCATCTACACATCAAGGTCAACATCAGTCAGAAGAAAATTCATAGATCATGTAGACCTAGTTGCTTTGTAGCTCAATTTTTAATTAATAATAAGATTTGCTCAGAATTGGTAGATTTTCTTTTACAAAAGATTAGGTTACAAAAGATTGAAATCATACATGAGACAGGAAGAAGTGATAGGTGAAAATTGTTTTTTATTTTAGGAATAAACAATGAGATCTATTTATGAAGACATAGGCTTGTTTGATTTTAACAGAAGGGGTAAAAGGAATAAGACCGCCTATCCTCATTTGCATCAGGTCCAAGTTACAATGCCATGTAGCATGTGTAATGTTACATCTGTCCATTTTTTCTTAGGGTGGCTGGTGCCAGCCTAGTAGATCTTCTAGCAGACTTGGACCACCTGCTTTCAGCCAATGAACGTTTTCTGCTGGGGACCTGGATAGCTGATGCCAGGTCATGGGCTACAGATGCTGACGAGTCAAAGTTGTATGAATATAATGCTCGCAACCAAATAACACTGTGGGGGCCCAATGGGGAGGTAAGACATTTGAGTTACTTTATACCATATCATGTGTTTCACATAAATATGGAAAAGCAGATTTTAGAGGTATGGTTACATCTGCTTAATACAAGTTTCATCAACTGAGACACTTCAAATAATTATCAGAATATACAATTTAAAAATAATTACAAAGTAGTTGTGTATCATATTGGAAGTACAAACAATACAAAATGAAATTTGAATTCATTATGGATTGTATCTTAAAAAGTATTTTTTTCAACTGTCAAATAAAATACATAGAAAAAGTGCTTTTTTTTTCTCCAGATTCGTGACTATGCATCTAAACAATGGGCAGGTGTAACAGCAGAGTAAGTTGTGGGGAAATGAGTTTTGTTCAGTAGATGTTATAACAGTTGAATAGTTTTTAAATAACTGTCAAACTTGACTCTATGGAAGAACTCTGCTGGTCTTTAAATATTTTTAAATTAACAATCTTTGCATTTAAGGAGAGAATATTTTCATGAAAGTGTGTAAGAAGTTTGCTGTAATATCAGTCTGTTAGACAAATAATGTAACCTAACATTTTTATTGCGATAATCACAAATATATGAATTATTTAATTTCTATTTCAGTTTTTACAAGCCTAGATTTGATTTCTTCACACAGTGGTTAGTTCAACTTCTCCAAAATGTAAGTACCATTTAGTGAGCAGTTTCTTAATTTCAATGCAATCTTTTAGTGGAGGCATTTAGTATGCCCAGCATCCACTCACTGATGGGAAGCTTGGGTGTCAATTGATACTTATATGTTATAGGTCCTCTAAAGAACAAGTTACTTTATTTCAACTTTGTCTACTCAGAGCTATGCTACATCACAAAATTGTGTGACCTGTGTGTTTTGTCTTGTAGGGAACAGCTTGGGATGGCAATGTGTTCTCTAAAGCTATCATGGCACAAGTAGAGGCTCCCTGGACTTTACAACAGTACCAGTACCCAACAACACCTACAGGTGCCTGATCCTTTTTTCAAACTTTCCATCACAGTAACTCCTGTCTAAATCAAACTTTTCATCACAAAAGCTAATAGTCCTGTCTAAATCAAACTTTACATCACAGTGCTGGTTTAGTCAATGCTATTTTCGTTTAGGAGCTGGGTATTTCTTCTGTTAAAACTTTCTTTAATCAAATTAATTGATTGCCTTTAGAAATACATTTAAGTTATAAAAATAATAGGCAATTAGCAGTAATTGAAAAAACTCTTTTCTGCATATACATAAACAATGCAGTTTTTTTTTAAATGTATTAAAATTTTCTAAGGAATCTAGGCAGTTTCCATCAGCTTTTTTTTCTCACCTATATGAAACTAACTTTTTAAAATATTTTTTTGTTGATATTGATATAAAACGTTTTTAAATGATTATTAAACCACCTTTGTAACTGATGCCAAACTATTTTTTTTTTCAGGAAACCCAATCTTAATCTCCATGTACTTCCACTCCAAGTATAGACCCATGACCAAAGATCCATTTTTTACCAAGCTCTGGCAAGAGTCACAGGTGGAAAAAGGTGGAAAATACAAGAATGCTTATGAGCGGAAAATGGCAAAGCTTTCTGGAAAAATATAGATTTTGAAATATTTTATTTACTTGATAAAGTGTATTCATTGATGATGCTTGTTATTGCTCAATACAGGCTTGTGTTTGTTATTGTTCAATACAGGCTATTGAATCATTTTATATTGTTCAGTTTGATCCTCTAATTAATTAATATATGCTAATGTTGAATTTTATTTTTTACATGATGCGTATATCATTTAACATGCTCCCTGCCCCTATTATTTAAATGTTTTTTTAATAATTAATTAACTATGCAATTTTTTTGTATTCAAATGCATGACCTCCGATTTATGGTTTTTATTCATACCAATGGTGCAATTATTTGATGTAGACGATGAAAGTTTGTCATAAGTTAATGATCAGTATGTTGCAAGCCTTGAGGTGTCAGAAAATATTCAAAATTGTTGCTTGATACATTCCAAGACACCAGAGATGTTAATCTCAAGTTACTGATGATGCGAGTTATTTGAACAATTTGTTTGGGTTGGATTCTTAATAAGTTTTATACAAGTTTTACATACAAATGTTTTGGTGGGTTATTTGAATAATTTTTTTTATAAATGTTAGCATAAATTGTGTATTGCTTTTGTAAGACATATCTTGAATATGTCCTTTTAATTTTTTTTTCTATTGTCTTTCCTTTTCAATAGGCATAGTAATAAAAATATATTTGAGTAGCTAGTCAAATATTATACTTAACCCATAAATGTTTTCTGCTGTTTAACTTGCTTGTGGATATTTTAGAATTTTAAGGTAACCCGCCATAATCTATCATCACCAATATAGAAGTTAAATGATGGAAACTGCATTCATTTGAAGTATTGTCTTGTGATTGGTACAGACTTTACTTACTGAGAAGGAAAAAAATGACGCAGTAGAAATGAGGTTTGATAATAAACATCATCCGAGGCTAATTTTGTATCCAGCATAAAAAGACAAGCCCTCACCTTAAATCCACAGGGTAAAAAGAAATGAGGTTGACCAAGAAAGACCTGGAGACGTGACCTGGAAGAAGACACAAAGAAGATTGGATACACCTGGCGACAGTTGGAGAGACTAGCCCAGGCAAGAGATGCCTGGAAAGCTCTTGTCAGTGGCCTATGTCCCGGGAGGGGCGACAGGCAAACCTACCAAATAACTTACATAAAAATTTAGGGGTCGGGTTAAAATTTTCGTGGTTAAAGTAAATATTTTTTGTATAGGCCTTAAGTTTATATTTTTTCATTTGCATTCAGGGGGATGGAGGGAGGGGGTTACAGGGAATAATCCTTATGCTATCCAAATGTGGCTGGGCATGATTTTCTGATTCCCAATAGCCAAGCTTTTTGAGATATTTAAAAAGAGAATTTATATTTTAATGGATAGCTACATAATTGTTTCTATATAGGACTAATATAGTTGTTATGAAAAGCTGGGACCTGATTATTGCTAAATTGCTAGGAACAGCTTCATAAAAATTTTAGTTCAACCAACTAACTGACAAGTAACAAAAGGCTTGTCACACAAATCTGTATATATATATATATATAATTCTCTTCTTGGAGACCCTAGAAAACACCAAGCTGTAAGTGCGCTCCCTACCACCCCACCCACACATTGTCTGATGAGCTGTGGTTCACGCTAAACGTGTACAATCGTAGAGCCGGGTTTAGTGACGGCTATTAGGGGCAGATAATTTAGTTTGAAACTATTTTAAACTTATGGGAGGTAACTAAGAGGAGGCTACTTTCACAGGGGGAGGGGTTGGTACTGTCGAATTCACAAATTATGAATTACTGAAAGTAGAAAATAAAACAGGTAAATAGCGGCATATGATACGCCGCGAGTCGGCTCGTTCAATATAAAGTAGCATCTTTTAAATATTCATCTTATCAAGGGACATTATCATAAAACTGCTAAAACTAAACATTTCTAAACAACCAGTGATCTGATACCAACCATTGGTTGAACCAGACATGGACAAAGTAAACAATTGGCTCTCTGTATTGGAAAGTGTCACTACTATTATTATTATTATGTGTTCTAATAAAGCTATACTTTTTAACTTTACAGATACATTATTTTCCAGTGACAATGCAATATCTCATTAATTTAGAATTTAGACATTACATTAGTCATTGAAATTTAATTAGGGGAGATAACACGATAAATAGCGATCGCTGGATCAGCTACCAGACGACGGTGTCATTTCTTGCCTGAAAGGCGAACACAGTCTAAAAAGTGACAGGCAGTCGAATGTGGTGTCGACTTCGTTTAAAGAACGTTTTAATAGAACGTAAAAAACATGTAAAACTTTATTATAATAAGCTTTTAAATACCGTAAAAATTAGAAAATAAAACAAACTACGAATAAATATTGAATATTGTTGTTCGCTCGCGAAATATCGTATTTTAGCTACCAAAATTTTTATTATTTGAAGAAAGCAAATTTATGGTCTTTATTTCAGTGCATTTAAAAGCTTATAATTATAAAGGTTTTTTATGTGTTTTATTAAATAATTTAGTTAGGGTTTAGAAGGTTTGTTAACAAATATTTCAAATGTACAATTTTACTTTAAAACCCAAATTGGCAATCATTCAAACTGGTAGACCAACTTCAGATAAAAACACGTAGATTCTAGAAGGCTTTTATAAATTAATTTTAAAAGCAACGAGGTTTTAAGATTGAATGTATGATTTGTAACATGAGAAAAGATTAAACGTTGTTTTTTAAGCTATTACAGTTACACAATTCTTTGTGAAAATACACTAAAATTTAACAAAAACTAAACTGTTAGAAAATCTAGATCTTGATTCTGTTTTTATTCTTGTGTACAAGTAAATACTGTTGGAAAATCTAAATAATAATTACTATAATATTTTATAGAACATTAACTGTCGTTGATATCCGAAATTATTGTTCATCTAGACGAAATAGATATTCTACATTGCTTTAAAAAAATATTTTGGTAACATTTTTGGTCTCAGGTGGCGCGCAAGTCTTTACAAATATCTTTTTTCCGGCTTTGAAAAAATCAGCCTCTAACCCCAGATAGTCGTAAAACATTACGTACCACAGGGAAGAAAAAGCCGTTCAGCTGCCATAAATTAGGAAATGGGAGTCGAGGTTGAGACCATTACACCTGGCGATGGTAAAATTAATTTCACACTTGTACAAATTAACAGTTCATATTTAACATTAGATTTCTTTTTTTTTTGTAACAATAATATTAATACGCTGTTATCAGAGTAAATTCAGTCTTATTCTCTAGGCCAGGACAATGATCTTGAATTCTATTTCTACATTAAGATTTCTACTGGTGGCGGCGAGTTGCTGAAAAATCATAAATGAAAAATAAATTCCAACTGTTTTTTATTCTAGATCTAGATTATAGATAGATTAGATCAGACCTAGTTCTAGAATCTAGATGTACTTTTGAATACCTACATTAATAGTAATACCTACCTCTAAATTAATAGAAATTCTGATCATATTTCAATTTCTGTTCACTATTTTAGTATTTTTATTTTAATTTTGTATTTTAACACATTTTAATGGAACCTTCCACTCAGGCTTTTCCTGCTGGGGTCTATTCATTGGGACAACCTAAATTAATTAATTATAGTTTAAAACCTAGAAGTACCCTTTATCAACTTTATGAACATTACAGTTAATCAAATGAAGTAAGAGTTCAGCAGTTTTGGTGGAAAGATAATGTGATCAGCACCATGGCCGTCCATGCCCATCCACCTTTATTTAATATTTAGGCCTATTGGTTAATAATATATGTCATATGTCGGCCTAATCCACATTTTCTCTATGCCTTTATTTTTTAATACTTAATGCATACAAAAAAGAATCTGGAAATGCAATCAACATCAGGAAAGAGATGGGTGAATGTCTTTTTCCTATTTATAGGCCTATGTCAGGTTTTTTAATTGTGGCCCAGTTACTGCAGTTTTATCTGCATTTTGGTTTGCTTCCTTTTGTCATTCACAGTATTTAGTCTATGTTATGACAAGGCTTTAATTTTTATGTTTAACCATTAATGACCCATTTATTCTACCAAAACACCACCCTTGGCGCATAACTCTGTTTGAACAGTGAACTCTTTCACAAAATATTCGCTTTTGTCTAAATGAAATTAATAATTAAGATAAAAACTACTGCTTAATTTTGGAATTAAATCTGGCTTTCTAACAGTATTAAATAGAATATAATATATTCAGTAGAAGTACAGTATAAAAATAGAAAATGTCAGACCTAAATAGGTCACTTAAGGTAGTCAATTTTATTTATTTTTGTCTAAACAACTATACATTGAATTTAACAGTTAAATATCAATTTGGTTTTGTTTAAGATATATAATTTGTAAAAAACATGCCTAGATACGTTTTTAAGCATGTTTTTATTTTATTTTTTATTTTAAACCTACTATTAATAGGACAGATGAGTCTAAAATTTCTGGATGGAAAGAGACTAATATTCTATTTCAAAATCACAGTTGAAATTGGTAAACTGGAGGATGCTGAAATTATCCAACTTCCTGATTGTAGGGCAAATTTTTATGAAACAAATTTAATTTTTCTATGCATATTGTAAGCGGATGGCAGTGGGCGTTGCAGGCATTATGGGTCATTAATGGTTAATGAAAGCTTTTACTTTGCATTAAAAAAATTTTACCTTTGCAATTTTCCAGGTAAAACATTTGCCAAGAAAGGTGACACAGTTGTTGTACACTACACAGGTAGGCCTAAGTCTGCATTAGATAAATTAAATTTTAATAAAAATTATGCCACTTACCAAGTTTGTTACATTTTCATTGGCCTCTCCTCTTCTATAGGAACACTGACAAATGGTAAAAAGTTTGACTCATCCAGGGATCGTGGCAAGCCTTTTGAGACTAAGATCGGTGTGGGCCAAGTAATCAGAGGTGAGATTGATGTGTTAATAGTGGATAGAGAAGGGAATTTTATTACGTTTTTCATAATCGTTTTTGTGAACTTCAGTTTAGTAATTGTCTTGACTTACATGTTCTAATTTTTCTTTCAGGTTGGGATGAGGGTTTCACTCAGGTATGTCTGTTATTTTACTAGCTTTTACTTTGGTCATAAAGTTTTTTTGTTCATTTGTTTTCAAATCTTTTAGTTCAATCTTGACCTAATCTCTTTCTAAGTATGTCACATACAAGTGCATTTCCAATGACAGCACTCTTATTATTAATTTTTAGTCAGTTATTAGATTAATTAAATACTTCAAAAAGAAAAATAATCAGAAAGTGAATGTTAAGAAATATACAACAGATGACAGACACAAATAAGGGGCAGATAATTATTGTTAATACTGAGCAGGTTTTGAAGCAAATATTAATTGCATTTAATTTAAGGAGAAAGTTTTATTTTAGTGTTTAAAATATGTTAATGATGGTTTTCTTTTTCATATTGTAATTCTTGCTGGGGGGGGGGGGGGATAATTGTATATGTTGACATGTTCTTTAAGTTTAAGGCTCATAAATGTAAAATTATCATGTTTTGCTTTTTTTTTTATTTACAGTTGAGTAAAGGTCAGAGGGCAAAGCTAACCATCACCCCTGATTATGCTTATGGAGATAAAGGTGCAGCTGGAGTGATTCCACCAAATGCCACATTGATTTTTGATGTTGAGCTCATTAACATAAAGTAACAGTCTCATGACAGACATCCATAGATTATTTTTTTGTATGGCTGTTTTTAATCTTTAAAAAACAGCATGTTTGTTTCATAAGTCTAAATTAGCTGTTCTCATGTGGTATTACCACTTCCTCATTTGGTGTTTTTTGTGATGTGTTCTAGCATCCATTAACCTTTCAGAACATTTTGGCAATTTAATGGAGTCGAAAGTGAATGTATTTTTTTTTAATTGTCATAATGAATAAAAGAAATTAGTTCTTTCACAATTAAAATACTCCTTTTTTAATAATTTGTTTGTTTTTATTGTTTATCAGTTATGAAAGTAAGTAAAAGCATCAAAGTAAAGAAAAAAAAACTTATCTCTATGTCTAAGGCTTTCACTTGGGAGGTGTATAGTCTTGAATTGAGTGTACTATTGCAAAGACAAGCGTTTCTTTTTCATGCACCCTCCCAGACAATGTGCTTAACTGCTAATTTAGAATTGTGATCGTGAAGAAACAAGTTCACTAAATTATGTTTTTGCAAGTTGTCACCTCAAATAACAACTGTGACTGTAAAAACCAAGACCTATATTTGTGGTCAGTCAAATGTGTTTGGATTGAAGAATACTATGATAAAAATTGGTTTGTTTAGATTTTTCTTATTAGAGTAATATATTTCAAATGTGGACAAAGTATGACAAGTGAGAAATTTGATCTATCTTGGACCAAAAATTAAGTAATTGACCTGTTTTTATCCAGATCGTTCGTCTTATTTCTTCTGCGCTGAAATGTTTCATTTAGTAAGGTAGTGTGTGTTTGAGCACGGCATGAACTTTTTTTTTTAATTTGCCAATTATTCAATATTTTCACAAGATATAGGAGGGTGTGAGATTTCAAGATAAATATTAGCTACACACCTTTGCAGATTACCAGCGGAATGGTGTTTTTAATTAAACTACGTCCAGATTCATTCAGAAGTTGCATAATAATATGCCAGTATTAATAGTGCTGCCTACTACTCACTAGCGGGTTTGCACTACGTGTCGCAATGCGGCTTGTTCTTACTTAGCGAATTCCATCCGTTTTCATTTTCCTACCCTCGGCTCTTGCCATATATTGACACAATCGAGTACTGGGATTAGACATCGCCTAGTTAGCTGACGAATCACCTGTGCACGAGCCTAGCGCCGCGCTGTATTTACTCCAGCAGGGGAGAGAATCGTGTGCTGGTCCAACCGTTACGCTTGTTCAATGCAGATTTAATTTTTTAATGGATCCGTCCATGTTTGCACGTTGCTTTTGTCAGGTTAAACTGTTTTAAGTGTTTGTAGGAGTTGAAAGAACTGGGTTTCATTCTAGCCTCATCGTGAAATCTATTTTGCTCCACTTTATATGATCAGACATCACATATCGCACTGAACACTCATCTTTAATTACTTCATCGACTACCGGATTGCGAAACATTAAACGCCATAGTTACCAACGCGAAACATGTTTGTTTTCAATTAGATGATAAACATGACTTTTTTAGACTAATAGTATTAAGAGAAACACTGTAGCCTACAGTATATAGAATTCTTAATTAGCAGAGGGCTACAGAAAATAGGGCTCAGTAGTGGGCTTCATCAGGTAACGGGGTGATGACGCAGGTCTTTATAAACAGACGAATTCGTCGGAATTCAACCACGGCGATTTGTGTGCGCGCGTTCATCCTTATCGACGTTCTGCGAACTTAGGTCCTGAGGCGTGCATTTGTTTGTGACTGTATCCTTGGTGCAGCTGGGTTACCTCTCAAGTAGTACGAATCTAACTTCAGCACCGGCCATTATTTAGCACAGTGTAAACAAGTAGGCTTTAAAACGTGGTATTTTTATCAGGCGGTGGCGTCGCAGTGAATAGATGACAACTTTATTATATCAAGCGGTCATCTAACCTTTTTGAGGCGTCCACGGGGAGGGGGTATGTGATAAAAGGTTTTGGAGGGAGTGGGTGTTGGGTTCACGCGGTAAATCTAACACCATTATAACTAGAAGACCTAAATTATCCTAAGTACAGTGTTAGTGTGTGCGTTGTTGTTTTAAATTACCGCTCAACGGTTAGGTCACGGTTGGCTAATCTAAATTATAAGAATTAAACGGCATTTCAGAAGAAAAAAAAACATTTTTTTAACGAAACTGATGTAGTGTGTAAGTCCACGCGAGAGGGGGGCGGGTAGTTCAAAGTGGATGTGTTTGGACAGAGTTTTTAAAAAGTTTACTTTTTAAAAGATCCACAACTTGGAAAATGACTACAACAACAATCCTATCAAGTGTGTGTGTGTGGGGGGGGGGGGGGGTGTAAGACGGAGATACAGACAGCGCAGGATTTATGTACAAGCTATAGCCCCCCCCCCCTTTTCTTGGTGGCCCCACATTGTCCGAGTGATATAGGCCTACTTCATTCAGCATTTTTTTCTTTACGTAAACCATGAATCAGCTTAGGTAATAGGCCTATTCCATATATCCCTGACTCAACAATTGACTGTCAACTAACAGCAGAGGCGTAGCGACCCTTCCCGGCGCCCGGGGACAAAACTTTCGATTTGCACACCCCCCCCCCATCGAACTTTTCATTTGCACCCCCACTCAAACTTTTCATTTGCACCCCCCCCCTCAAACTTTCAATTTGTTTTTCCAACCCATTTTTGCCCCCCCCCCCCCTAAGGTCGGCGCCCGGGGACATATGTCGCCCCCCCCCCCCCCTCGCTACGCCTCTGACTAACAGAACAGTTAAATTACAACCGGCAACACTGAGAAAATGTTCTTGAACCAATTGCGGCAATCATAGCTACTATGGCAGAGTGTGGCTTTCATCTGGGAGGAGATAAGGAAACATTTGATTCTCCTAACAATGACAACCTCCTTGAATCACTCGAACTAACATTTTACAACAAAGCTTGATCCTTTTCTAGAAAGCCATGTAAAAAAAATAGGGAATTAAGCATTACAATTAGATGTCACATCTCATCTAGTTAAAACAATATGTGATGCATTTACCCACATAAAGTAAGAAACTACATCTTGGATGATTTAAGAGCTGCAATGTACTTCAGTTTATCTGTAGATTCCACTCCAGACCGACTTCGATAAATCAACTAGCTATTATTGTGAGGTATGTTCCGTTACGTTTTTAGTAAATGTCGAATGGCAAATACAAAGGGTGCAAGAGTTAATATCGGATGATTAACAACAAGTAAGCTTTGTATACTCCATGTGCTGGTCATTTCCTGAATATTGCTGACCGTGGCTTAGCAGCAGTAACTTTTATCCCACAATTATTAAAGAAAAAATTAGCCAAGGTTAAAGATGTATAATGTCATTATCTATTTCTTGATTTTATATCAGTGTAACCCTCTTATGTTAAAATCATATTTGGCACTGACATAATCTTTTGACTTAAAAGGCCATATCAAGTCTAAATACTAGTGCCAGCAATCGCACTATGTGTTGTGTTTTAACACATTTCAGCTTCTTGACGTACGATATTCTCCACTTGATTTAGATTACGTATCAGTACCCCCCCCCCCAGCTTATCATTCAAGATGTTGACCTCTTAGTCAGCCTTTATTGTGTAAAAAGGCTGTTATATAGCAGGAATATGTGGGTTTAACACAGTATACAACACTGTACACAGGCCCTACTTTAAAAGTATGCAGCTTTTAATATACTGAATTTTAAAACGATCTAGGCTGAATCTGCCTCAAGATATACAAAAATAATCTTCCAGTTTTAATATTGCTAGTTGTGGCGAAGGCTGGGGTGTGTAAAGGTCTAGAGGTGGCCTCCTCCCCCCCCCCCCCCGGCACCCTAAATGGCAACGATCTCCCATTTATCTAAAGTAGTGGGCGACGAAGAAATAGTTTTGTGACAAAATCCTGTCACATTTGAAAAATATGATTAATTTATTTCTGACAAATACCCAATCCTTAAACTGACGCAATCTTATTTACTTCTTGTGAAGCATAAGCACTCAACCATATCCTTTCCATTTTATCCCGTTCCCCTGGTGATTTTTCAACCTCCCAAGACAAACCTGCTGTCTTCAGTTAAACTTTAAGGACTGAATATTTGTTGGGGGGGGGGGGGGGGGGGGGGGGAGGAGGAGGTATCATAGCCATGTAAATTTTCACCTTAAGACGTCACAGAAACATTTAGAAAATAAAACAACTTAAAACTCTTTTTACCAGATGACAACAATGGCTTTTATTGTAATCTATTCCAAGGTTGAACCATTAGATAGAATAATCTATTCCAGTTAGATTAAACTATACCAATGTTGGAGTGATTAGACTGATTCATCTGCTCTAATGCTGGAGTCAGATTCATCTATAGAAGTGTTGGAGAGAAAGCCCACATAACAATGAAAGCAGCTCAAACAAATCACAGGTGGAGCATTTCAATTCACCATGTACATCAATGGGGGACAACTTTGACCATATACATCAATGGGAAACAACTATGTGTGCTAAAATAGTATGAGACAAATGATTGTACAGCATTACCAATACCATTTTACATTAAATGATTAAAGATTTTATGATTTTTCTCTCTTTAAATTTAAAATATCGCGTATAGGATCAGGCTAATCTAACACTAAAGTAGTCTCACAGGGGTGATGGAATGTTTTTACACTACACCATACATTAGATGTGTCTCTTCTAGCTCATTATAAACAAAAACCATCTTGTAACCTAACTAACTATAAGCAGGTTTAAAATTTTGTATAACTAAAACTGATTAGTAGCTTGCTATTTTTATCTGCATTAGCTATTAGTCATTTATCAACATCTATCAAGCTTAAGCTTCATTTGCATACACCTTTCCAGATTAATTATTGTTGAGTATGGCATATACTGGCGGAAAATGTATGAGTAATAAAAATAACAAAGAGCTACACTACCTTTACAAAATCTGATAAAATGTAAGTATTTCAATTGACCTTACATTGCTACTTAAAATATAAAATCATGATCTGTAAACTTGCATACTTATTTTTAAAAAAAAATGTTCCATGTGGTTTGTTGAAGTTTCTATAGGTGGGATGACAAGGAGATATATATATAAACAACACCAGCAGGAAGATGTCAAGACTGCCAGCCAATCAATTGAACTACATTTGACTACAAAACAGAAGGGCACCAGCAAGTTTCATCATTGACATGGACAGATATCAAAGGTAACAGAATGGTCATCTTGTGTGCAACAATTCACAATACCAGCCACCTGAGTCCAAGTGGGATCTTATATGAACAAAAAAGAACATAGCAACACAGAGATTTGCATTGATGCTATCCTCTTTCTAATTCTAGTGAAAGGTAAGGATACAGTTAGTGTCTGTACAAATGTTGAGCAACATAATGCTAAAGTGCATTACCACAGCTAAGGTGTCATACATTTATGTAACATATACTTTAACCACCTCTTTGTCTTTACTTTTATGTAAGCTTGCCATTGTTCAATTCCTCAACCATATATATATATATATAAAGATCAATACTTCAAATGTACAAATATTTTTTCACTTTTATCTTATGATTGTAAATATACACTTGTCAGTAAATGGGCATCATGTTAAAAATCTGCAACTTGTTAACATATAAGTGTACAGCATTCATCAAGGGTCATGCACCTTAAATGGTCAAGGTGTTACAACGTGATAATTAATTGACAAGATAAATAATGTTACAACCTTGCAGACTTCAATACTGATAGAATCAACTAGAGACTAGCTCTGTTCATTTAGTTAGATTTAAAATGCTCATCAAAAACTTTTTGCTCCAGTACATTCACCTCTAGGGCAGCAATAAATATTTTCAAGGTTTTAACATTCTGAAGATCAAGCCTGTTGTGAGTTGAGAAAGTTTACTGGTAGAATCAAGTCCCTGATTTAACATGGTGACACTCAAAATATCTCCATAGTAGTTTGACTAGACCTTTGATATGCTAAGCCCTACATGCTCCAGATAAAAATCAAGTCCTGCAAGTCCATTCAGTTAAATCCAGAGGAAAATCTGCCCAATCAGTGCGACTTAGCATGAGACACACCAAGTAGCAAAAATACAATTTTTTTTAGCGTGAATAAAATAGTGTCATGTCAGATAAAACAAGCAACAATCAGTCTGTGAGCTGGACAGATGTATTGTACATATTTAAAACTTTGATACCTCTCAACAGTATGTAGAAACACTGGTATGATTAGTCAGGTCTGCTAACTTCACAGACCCTCTGGCACAAAACTACTGGAACATGTTTCTAACATGATCAAGAATGAATATGTAAACATTGCACAAGAAAGTAAAGTAGTAAAACCAGTTCACCCCCAAAAAATTTCATGTTGGATCCGAGTGGTGCTGTTTTTCTTGCAGAGAGATTTTTCTGTGAGGAGGAGGAAGTTTGTCAAGAGCTCCACTGCCTGCAGAACTAGCTTGTCTTTGATTTGCTGAACTTGGGTGCAGCCTCTCTGGTGATGATGTTCTTCTTTTTATGGGGGATCCCGGTTCACAACTTTTTGGTCGGCAAAGGGGTGTTTTGGACAAAGTGGAGGGTTGAGGCTTGGCAGGGGAGGGAGCAATCAGCGACTTCTTACAGGAGGGAACAGGGGATGAGTGCAGATTGTTGATGTGAGATGGCACAGTTTGTTGGGGCTGGGTGGAGCTGCCAGCCTGATGACTGTGGGGCAGGGCTAACGGGGAAGGACTTCTAGCTGGAGACTGGACTGTGGCTGACGGGGATGGGGTGCGAGCCAGGGGAGAAAGTGGGAAGTTGTGAACTGACTTGCGCCTGTGGGGAGACTTGAGACTGCCAGTTTTCTTATGCTTGGCAACATGCAAGGAGCTGGGTCTGCCAAAGTGAGCGGCACCTACTTGAGTGGCTGGTGAGTTGGGAGCACTAGAGCTGGGGGAGCTGGATGTGGAGGATCCGGCCTGAGAAGAGTCTGGGGACCAAGGAACTGAGATGGGAGGAGAGCGGCCTAGCTTTGTGTGATGATCCCCTGATGAGCTTGACCTATTCAGAGGTGTAAACTGCTGACGGCCTGGGGGCATATGGGGGAAAATGGGGGGATCTGACTTTTTGCTGCTCAGCCTTCTCAGCAAATTTCTTCCTTTCTTTTTCTCCTGCACCTTCTCTTTCTTCTTCTGGCTACGTCTTGCCATTTTACCAGGGTTGCCCTTGCGCCTGGAGCCCTCCTTGATGGTTGTTTTATCCAGTGGAACGGCCCTGATGTTGACAATACTTCCAGAGCTCAACAGGTGGACAACTTGAGTGTGCAGAAGACTCTGAACACTCTCATCATTGATGTGTGTTATTAGGTCTCCAGCTCTTAGGCCAGCCTCAAAGCTTGGACTGTTTGGTTCCACCTCCTACAAGACAAAATTCATTCATTTATATCATTGACGTAACTTTTTAAAGAAACAATGTGGGTTGTTAATAATTTTATATAAAAATGTTAACTGACAAAATTCAAACAAGAAAAATAGCTTACAGTAACAATATGTTGTAGCGTGTAGACATCAGACTCTCCAATATAAACTCTGATTGAACGGAAACTGAATCCAAATCCTCGAGCTCCTCTCTTTAATATAATAGGTGGCTTTAGGCTCCGCGTTAGAGGGGAGGTGTCCCTGCTTGGTGAGCCATCTCTAGAGCTAGTACTTGATCCACCAGGTGAAGCAGCTTTAGGTGTGCTTAAGTCATCTGGTGCATTAAACAAAATAGATGTAAGGTCTGATATTAAAACTGGAGGAAGATACAGTAGAATTACTTGAGCTTTGTTAAAAAGGAACTTAATGGCATGGAACTAACAGAGCTACAAATGTTCCTCTCACCTCCAGTTGGTGTAATCAACAAAGTTAAAGCATTAGCTGAGACTGATTTCTGCATGGGCAGCTTGCTTTCTCTCTTCTGTTCACTCTTCTCTTTACTTTGTTCTTTACTTCCTTCTTTACCCTCATCAACAGGTGACAATTCTAGAAAAGGAAAGTACAGTAACTTTAACATTTAGCTAACTAACTTGTCTACATGAAGATCATATCACTACACACTGATCAGTTATATACAACACACTGGCCAGACCATTACAATCTGACCAGATACTTGTGGTTGACAACAACACTAAAGAACAACCAACACCTTAGTTGGATAATTTTTGCCCACCATATCACAAATTTGTGATCACCCCTTCCCACTAAAATTACATCACACTTTAGCCTAACACATCATAATTTATGTTTAAGAAATAGGAGTCCTTCATAAAATATAAATTTAGCTTGGCCAAGAGTTATGATACTGACCAATGTTTCTTACTTACAGTTTACATCTTTAAAATGAAAAATAACTGCTAAAATTTAGTATTTAAAAATTCTCTTTTTACCACACCTTCTGACGCCTCCAAGTGAGATATAACTAATAGACAGCCCCTTAACAGGTTTTTTTCCTGAACCAACCAACCATTCCAATATTACAGGCACCAAACTAAACAGTCTAGTTTGCCCAAAAAATTACACTATTTATTAAATGGCAGCTAAAACACAATAACAATCTTTTCAACAAACCTTTATCTTCCTCTGATGAAATGGCAAACTTAGGAATGACACTCTTAGTAGCGATCAGTTTATTAGCCCTGTTGATCTGTGGAGAGTTGCATGAGTCGCTGTCTGTCTGTGAGGAATCTGTTGTGTTGTCACTGGCACGTCTGTAATGTACACAATCAGATGCTTCAAATAGTTTCATCAGGTGTTAGTACATGTTATTTGTGTACAATATGAAGCCTGAATGAATATTTTGAATGAAGAAGCAGTGTATATGACTAAGTCAGTGAATAAGTTTCTCTAGAGTAGGTTCAACACAATGTCCAACCTTTCATTGCTACTGAGAACCTCCTCATGTCCGCCACTGTCTGTTGTATCTGACAAAACACTGTCCTTTCTTTTCAACATTTCCATAGACCCTTCTGATCCCTCTGAATGATTGGAATCTTTGCGTTCAAGGGCCCGCCTCTCAAGCACACGAGCTCTAAAATCATCTGCACTTGAATGTCGCCGCCTTTCTCTTAATTCCTATTAAAATATTTAATTAAATGAGATTTGTTCTTTAAAAATTCATCCTGAAAATTCAATTAGTTGATTTAAAAATACTACAACATTAAAATGTACAAACAATAATCATAAAAACAACATTCATTACACACAAGGAACAGAATTAATTCTTTGTTAAAATGATTAAATTTGCTAAATATGTTGACTTATTAATACACATTTCTTAGATGATGAAAATAAATTTAGTTGATAAAATGCTTTAAACTTACTGTGACCTTTTTTTTTTTAAAATTTAAAACACGAGAATTAAAAATTTAAATGTTATGACACACAAATAGAGTAAACCTAATATTTAAGTTAGAAACTAGAGGCAATGCTTTGTTCCTCTGTGCACATGAGTTTACTGATGAGGGCAACAAGCAAGCTCAGATGACATTAACACAGATGTTCATATCACATGTGCACATGGAGTTTGTGACAACATTCATGTGCACACGGAGTTTGTGACAACACTAGAGGAGACCCACTGGAGACTGGCAAGTCAGGTGCAATAACTTCATGTGAAGTTACAGTAAGGAAAGAACTGTTAGTAGCATGTCAGCTGTTAGAAATTAACTAATGTGCCAAGACAAGTGTAGTGAGATATGTATTGCAAGTAGTTCACAAGCAGGTATTTATTTAGAGACATCAGTAGCAACTAAAGTAAGAGAGCAATAGCAAGACAGTCACAGTTGTAGCAAAAACAATTACAACTGTAGTAAGGCAGTTACAGTTGAAGTAAGCTAGTTAAAGCTGCAAGTAGAAAATTACAGCTAGTGTAAGACTTACAGCTGTAGTAAGATGGTTAGTTATAGTTGCAATTGGACAGTTACAGCTGGAGTAAGACAGTTACAGCTGGAGTAAGACAGTTACAGCTGTAGTAAGACAGTTACAGCTGGAGTAAGACAGTTACAGCTGGAGTAAGACAGTTACAGTGCAAACAGGCTAGAGGTTAATTATAACAAGACAAGTGCTGTAGAGGACAGGTGTGATACTGGCTGTAGCAGGTCATTCCACAATCAAGCCAAACCCAGTAGATCAGGTGTGTATGAACAAAACTGAGTCAGGAAGTGTGTTACAAGCAAATGGGGGCCATAGAAACAAGTTACACATGAAACTGGACATGACACGTGTAAAAGCCTTGTGTCCAGTGTTACAACAAACCAGCGCCTTTCAAAGGTGTGACAAGACAGGTGGGAGATTCAGCCAACATTATACAAGAATGCAACCAGGAATGCTGACAATATAGAGGCCATCCACGCTGGCCACAATATTACTACGATAAGTATAGAGACCTGTGGAGGTATGTTAGCATAAGGGCTGAGAAATGCCATGTTTACATCTTGTATCAGTGGCTCCAAGCCTCGGTTGTACACACGTGAGTAGCGAGGGGAACAAGAAGAAAAACTCTGAAACAATATCTCTTCACCATCATCTTCAGTCTCTGTGTCCAGCTCATGATTATAGCGGTCAATGCGACCTGTAAAAAACATAAATTTGGACTGTCTTAGCTTGTGAAATTGCAAAAATTTGATTTTAAAAATTTGATCACAAAATTTGGAATAAAAAAATATTAATTTTCTCCTGTCAGCTAATCAATTTGACTTAGAACTTCAGTCAACTTAAAGTAATTAGTATCATCTGAACAATGTATATTAAACAAGAATTAGCAAAAATAAAACACAATCAAAATGGTTACCAGCTAAGCTACACAACTTATCTAAGTAAAAATGGACACAAAAAAAAAACCTTACTATCAAAGTAACTAGTATCATCATCCCCATCAAGCTGAGGAACAAACTCAGCTTTCTGGCGCAGCAGATTTTCCCAGTTTAAGCCCATGAAGAACACATGTTCTTTCACTTCCTGGGCTCCACCAGTTCCCAGTCGCTGAAGAGGATCATGCTGAAGCAGACCTAGGATTAGGTCCTTAGCATCATCTCTCACTTGCCATTCATCTTCATCTGGCCACTGAATGTTCTCTGAAGGTATAAGTCAAGCTAATGTTACAAATACATCAAACAATATTTTATCTTTCTCTAATAAAATGTAGACTACACAAAGTAAAAGATGGTGGTGTAGATAGATAGATAACTTGTGAATCTGGTTGCTTGGTAAAGCAAAAAATTGTATTATAAACAGTTCAGGGTAGAATAAACAAAAGACTTACCATTTATTACTTGAGAAAACAACTCCTCTGGAGTGTCACCAAAGAATGGGACACAGCCCACAAGGAACTCATACAGGATGATTCCCATAGACCACCAGTCAACAGGTTTGCCATAGCCTGATCTCAGGATAACCTCAGGTGCAATGTATTCAGGTGTGCCAAAAACTTGCTTATCCCTAAACTGTTTACAGTCTTTATCCAGAGCATCCTCATAAAGATTTGTTGTCACTGAAAGATTGATAGAAGAGGATGAAAACGCTGCCACTTATAACATAATCAGGAAAAAATGTGACACGTGATGAATAGTGATACAGTGCAAAAAATAAAAATGAGATGTCATATGACAGATACACAACAACTGCACACAGATGTGTATAAAAACTTACAACTCATGAGACCAATCTTAGAGAGACCAAAGTCTGTCAGTTTGACATGACCTAGGGCTGTGATCAACAAGCTGTAGAAACAAGTTTCTGGTCAGATACTAAAATCAGAAAGGAACTACAGAGGCTTAAATAATTACTATACTCCATGAAAATTAGCTTAACATGACTTCCTCCATGCTGTAGTGATTATATCTGAGCAGTTAAGGTATGCACAAAAACATAATGGTATAAGAAAAAAAAACTAACTTGTCAGGTTTAAGATCACGGTGCACAATACCGTAACTATGTAGATACTCGAGGGCTAGTACAGTCTCAGCAAAGTACATCCTGTGGAAAGAGGTTGATGCTGACATTATGTGACACTTCCAACTAAATAAAGCCAAACTTTTCAAGCTGTTCTAAACCCCATGCAACTACTACACCTGAAGAAAAAATCCCATCTTTATTCTCAAGTTAACAAAACCCTTTACACATTTACTGTACCATATAACAAACTATACAAAACAGCGATACTCTGACACCAATACTAACTTCAAGACTATTTAAGCATTGAGAAACATCCTTTCTAATATTAAGTCACTGGCTCAACAAATAAAAATAACCAAATGCAGCAGACATGGCAGAGAAAAAACAAACTTTTACCTGGCAAGGTCAAGAGCCAAAGATCCAACATTTTTTAACAGTGTAGCACAGTCACCTCCTTCAACATATTCCATCACCATGCACAAATGTTTCTAGCAACAAATTATCAAGTATCAAACAATGTGAAAGTTAAAATGTAAAAGCATAAACAATATGCGATAATAAATAGCCCCTATTTAAATGATGGATCAAGTGGATGGATTCTGACCTTAGTTTCAAAACTGCAGTACATGGAGACAACAAAAGGATTATCAGTGAAGGATAAAATATCCCTCTCCAGAAAGACTTGCTCAATCTGGTTCCTCAGGACCAGATTTTGTTTACAAATTTTTTTCATGGCAAACCTCTGACGTGTGACTTTGTGCCGGACAAGATAAACAGCACTGTAAAACAAAAGAAATACAACTTTAAACCAACAAAAGATAAATAATAAACATTTTATTGGTTCTTTACTCAAATTAAGTATAAAAGTTTCTACCAAACTAAAAAAATATATCTAATACCAACATTATATTATCATGAATACATATCATTCCCATTTTCAATATTGTGGTTAACCATGAAAACCCCAAATAACAAGCCAGACAGTTGAGATGTTTATCCAAACCAACTTACGCATAAGCTCCATTGCTTATAAGCTTCATTGTATCATAATCATCTTCACAAGGCTGCTTCACCTTTGTTACACCAGTAACTTCATGATCCTGGGGGGAAGAAAACAATGTTTTAATTGGTTTCATGGTAACAGTGGGTAAGGTTTCTAATACAACTCTTAGGCTACATCTCAGCCATGAGATAAAGAGATCACTACTAGCTAGAATTACCTCTGTATCTTCTTCATATTTATCTCCATCAGCTTCTTCTGTACTCTGGTCTGGTGCATCATAATGATCTACTGGGGTCAACCCTGCAAGATATTTAACACTAATAAAAACCATATTCCAAAACCTTTCACAATCTCATGCCACCATTTAGACTAGAGCAGAAGTAGATGATATCTGAACCAACCTGACAGTGGATCCCCAGTAAGCCCTAGTTTAGATATGATGTACTGAGGAATGTCATCTTTGATTATCTGTCTGATCTGTCCTTCTGCAGCCTCTAACAACATGTAGAATTCTTCAGGATCAAACTCCTAATAAAAGGCATTAGAACAATTAGATACTTTATTGAAAAAAAAATTCTGTATCAAATTGATATCAATAGAAGAAAATTGCTTGAAACTAAAACTTAAGTGATGTGACAATATCTACAACAAGCATGATATCTAACCTGGCTGACAGAACCCTAGCAACATGTTACATACCAAACATTCAAGCAGCCTGAGTGGGCGTGAGACAATCAACAGCAACTGTTTCACAAGGGGGTACAAGTTTTTGTAGGCCTCCATAGAACGCTCCCTTGCCTGAAATGGGAAGAAATATTTTCTTGAAATGTTCAACCAACAGCTGATGACTGCAATTATTAATTCTTTAATCAAAGTTTTGATTTTTTTAAACATTAAAAATTGCTAATTAATTTGCTTTACTATTAAGTTTAAACTAAACAAAAAATGGTTAAAAAGTATGATTAGTTAAGGTGGTGCACACGTGATAATTTCAACATGTTCTTAATTATTAAAGTTTTAGTTTTGTTTTTAGTTGTTATAAATACTTCTAAAATAGTTTCTAATAAATTATTTAATCCTTTTCTGCTTGCATCATTTAAAATGTTAGACTGAAAATGTATCCTGAGTGTGAACAAGAACTTACATCCTGAGCTAATCTCTCGAGATTATCCAACAGTTCATAAAAATAAGCTTTAGTTATCATTTTCTCTGCAGATTTGTTGAGGCAGTCTCTGGCCAGTTCAAGAACCTACAGACAAAGAGCATTCAGTAAAATATCACTACAGACTTTTCTTACTTTAGAGGCATAACACTGAATTAACAAAGTTATCCATTGGTAGAAAAAAATGTACAGAAAGAGAAACAGGAAGATCAAAACCATGAGAAGTTAAAAGAATATGTAAGAAAGCAAAGAGAGGCATCTTGTGAATCTAATGCATTACAAGAAGTTCAAACAATATTTGCTATTTAATCTGAAAGAATGAAACATTTAATGTCATGTAGTACCTGATAGTGCAAAAAACAAAGTATGGCATCTGACTCCTGTGCTATGTCCAATGTTGCGTTGTTTGAAATAAAAGTTTTCAATTTGTCTTCCATTTCAATGGTGGCCTGAAGATAAAGTATGGTAGGATAAGTCAAAACTCAACTAAACAGATAAAAGTATGGTAAGTAATTTAACGGATAAACATTTTGTAAGGTAAGAATATGACAACTTTACTAAAGAGATCAATTTATTCTATCAACTGATACTAAATGAATGAAGATAGAAAGCAGATGTCACCTTGGGAAATCTCTCCTTGTATACACTGTTCATCATGATAATCTCAGACTCCACACCAGGAGACCTTGCCGGGCTGCTGCTTACCATTACAAAAAATTTTCTTATACTTCATTTATAAAGATTACAACATAAATATTTTCTACATTTACAGAAAATAAATTACCCAATGTGCCCATAAACTTAAGTTCTTTAAAGCATAATTTTTAAAAAAAATGAAGAAAAAATGACTTTAGAAAGTGTTGAGAGGCAATTTAAAAAAAAATTCAGCCAGATGACTATACTGTACTTCATAAAAAATTACAAGTTGCTTTTAATTAACCTGAAAGTATGAATGTCTTTACAATTGAACACAATATAAAAACATACAGTACGAACTGCTGACATAACAATAAGTTAACAGATTTTAGATCAGATATGCAGCTTTCTTTACTTACTGGCTTGACAACATAACATTCAGAAAATACTTTTTAAAACAGTCATTTTAACATCTTTTAAGTTATTGTATCATGTATAATACACTTTTCCAGTATTATTGTATCCTGTGTTTTAAGCACCTATCTAAAAAATAGTCTCTATGTAGTTATCAGAACATATCTAAAAACTATACACCTCTAATTGAAGCTTAATACATGCTAATGATACTGCTTTGTAAACTAGTTTAAATGAGGCTCATCTTAATGCAATTAGTCAACTACAAAATGTAGCTGACTGAAAGCATGAAATAAATTAAAAAATGATGGTGCATGCAATGTTCCTGTGTATCAAGCCTTGATACACATTAATGATTAAAATGCTATTTATGATAAACTGCAACAAGCAAATGAACATAAATCTTCAACTGGTAAAAAAAGAAAGATATAAACTGATATCCTTTATATCTTGCATGAAATTGTAAAAATTCTCTTGATTATTCAGTTACACAAAAGCAGCAGTCAAGATTAAACCTTAGAGGACTGAAACTTAAACAACAATATAAATAAAGTAGTGTTTAACAAGGTGTGTGTAACAATACAATGTGCTAAATTGCAACAAAACAGTAAAATAATTTTAAAATCTGGATGTCAGTACACAGTTATGATAGGGATCTATAAAAACATTTTTTTCTGCAGCAACCTATGCTAACAGCTCATAAACACTTGACAATATACATCCCACCCCCCTCCCCCAAAGACCTTTACAATGATTTAGACAAATGTATTTTTGTTTTATGTTTAGTTAAATGTATTAAAATTGAACAGATTTTGGAGCAGCCTAAGCACTAGTTGCTTTTTTTTTTCTTTTTCTTTTTAATTTTTAAAAACTACTCCCAAACTAATAACTTATTTAGAAAAGCCTCTAAGGTTTAAACATTTTATGAACATTGGAATATTTTATTTAATGTTTATTGTACACAAAACGTTGTGGAAGGTTGGTCGTTTTAACTTCCTATTTTGGCAACCCCACCAACATGACATTAGCTGAGCTACACTGACCTAATGTAACCAAACACTTTAGCTCTTTAGTTGAGTCTAATAACAGGAGAAGGGAAGTCCCTGGTGTAAAGATCTGGTAGTCTTAAAAAGCTCAAGGGATGTCAAGCAAACTAACCAGAGTTGAAATGTTTCCAATGTTCATAGGATTAGCAGTCTATACAGAAAGTAACATGAATCTTTGATAAGGATTTAATGTAAGACAAGAGAAAAACAGGCCATTTTCCTTGAGCGTCCAATAGGCCAACACCACAATTAATGACAACAGTAACACAACAAATGATCTTACTCTAAAGCAAGCCACGAAAGGCTGTAGAAAATAAACACAAATCAAATCAAATAATGCATCATGCTATGATTGTGCTATAACTGAAATAATGGTAACTAAAATTGGCATCTTACTGAAGACTAACATTTTTTCCAACACTACAAATAGCAATATAAAATAGCATGCCTGAGAAAGGGTCAGGAACTTGCTATGGTCCAAACAGAAATAAAAGGGTAAAGCCAAATAAAAACTTTAATTTAAAAAAAATATATTGACCCTAAGCCCAACAACTTTTTATTTTTACTGTGTATTTTTAAAAATAAACTGTTAATTAAATAGGAAGGTAGCAAGAGTTTTCATGAATTAAAATACAAATAAATCATTTTGCAAGTAAAAAAAACTTTCAAAACATAATGTCTGCACTAAAATATGTCTTTTACAAAGGATGATAAACCTGATATATGTAAGAACATACATTTATATTTAATGCTGAAAACTGTCTTAAAAACACAATGTCTAGCTCTCAGGGCTATTGTATAAAATATTAAGAGAAATATGTGATAAAATAAAGCCAGAGAAGCTTGGGTTGTATTTAATCTTATTTTACAACCCCACCCTGCCCATAAAACAAAGCTACCAGGATAGAAGAAAACTTCTATAGGCCATGCTATTTTTAAAACTGGAGAAAAATAAACAAAAAGGGAGAAGCTATCATATGTAATTATCTAAAACAACCAGTTTTTCATGTGATGCAACTAATTTGTAGCAAGAACAGAATGTTAAGCTGGCATTACTAATTCACAAAATGTTACCCAAATTAATCATACTAAAATTAATCAACGTTGTTTTAGCTGTAGTCTGTTAACTGCAAACCGCCTTTTTGTTTCCTATAGTTTAAATAATATCAAAAACTTTAAAAGCCAAGAATAGTTAGACAAACCTGAGACTTCTGGATCTAGGCCTCATGTTGGTATGAGGGTGCAGCTCCTGATCATCATGGCTCATATTTTCTGAACTGCCAAAATGACTGGACAAGAAGTGAAGCTCCTCAGCTGTAGGCTGTGAGGGGAACTGGTGCAGTCTTTCCTGGGATGAGTAGCGTGACTGTGGGTTAGATTGGGGGAAGAGCTGAATAAACAATGATTGTAAAAATATTCAGTTAGCTACCACCAAAATTATAGTTATATGATGGAAGTGTATGATGAAGGTGTAGGTGGTGGATGTTTGTAGAAAAGAGATTTTTGTAAGGGATAAATGTGATGGATTTACTAGATGGATGTGTTAAAATTATAAATATGCTGTGGTCATTTTTATAAATGGGTCTCATGAAAGAGATTTTCATGTTATGAATGTAACAGTAAAGAACAATACAATTATAAATGTGTACATAAAGGATTATGAAAATGTAGACTTGATTAAAAAAGACAAAGTATAATCTAAGACCTGACTAAAATGAAAATATAATGCACAGAAATAAGGCTTATTTCATGAGCTTTCTACACAAATAAAGATTTAAATATCTAGACTGACAGAAATGTATCAGAAATATTGCAAGAATAATGATAATGGAATAAAGAGAGCAGTTACTGATTGGCACTGCATAAAAATGTTATTTTTTTTTTACAAAATCTAAGAACTTACTATTTCAAGTTAAGTAAACAAATCAATGAAAAGATAGCTCTTCAAAAACTCCAGAACTTTAGAGAATATACATAAGAAAACCAAGATAAAATCTTAAAAATACTAAAACCCTAATTCTGGAAGGAAATAGCCAACAGTGTCAACCCTAGTCCCAATCAATACCATAACTGAATTTGAAGATCTAATAAAATATGTCCTAACCCAATACAAAAAAACTTGACAACTACAAAATGAATGATCTTCTTTATGTTATACAAGTCACTGTGGTAACCAAATCTGTAATCTCATTTTTCAAAAATCTTTGAAAATATCACTATTAATATTTCATATCATACTTCAACTATTTTGATTTACGAAATAAAAACCTCTGTTTTCTCTCTATTATGAACAAATAATATCCTTGCTGTTTCTTACAATGTCTTCAAAGTTCACTAGAAATAACAGAATGAATTGCACTAACATATTTTAGACTATTGTAGTCAATTTTATAAATATTTAAAAAAAAAAAATATATATATATATATATATAAAATAAAAAGAAACAAAAGATGTTCTTTGTATGATAATCTAAAAATTAAAAAAGAATAGCACACGACAGCATTTTAGAGACAACTGTTTGTAGTGGGTTTTTTTTTAGTGCCTGGACTAATGGTAGTGTGGATGGGTAGATAAAAGACAAGACAGACCAACATGATAAAAAAATGGAGATAGAAAACAGCATGAGATGATAAACAAGACACTAAATTACTTATTAGTTTAAAAGTGTAAAAAAAAAGGCTTTACTCACCGAGACATTAGAACTGCCTGGTGTGTTTGTGCCATATCCAGAGGATGGAATGGAGGCACAAGACCACCTTCTTCCATCACACCTGTTAACACTCAGAGTAAAAAGGTTTATAACTTAACTAACATTAGAGATGAAATAGCTTATTAAATATAACTAATCTAATTCACCTAAACCATGGAAAAATTGACAACTATATACTATAAAAAGTCAAGAGAATTGTGTATGTTATAGACTTTGAACATCTTCTAATACAGGTTTATTATTATATACATAAACCATATAAACTGAGTTATACCAAAAATAACAAATACATAACTATTTCAACTGATATCAACACTCAATAAAATAGATTTTACTTTGTATTCTACTTTATCAAATGAAAATTTAAATTCTGGATGACCTATTCCATTTCCACTCTAGTTAAACATTAAACAGCACTTACTTTCTGATAGCCTGGAAAGCAAAATGCCCATGTTGATTAGGTGACAAATTTCTTGGACTCTCATGGGGGGAACCTATAAAAAACAAACAATAGTGTTAATGGAGTGAACTGACAATTATTACAGTTTTTATGTAGTTTTAATGAGGTGATCAAATCTATAAATCTATGAATGAAAATCAAATTTGTCGCAATACTGTTTCAAATGAGCCATCACATATGATTATTGTTATTACTAAAACTAAAAAAACAAACAACAACAACACATTGTCATAAAACATGTATCTCTAATTATGCCAAAGAAAACCAACACACCTAAATAACCTTGTAACAGAGAATAGCATGTCCTTGAGGCAGATACAGAACAAGAATCGTCTAGATAAAGCTATTTCATACACCTACACTACACAATGTAAATGTAACAAACAGAATCCACCGCAATTCAAACACTAAAAGACTAAGGACACAAATATTGTTTTCAAGGAAACTTACTACTAGTAACTAAGTGAAATCACGTGAGTCAATAGCAGAATATTTTTTTTATAAGAAAAGACAAGAAACTACACAGAGGATACCTTCACATTGAGAGACTGTAAGTAACGGAACTTCACCAGAACTAGGGCTACTCAAATCTTCCTCCATTGACGCCAGACGTTTGCATATCTTATCACATTCACACTCAAGAAATAGCTCACTGCCATACAAGATCAGCTGACCCCATTCAACTACACATCACTTAGACGGCGCCAGGGGAATAATCAATAACTGGAGGCGGGGAGTTTTATCAATAAACATGCTTGTGTCCCTGCCCCATTTCCTTGTCTCATCACAATCATCATGTTTTAGAGCACAAACTTTCAACACATTCTTTTTGATTCAGACATATTTGCTTTTCACACAAGAAATGTTGCTACCAGAATCAACCAAACTGTACATTTTCGGGGATTTGATTCACCAGAATGAATTCACGAAACAACCAAGTATACCAAGCCGAAGTAGGGTATTTAATTATTTGACTATTTTAGTCTAACCAGTATGCTATAAATATGTTATATTACGTTTCTAAACATGTTTTAAATACTACCTTATTTACGATTTTTAAAAGTTCTCTATCAACTCCCCCCTCCCTCTTACACATAATACTTGCATTCGAACTTTACAAGGCCGATTATAAAATGCAAGCATTTCATCTAACAGTTGTAGCAGTAACATTATTCAACAGCACAGCTACGGAGATATAGATCAATCTCTATACATAAATATTAGCCATTTATTACTTTTTAAATGACTTGATTAAATTTGTGTAATCTGGTCCCAATGCCGTGACATCCCTGAGAGTACGACCGACAAAAAAAAATTCCTTTAAAAGACCACTAAAATGTCAGCATGGAGTGTAATGAGTAGGTTAAATGAATAGTCTAAAATCGATAAAGTCTAGATAGATGGTTGGCTCCCCGGGCCGATACCGGGCCCTCTAATTAAACACTGCCAGTCGAATGTCACTCCCTGACGTGTAATACTTCTCGTGGACTTGCGCTCCGAGACCTCGATGAATCTCCACGTAACGAGGAGAAAAATAAAGGTCCAGACGTCTTTTAAAACGAGTTGGGCCCGTGACATCAATGTGACAGAAAAAATCTCGCGGTGACGTACAGTGATGACGCGGTAACATAATAAGACGCTGAGGATACTTCTAGGGCTCATTAATTTCATCACTACCAGAGGTGTAGCGACCCTTCCCGGCGCCAGGGGACAAACTTTCAATTTGGCGCCCCCTCGGGAACAAACCTTCAATTTTCACCCCCCCTCTCTTTCCATTAGCCCCCCCCCCCCACCATATATATTTTATATTTATAATGCAAAACTGCACCTAAAATGAGATTTTAATTTTTTTCAACCCATTTTGGCGCCCCGAGGTCGGCGCCCGGGGACATATGTACCCCCCCTGCCCCCCCCCCTTCGCTACGCCTCTGTCACTACATCAGGTGGGTTGTACTGTGATGGGAACACATGTCCACCATAGTCCGTAATATTGAGTCTACTAACGTTATTTCAAGTCATTAATGCATGTTTAGACATCTACTGACTGCTATTTAATGTTCATTTCACATACATGTTTTCATTTTCTGTATTCCTTCAATTCGCGTTCAAATACGATTTTATTAAAGCCCGCCGATCTACAATAACGAAATGTATCATTAAGTAAAAAAAGAGTAACACAACAGTAAAGTCCTTAAACTTTCTGTCTAAACGACAACAAACTTCATTCTTGCTGCAACGCTGCTGTTTTTGCCGCCATTGATTTTACATTTAGATATGAAATTCTATACACAAAATTACTTCAATTTACACGGGGAAGGAGGGGAGACATCAATAATTTTTGCCATACACGGATCTTTGCTGACGTATCACTGGCACATTTAGTAAACTTGTTTTAAAAACGAACAAAAAACGCACATTAAATACGAGTTTTTTAAAAGTTGGTAAAACTTTTAAAGCTAAAAGTTGATGTGTTCAAAATAAAATTAAAAAATACCATCAAATGTGTAGCAATCCAAAACTACAGTTGCCGTTAAAAAAATTCTAAGTAATTAGAATCGCTTAATGAATGTCCAGTGTAGTTGTTAAATGTGCCAGCACTACTCCCAGATTACAGCGAGCAAGGGTTTGTATCACTAAACCTCCCTTTCCAAACGGCACGACGGTAACTTTTAATGTCATCGATTCTGCACATTTTTCTGCTAGTCTAATGCTTGATCACAACTAAACACGACCAAAACCTACTGACGAGAATGGAAACCTGTCTTTAAAAAAAATTAGTGACTATTAATAGTTACAAAATTGCTTTAGATGTTGGTTACAATACTTAGTACACTGCTTGATACATGTTTTGGTTAAGGTACGTGTAATCAGATTTTTATAGTGAAAAGATAGTAGATTTCGCAGTATAGTAGAATAACTCAGCTGAAAAGAATATCCCTATATTTAAAACAAAACATAATAACACTTCTATATTGGTCTGTAGCCCCTTCAACAAAGACTGCACCCTTTCCCCAATCGTTCCATTTTAAGACAGACCCATCAGGGGAAGGCAGTGTTAAATATTACTGTCATTTAGCAACATCGTTCATGAAACATCATTACCTATTACGAATCTATTAAAAATTGTATCATGACGGATGCCGTGAAACATGTTATTCCTGGTAGGCCTAATAGATTTTTCAATTAAACTTGACACATCTAAATATTTAATTAGATAACACCATAATGACGTTAATGGTGGAGAACTGCTATTTTATGAAGCACATTTTTTTTTAGAAATCAATTACTGTCACGAAAACAAACATTATAAATGTGTGTAATTTCTGTGGACAGGGAAACATTGACCTGTAAAATATCAGACCTGTTAACTGGGACACTGAATAGCGAAACATCGACAATGCACTGGTCATGCAAGTTGACCGTAATAACCTGACCAGTTAAATACCAGGCCAGTTCACCGAAATAACCTGACCAGTGAAATTTCAGACATGCTCAAACAGTGGTCTGGACAGTTGAGTGAAACAGTGACCAGTGTACTGTCAGGCCAGTGACCAGAGAAATACCAGGCCAGATCACGGGGACATTGCCAAATCCCGAGCTTCCCTCAAAAAATTGAGCTGGCACAGTTTTTTTTTAAAAAGGTAACCCTCAGGGATAAAATAATTTAGAAGCCGCTAAATTTCTGGTAAAAAGATCTTGGACCAGACGGGATTTACTGGGGATTAACTGGATAAAGTAGCAGGAGACGGAGATTTTCGGTATAACTCGTTTTAGTTGGTGAACCAGATTTGGAGGGAGAGGGTGGGAATTATATTAGTGCCAGATACTCCTCTAGATACTGATCTAGATACTACTGTAGATAGTTCATCACCAAACGCATGTCACCCAACAGGTATTCTTACACTAAACGTCGCAGATATATACCTTGGGACAATGCAAATGTCTTTCAAAAGATACACGCCATCCTACAAGTAATTGTCAATGTATGTCAGCGCCCAACGTGTCTAGTTGTTTCAAGGTATAACACGCTTCAATACAGACATTAGCAGCTCATCTATATGTGCCGATGCATACATAGTTGTCAATATAGTCAGACAAATGTGTCTAAATATGCAAAGGCATAAATACTTGTCAATATAGGCCAACTAATGGGTCTAGACATGCCACGGATAAATACTAGTCCATTCAAAACATAATATTATATATATATATGTATGTATATATATATATATATATATATATATATATATATATATATATATATATATATATATATATATATATATATATATATATATATATATATATATATATAAAATGTAATTATATATAGTAATTATTTCATCTGCATACAAATAACCAGCTACTCGAAAGCTATGCAATAACACATATCATGCCTGCCATTATCTACCACTCCCTTATCCTACCAAAAAGCCATGATTACCACATGCTATAGAGAATACAAAAGAGATAAACTCGTTATGGTTTTTCTAGTATGGGAGAGTATGAAACTATAAAGTACACTAGGCTATTGATGTCGCTTACCTAACCCTAACTTTCCATAGCTAAAATATACAACAAAACCGCTACAGCCTTCACTCCATCAACACCCTGTTCATGTGATGTATTCTCCATGATTTACTACACGTATTACGTGCTCGTATTGAAGGGGATAAAGGATGAGTAATAATAATAATCTCTGTACATTTGCATGAAATGATTATTGTCACGGAATCTAATCGGTCCTTGGGAGAAAAAAACTTACCACAGATATCAGGCAACAGAACAGATCGATTGTAGCAGCGTGACCTACTTCGACTCCTCGGTTTCTCCCAGCCATGAAAATGCAGATTATCTTCCGAATTGGATCCCCACAAATTATGGAGTGAGGACCGCCGTAGAGTAGGCATTACAATCATATTATCATCCATCTTCGGTGCTTTGATCAATAACGAACCAACTTTTAAAGATCGCCGACTAAACAAGACACCATTTTAACCAGCGAGCTGCGGAATATTTTTCTAGTTTACCCACTGGTCCTGTCGCATCAACTACATTACCACAATGCATTCACAATTTAAATTTTTCATGTTTTTAGAAATCTCGAATCGATAACTACAATGAAATAGAAAAGGCGTGTATCTATCCGGAATTGAAATGTTGAATCATCACATAGCTGCATGAATCAACTGAACACATAGTCAGACAATGCAAGACGGCTTGTACTCAATCAATATGTGGCTGAGCCATGAAATACAACTAAGATAAATAGATGCGACACACGGTCTGGCAGCGTCTCTTCTGTCTCATTACTCCGGGCAGGAAAAATTGAAACTACAGGTATTTGTCATCTGACGTGTGCTGGGTCCACTGTCGATAAAGATCTGACAGCACACTATACCTGGCCACAACACTGAATTATAATTCTATAATAGAAAAATAAAAACCCACTGTGTTCATTTTTCAACAGATCCTGTTTTCTTTTTTTTTTTTAAAGTCATGTGTGTGATATTAAAAATTCAAATCGAGTCTAAACACCACCTGCCTCTGCGTGGGTTTAATAATTATATTATTAATAATTATAATAAGTTAATCACTATAATTAAATGCGATTGTTTAAACTAAAAGTAAATGTCACAAACCCTAGCTATAAGAAGCATGTACGACTAAATGTTATTACATGTAAATGTCACGTATCAAATGCCAAAAACTACATGTAGCAAGCTACCGGAAAAATATCACAAGAAGTAAATGTCACTACTCCACAAGAAAAGAAGTAAATGTCACCATATTAAAAGCTTGAGACACGTCAATACCACCGCCCCACTCGGCAAGCAGGCCACCGAAATCTAATGACGCAAGACACGAGAAGCAACTTAGCCTGAGACACAGGTACACTGAAGACGTTTCCTCCTTGTGGCCGTCAATCCCAGCGGGCGACCTAATTAAAACGTGCCGACATTGTTCTAGCTCACATATTATTTTGACCTGGCGGTAATTGTGTTTAATCTTGTATTTGACAGCGGCGTGCCCATGTTTTTGCTGGTTCCTTCGTGCGCCAGCGTCGTGACATTGGTCAATATGTGAATAGCTAAGTCGATAGTGTACATTACAGGGTACCACACGACGTACAGAAAGATGAATAGAATAAACATACTCGTTTGTTTAACCTCATTGTCAACGTTGGAAAGAAAATAATCCACTGTTATAGCTCGATATATGAGCTGGTAAAGCTTGATTGTAATGGGGGAAAAATACTGTACCGGTACAGATAAACAGCTGGTACAGTCGTATAGCCCCACTGAAGCTGCCAGCCGAGCACTCTTCTCTATGTCTTACCCCTGGGAGACTGCGGCAAATATTTTTAAGTTAAAAGAGACAACTGACCTCTTAAAATGTAAGAGAGAGAGAGAGAGAGAGTCAAGAAGGGTTGGTAATCTAACCAATAAAAAATCGTTTAAACTAAGATATTCCATCCCCTTTTTTCCCCTGCTTACAGAAAACGACGGAGAGAGACTGGTAAAAGCAAATGTCATTTCATCTAGCAGCTATCGCCAGCAAATGTTATTATGTCAGAACGTTAAAAATGATGAGGCTCAAAGTGAAAGTGGCTGGTCTAATGTATTAAAATATTCGATATTACCCAGGCGTACTGGTCTGGCCTGCTTTCTTCAGGTCTACGGTCGTGAGGTGGCTTTATTGCCAACAAGTCTAATATTTCATCGTGTGGGTGTTTGCTTGTTTGTAATCATTTTTTTTCTTCGGTGAGCTAAGTTTTTAACTCCAACGCAACTAATATATCCTTCAGCTTAGGTTATAAACTTTCTCGTATCTTTAAAGAGGAAATTTATAGCTACAAAATTCTTGCCGCTGGAAATGCACTGCATGAATGAGCATTAGAGTATTAGGAACAAACTATTTCAAATGCGAGTTGATTTATTTAATTAAGTCTTCAACCCATTTAACTTACAGAAATAACCTATGGGTAACTGCGATGATTGTGGAATTTTTTCTACCTGAAAGCTCGGCATACACAACATAATATAAAATTCACCTATTAAGTTCTACGGTGGAACCTGGACACTGCAGTCCCCGTAAGAAGAGAAGCTCCTGTGTTATAGAAAACACAACGACATATGTCTAATTATAATCACTGTAATCTAAGCTAAGTGAATAAAATACTCGCAACATGTTGAAACACAACAATTAAAACTAACACGGACCCCAACATTTTCACGTGACAATTTGCCAAAAATACCGAATCGACACTACACAATATATTGGGGGTGGGGATGGGAGAGAAGGAATCGCTGATCTAGTGGTTTCAATGTTAGCACATTGTATGCGTCATGGCCTTATCACATCACATTATTGCTCTAGCCACCATGACTTGCAGGCCATTTCCGGTCTTAGCTGCCACTTCAAGCTTGCAATACAGAATTTAGAATGTGGTCTGCTGCCAGCTTATTGTCTGCTAGGCAGTACACCCGGGTTGAGAAAAAAACTGCATCAATGCTGTGTCAAACAATGGCTATCCAGTACTGACACGTGGTTCTTATGTCTATGATACTATGTTTATTAATATCTGCAGATTAGGGTCATTTCATCTTATACTTTATTGTGGTATGCATAATGGTCTTATAATCCCTTTATCTTATGGACTGCATGCTGTTAGCTATATTGTATGGTATCTTATGGTATAATCTATGGTATAATCCGTATATTGACTTTACCCAATGATTCACTAAACAACGTAAAGTTCACAGCTAGAACAAGACGCCCCACTATCAATCCTATTTCTTACGAGACATTAGATTCATCCATTTATGATGTCCACACGGAGGGGGAGGTGGCCCGAGAAAAATTGATTTTTGGGGAGAGGGGTGAAGTTTCGGGTCCATGTGGACATTTATATGTTGAATTGAATATCTAAATGTTTACATTTAAAAAACCAACATAAAACTGGTATCCTTCATGTAAAAAGTAAATTTACGACGACAGGGTTAGTGTTTTAAAGCACATTATTTATAATATTACCACATTGAGGACAACCATACCATAAACGACGACATTATTTTTAACGATTTCAGCCTACTCCTCCCTCTGCCCACTCCTCCCCAAAGTCACGCATCACAAAAAAAAACAGGACCCAACACCTACAATGACGACTTCAACCCTTCTCACAACTACAATTAAAAAAAAACAGCAAATTTTTAAAAAAATATTTACTAAGCACTGTCAACTTAGAGATGGCCTATTGTATTTTTTTTATTAGAGTTTAATTATTTTTTTAATACCTAAGTGAAGCAACGGCTTAAATTGAGTTTGTAGCATTATTACAAATTCGTGTCGTCACAGAGTGACGTCATCTAGGGACGACCCTCATAAAAATAGCACCTTTTTGGTAAGCGAGAGATGAAGTAAACAGGAATTGAGGTCACGAGCCTGAGGAGGCCTTGCGACTTATTAATCTTATAAATGCTAATATAAAATGTTAACATTCATCAAACGAGCACAGAGCATTTTAAACACCACCACATCCCCGCCCTCAAACGCAAACTCCATGTGTTGTATTAGTTTTTTATTGGAACTGGGGAAAATCATTGAAATAAATAATATATTAATACTTTGCCGTTTAAAACATAATTATTTTTCTCTCTATACTGTAGATCAGGGGTCTCCAAACTTTTCAGCCCGAGGGCCGCATTAACTATCAAATTTCAGTTCGGGGGCCAGTTAGTTCCAGCCATGTCTTTGATTTTTCTGGGCAAGTTCCTCAGCCATCACCAACAAACGTTTTTTCCGTGGACAAAGGGATCTCCGCGGGCCGGATGAGAGGACCTCGCGGGCCGCAGTTTGGAGACCCCTGCTGTAGATAATACTTTTAATCGTCAAAAGTGGGAGGGGGAATCTAAAATCCGAAATTGTTGTGGACGTCATAAATGGATGCTCTCTACGCATATTATTAATATAAGTTAGAAATGTAAAGAAAAGAAATTTCATATCATTTAGTAATGTGTATCATGAGAAGTCGTTAGTATCATGAGAAATCGCGAGTATCATGGGAAGGCGTGAGTATCATGGGAAGTCGTGCCGTATCATGTGCAGTCCTAAATATCATGGGTAGTCTGAGTATCATAAGTTAAGTAGTACTGAATATAATGGGTAGAATGGAGTATCATGAGTGGTACTGAATATAATAGGTAGACTGGTAGACTGGAGTATTATGGGTAGTCCTGAGTATCATGGGTGGTACTGAATATAATAGGCAGACTGAGTATCATGGGTTATCCTGAGTATCATGAGTGGTACTGAATATAATAGGTAGACTGAGTATCATGGGTAGTCCTGAGTATCATGGGTGGTACTGAATATAATAGGTAGACTGAGTATCATGGGTAGTCCTGAGTATCATGAGTGGTACTGAATATAATAGGTAGACTGGAGTATCATGGGTAGTCCTGAGTATCATTGGTGGTACTGAATATAATAGGTAGACTGAGTATCATGGGTAGTCCTGAGTATCATGAGTGGTACTGAATATAATAGGTAGACTGGAGCATCATGGGTAGTCCTAGGTATAGTTGCAAGCTCTGCACATAATGGATAGTCCTGCATATCATGAGTTGACCTGTGGCTTGATGCATTTTATGTAAACCACACCCGTATACATTAGCGAAGTGGATGATTATGGTTACTTTTATATATTTTAAAATGTAACTGTTTTAGCTGGTATTCTAATTGACATTAAACATCCTGTGGGGACGGGTGTTAAAAATGTGACGTAGCATAGTTAATGTTTCCTAGATTAAAAATAAATAAATATAATAGGCATGCTGATTTGCTTTCGAATTGTGGTTATTTTAAGAGAAAGAGGGGGTGGGGGTTAATTTGTGACGTCAACTTAGGGTGAAGGAGAGGATTAGACATAATGTGAAGGCAGACAAGACCAAAAATGGACAATCACGTCAGTTTGGAAGAGGGTGTCTGTAACCAATGTACGTTTTTTCCTGTGATAATAAACATTTTTAAAAAACAACAAATCGACCATAAAGTCAAGGGTTAACAGATGGAATATTAGCCCAACTAAAAACATTCATTTTTTTAAAAAGACAAACACGAATGTCTTCTGATAAAGCTAGTTACCGAAGACAAAAGAAGCAATAAATCGTTTTGTTTGTCTGGGAATATGCCTACAATGAGAATAACTTTCAGCAAATTCCATTCCATCACACCATAAATCGTATTGTAAAATTTACATTTCGCCCTGAAAAAAAGTCAATCACCCTATGTTTGTATTGTTATGTGCCTCAAGAACACCCAGCGTTAGACGTTTCTGTGAGCCGATCAATGGCTTCGGTTTCTAAGACGTCAACAGACGCGCCATGAGTTACGTGAGTGAAAAAAAAAACGAGTGGGAAGGAGAGGGCTGGTTTTTTTTTTAAACCAACATAGGTGGACTAAAAAGAGTAGCGCTTTAACCAATGCGTCAGAATTTTTACTGTTTAGCCTAGCTATGTTGGTAGAGAGAGGGAAAGTGATAGAGGAGAAAACATAGACATTACAGATGAATATTTAAATCAAATAGAATAATTGTTCAGCTTACAAGAAATACATAGAGCTTAGAGATCCAAGATTTTAAACATAGCTTTTCTTTCACTATAGTCAAGGTAACCCTTTAAAAAACGTGTGTGATACAAAGCAAGCAATAGCCTGGGGTGACTAGAGCAGAGAGAATAGTGAAAGCAGGTGGGATGTAGATAGGATATTTTGAGGATCCATGACCAGGTTAAGGTGGATCGACAAAAAAAAAAGCTACATAAAATCTTGGTTGATGTGGCTAACATTTTAAATACACAGTTACAAAAAAAAAAGCAGCATAATTTATATGGGCCTTTGTCAAACTGTAGAAACACCCACACATTCACAAAATAAACCAAGGGAAACGATTCGGGAATTAGCTGTAAAACACAAAGTAAAGTATGAGTAGTTGGCCTTGCCCCTGACTTACCCGTATTTATCTGTGGCGACGGACAACGGGCTGGAAGAGTTGGTGATGTCATTGTTACTACAGACTTTCTGCCGTAATTTCTGCTGTTTCTTCTTGTCACTGTCATGTCCTTCTGAAAACAGAAAAAAAAACAGCAACTGAAGAGTGGGCTCTTGGAGAAAACATGCTGTGGCCGTTCACTTTAACTTTAAGGTATTCTTATCTGAAAGGGGCGGAGGGGTATTACTATTTTAAAAAAAACATTTTTCAGTATATCATCAAGAACGTAATTGTTAACATGTATACAATCTTTTTAAACAATGTATTTATATCTAGAGATGTAAGATCCCGCTGTAACGTTACAAAACATCATATTTTGGCGTAGTTAATTTGTTACATCTGACATTTATTACATTTCTTAGTTGACATTATGAATCTCCATTGCGTCAACAACATTCTCTTTTCATCATCTTTTTGTCATGATGATATTGTGTAACTCGAGCGCTGATATTAGTTTTCATTTTATTTTTGTGCCATAATCCCATCATGACTTGCGGGCAAACTCTCGTTTTTTTATCAGTCGGAGATTATATCCAGATTCAGCTAGGCCAGTACTAGACGTTTATGTTTTATAATGCTTACATCTCAATGTTTGTTTTCATGCTAAATATGATTTATTTTATGTTTTAAACATATCAGAAAATTAGCATTGTTGGTTTGAACTTTTAAGAAACAAAAGATGCTAGATAAATGCTTAGAAATATCGCATTTTAGAACAAAATTAGAAGAAAAATCATAGAACTATCATAAATCATATTTAGGATGTAAAGTAAAGAATCCTCTTTAGACCTAACGAACCATTGGACAGATGAAGTGGAGTTCGCATGTTTCTTGACCTTGGGGCATATAAAGGGATAATGTGGTCAGCACTTTGCCCAGCCACCTTTACTTTCCCTAAGGTGAGTTAGGTACCCATCAGAGTTGGGTGGACGTTCCACTAACTTGAACCTGGATTCGAGTTCTAAACTATCGGGTTAACAGTCTAGCTATCGACTGCTATGCCACGCCGTCTCATATATTTAGGATGTACACCCATTTAAAATCTTAAAAAGGCCCATATGTATAAATTATTCAATAAATAAAAACCACTCGTCTGAATTGGGGTTGTTTTTTTTTATGATACAACACCAAAATCTGACATACGTAGATTTTGTTTGCTTGAGCCGGCAGCTTATCTTAAAATGTTCAATGCACCAAATTTCTGATCAAACAGATGCACCAGCTGCCTTGTACATTAATAGTTGAGCTGGCTTGTTTTAAATCAGAAAAAATACGTCCATTTTTTTAATGTTTATCGGCTGCTTTGATTTATCCCAAGCCATCGCATGAACAACGAACCCTGTCTGATGATTAAACAGCCATCCGTTATAAAGAGGGCAGGCGTCTCAAATAAGCCCGTGCTGGTGTGATAAGATCAGGCGGCCAGAATTAGGTTAGTTAGAGAGGTGTCAACAAAGCTAAATGTTGTCTTCATTTCTATAATGCTCTATAGCACTTCCACTCAGTAATGATGAAAATCCTGCCAGCGTACGAATGTGCAGGATTTTGTACAGAACAAATATAGATTTTTTTGTTTGACGTCAGACACCACAGTCATTATCGATCCATCATTGCGTCTGGTCAATTGATTTACCAGCGTTCTTCCCTTTAAGCGAATCAAACCGCACTTTCTGCCTTTCTTTCATATTTTCACTTACGATTGGAAACCTAAAGGTTACACAATTATGAAGAGAACAGTAAGTTTCTAAGATGGATATTACCAGGAAACACATGCAATTCTAAAAGGCCGTACAGGGGATAACATAAAGGTCTGGGACTCTCGCGAGACTTCATTAAATAATAAAGAGAATTGGCACATTCTTAAGTCCCGTTGTCCAAACGTTTGGCGTCATCGGACAGCAGTGAAATGTTAAAGAGTTAGAACATACGTTCTGAGCAAAGTGTCAACACCTACACAACTGGTCTTACAATACAACCCTCGTGGGCTAACAAGCAGGCTACTGGACATGACGGTCACACACGCTAGCCTTGTGTGTAGACGCTATATACAATGTCAGCACTGGGACCGACACTGATGTAAATTAGCAGCTACGTCTAACCACTTTACCGGCAATGAGTCGTCTAGAGCTAGGAGAGAAAACTCCAAAATCAAACAACTGCTGCCTTGTAGATTGGTCTTGGTTGAACTAAGGCCATGGAACCAAATCAAGTAAGAAAACTAGTCTGGAGTCTGCGCATACCACCCTGGGACGCAATTTTTTTAGTGTGTTGGATGAATTTCAATTAAAAATTAAGAATATTACAATTAAGAACGAAGAAGAAAAAACAAACAAAAAGTTTTTGGGTTGCGTAAATTTATGGCATCCCAGACAGCACCATATGTCCACGGGGACATTATGCGGCCCGCGGTTGGTCGAGCTTTGCTGTATTTTTTTAAAAACAAAAATCTCATCAGCCAGAGCTAAGAGAAAATGATAGAAACGGGGGCAGAATGACTTCCCCTGTTTCCGGACAACTGAGATCTGCCAAAGATCCGTCACTGAACGAAACTGGGTAGGACTGTCGGGAGTTTTTTAAGGCCGGAATATAATTCTTATATATGAAACATTATAATACTGGGAGATACAGGCTACACAGCTGATGCAGTAAAGCATAATGAAATTCATTGCATGTGGGTATTAGATCAGAAACGAGCACAAAATGATACTGAATCTGACATGCAGATTAAGGGATTGCACGCATAGATTAGCGAGATGTGAAGATAACGTGCCGAAAAATAGATGGATGGTTAAGTATAGACTTAGGGGAAGGTAATCTTGTTGTGTCTGATGGCTTGCTGTGTAGGAAGGCTTAGCTTCAATTACGTATATCCAACAATAATACTAGATCAGACACAAGACCTACTGATACATACATTATAAACAAATCTAGTTCATTTCAGAAATCCTTAAAATGAAAACAGATTATGCTTTGTATGATAAAAATTGTAAATGCAATTTTTTTTTCTAAATTAACAATAATCGATATTTCATACAGAACATTTTTATATGTGTAAACAAACTCTTAACATTTACTTTAAATGTACGTCATTACGTAATTTCCTGTAAAACAATTCCATTGAAGACAACTAATTATTGTGTTTTGACATTTCCTCTCTAAATGCCAAGATAATTAGGTCAAGTAATAAACAGTGCCTACCAGAGAGTTGGTCAGAGATGGAGCAGACTGGCCAAGGGCTGTAGTTTTCATCCGTAAAAGGTTTGTCGGCTCGGCGTGAGTGCTAATATCTGGGGGAAAAATTTGTTGTTGGAGTACAGAGGGAAAAAAAAACACACGGATATTTAGAAATTATTAGACACAAGTATACATAAAAAAATTGACATTTATTTTTTTATATTCTAAAATAGTGATGTAAAACAGTGATGTGTTACTGGGTTTTAAAACAAATCACCGCCCCATATATCTTCGACACTAATCACTAAGACCACGGTGATGGAGATTTTGTGTAACTGATGTTAGGCTTATCTCTTGCCGGCCACCGTTCACAAATAAAGGGGCAAACGGTCACATACAAAGATAATTTGAAACAGAATAATGCTGTTACAAAACCATGTCTTATCAAATTCAAATAAACGTTTTATCAAATCTAATGGTAGACAATTGTGTTAGACTAAAGGTTAGTAATATATTTATTTGTATAATATAAAAAGGTTAGTTTTTCCCCCCTCCCCACCAACCTTGTTTACCACGTACTATAAGATGGAAGATGGCGTCACCAGGGTAGTCCATGGAGACTTTCGGTCAGTTTTTAAACCAATAATCTTGTGAGCCACAAGATTACATTCTCTACCAGTTTTTTTATGTTCCCTAACATTACTAACAAGGAACATTCGGGGTAGGGGAAGGAGGGGGGATGGGGTTGTGACCACTATTTGTTTAAGAGTCAAGGTTGCCATAGTAACACAGTGTAGTGACGGCAATGAAGGGGCGAATACGGATAGGATAACAATTAGCTTTATTTCTGAGTCAATTTTTTTTATTATTACCGTAGTTTCTGATAAATTAAATTAGTGACCGCATCTGGGTACATCTTATATTGGGATATGAGTATGTATTATTTAAGTAGAAAAAAAGAAAAATGTTGGCTTTAAACTGTCAGAGAAAAAAAAGCCCTTCATCTCCCTCATCTCCCCGACAGATTCCAAGGTCATGACGGGACCAGACAAACAACTACCCTTATCTTGTCATCTGTAGAGCAACAAACCCTCCCCCTCCCCCTCACAGCTTCCACCCTACGTCCTAATACGGGGTTTTCAGATTGAATCCTTACACAAAAACCTACCCTTAGCCAGGTCTACCGAGAAGGCTTGTATTCAGTATAGCACATACAGGCAATTCAAACGTTAAGTAAATGGACCATATTATTTGCCTTACACAATAGTCAACACACGTTTGTTCAAGGCCCTTTGTTATCTTTGTATCTGTATTTGACAGTTCAATTTTGGATAGCCAGAATATTTTAAAAAAATAAACAGATCATTTTATTCTAATAACAGAATTCAATGCCCAAAGACATCCTAGTGACATAGCCTGTGATATTTATGTGTTTTAAAGCCCAACATGTGTTCGATTAAGCTCAATTGATATAAATCGATACGGTGTGGGCAGTGCAGCCACAGATGCCGATAAAGAGAAAAAAAGTTTAAATCAATGGCGTAAAAGCCCGTTGGAGATAAACTCAATGAAGGACAGGCAAGGTCTCAGTTTTATTGATTGTTGCGCCAGTGTGTTTATGCTGTGTATCTTTTTTTCTGACATCAACTGGTTTGTACTGGTCAAATGATGTTACGCTATATCTGTTCATCTTCAGTGGCTTATTACACACACATGTAAACTTATACTTGGATGTTTAACAAAGGGTAAGGTTCACAGGGTGGTAAAGTATCGAGACTTACGGTGGGTCATGATGGGTGGCGGGTGGGGTACTGTTGGTGTTGATGGCATGCTCTCTCGTCGCTTTGTATCCTCCGATAAAGTTCTCTGTAGCCGTCGTAACCCGCCGGCAAAAGGCAGTTCATCTCTACACTTGCGTAATAATGGGGACGTTGGCCCAACGTTGTGAAACTCAGACTGGAAGGGGAGAATAATAAAAAGTAATTTAAAATGTAATCTAAGTGAATACAACACCATAGTAAAAAGTAACTGTTACAACATTTTTCATGCATAGTGCTTTCCATTTACAATGCTGTGCTTGTAGGTGCAAGTGCCAAAATTGTCATTTGATATCCTTACCTGCAGTTGGATTAAAAACATATGTGTATATAAATATTTGAAAAGGGCGTGAGTGTGTGAGAGATTTACCTGCCGCTTCAGCAAATGGATGGTCATTATGTGGCACTGCCCGTAAATCTTTACAACTTAAGCATTTACTTTCTGGTTTGTAAAGGTATATTTTGGTTATATAAAGACAGTAAAGTACTAAATTATGTCCTCTCAGGCCTCAAGACCCCAAGTGCATCTAAAGTAGAATGTACTAGTTTCTTTCACTTAGGTTAAAACTTTGACTGTGAGGTCCGCATAAAAAAAAACCCAGTCGCCATTACTTCCCCCGACTCTGGTCAGGTACCCATCGGAAATGGGGTGGATGAGAGTCAGGACTTATGTCAGCTAACTGAACCTGATACTAAGGGCAAAAACTAACGCTCGACTAATATATAATGGTGAAACAGTAAGTAAATTGTTTTAATATGCATGTAACATAACATCACCACGCCAGACGGCATTGGTAATTCACTTGAACAAGCACAAATGATTGAAAAGAACGATTATTTGAAACCCCGTGTGGGTTAAAGTAAATATTTCCTAGCGAGTTCTTAATTGAACATAAAAAATGCATGGTTAAATTGCATTTCCGAAACGCCGACATAACATCATTTTCAAGCAACACTCGCTCATCTTAACCCGGCTACCACATTAGGAACCCATAGAAAATGCTCAAGTAATAGACAAACGTGGTAATAGACAAACGTGCACATGACATTTTGATTATTCGTTAAAAAAAATAAACTGCTATATATAGCGGGTTTAAAAAAAACGGAAGTAATTGCTGTTGGCTAAGAGAAGAATGGCATTTTTTCTAATTAAATTTAAATCTCAAGAAAAACGTCTCTTTTATCGGCCGCAGACTTCAATTTTTTCATAACAAAGCAACAGCGAGCTCAGCCATACGATTTTTTAAAAGCTCATTAAATGACATTGTCAAATTTGTTTTGGCTACATTTTAAAAATATGAATTTGTTTTGCGCTTCCACTTTGCAGTTCTGTGCAACACCACTTTAAAGTGTCTGTTCAAACGGGCAAAACGTATTTAGTCAAACGTTGTCAAGCACGTAATCACCTAGTCTACGCAGCCTTAGGCTAAAATCCAACAGTCAGTGTTTTTGTTTTTAACCAAACAACCATTAAAACTAATAACAAACCAACCGTTAAGGAGAAATTGGGTTTTGTTTAGCGATAAAATGTGTGAACTACAACAGTGAAATGGGCCAACACAAATTAATTATGATATGTAGCTTAACGTTATAAAGCAATGAGTCCCTCGAGTATTACTTACTGTTGTTCCATCTTCGGCGTCATCACAATCAACAAAAGACGTTATCCTGACCCTTAACATACACCCACGTCTCCGTACAATGACTGGGACATCCTCTTCGTATATCATAGATTCATTGCGCTGAAGCGGTGGGCAGGGGCGGAGGCCTGCTTGCCCTGCCATAGGAGCAGGGCTTTCACGTTGCGGCGAAGACGGGCTGAGCTGGTTGGGGCTGTGGTAGTTTGGTGGCAGGGTGCTCGACATGCTCGCTTGCCGGACAAGCTTTGATCTGCCTGACCGATGCGGCTCTGTCGACCTGTCTGAGTGATCAGAGTGGCAAGACGGTATGCTCCCCTGGTGCACCAGCCCGGGGCTGCGCCGGTAAATCTTCGACTCCAGGTCACTATCGTTGTCGTCGGAATGCTGGTTGCTGCCGCTTGAGTGGCCTGCGCTTTCAGTTGAAGAGTTGAGGTGCAAACTTTGTACCGCGTGAACACGCTGGTGCTGCCCCGATAGGGCTCGATCCAGCAACCCTAGATTACTTGGACAGCTATTCTGGTGTTTAATTGCACTTTCCGTTGCAATAATCGCATTCAAGCTATTAGAGGAAACTGCGTATGTACACCCGGAAGAGTGGTATCTTCTCAAACTTTCATGCTGGGAAAGGGTACTGCCTAGTGTTGAAAGCCGATTTAACCCAGGAGAACCAACAAATCCCCCTAGGGCAGACGGCTGGTGTTTGATTCGACCGTGGCCCGACATAGGAGGACTTCGAACCGGGGAAACGGATCGACGCCCAGATAACCGACCGTGCTCATTCAAAAACCCCACAGGGGAGATGCGATCACACTCTTTAAATTCCTCAGGAAGCCCGGCTGGGTTTGTCAGGCTGGTGGGTAGGCAAGGCAAACTTCGACGCTGCCTCTTAAAAGACATTGTTGCTTGGCTAGAAGAGTCCTTCAGAGGTAGTGCGGGGAAACTCAGCTAAAACATACTTGAGTAGGGGTGTGGGTGTATTAGTTCACATCTTGTCAAACACTTGTGTCCACTGAACAAAGGTTCCAGTAGAATCAGCGAACACCACGGCTACATTCACTGAGAACGGTGACAACAGCGCGAACAGCAAATGGCATTTCTTAACACAGTTCAGCTCACACTTAATCACCGGAAGAAAATTGTTCTTGGTGATTGTTCTTAAAATGGCAGGCGGTTTTCGCCTAACTATGCATTTAGGCGGCTAATTTAGCACGGTGTCTGAGAGTCGTAAACATATTTCCTGTTCTCTTTAAGTTATTAAAAAACACGTGTTAGATGTAAGGCTACGGCAAAAACTTAAAGGAAAACGTCTTAAGAAAGAATACTATTAAACAAAAAGTGAGATTAAAATGCTACTAATTAACCAAAAGGAAGCCTTTGCTAAATTACATACATGGATAAATTTTAAAAGTTTTTATACTCTAGAAATAGCAACACAAGATCAAGAATGAATTTCGTAAAACTATTTTTTTTTCGGGCAAGAGAAGCCAAAAAATGGCGATAAACTTTGTCGGGAGGTTTTCATTTTATTTTCTGGTTTGTATCGCTGTTGAGGATCGTTTTTTTTTAATTCAATAGGAAAATGTAGCTTTTAAAAAATACCATCGACTTTTGGTTTTTATCTTTCGTTACAAGACGGTGAGAGAAAGAGAGAGATGAAAATGAGAGAATGAGAGAGACGAAAAACACGTGCTACAAATTAAAGTCTCCAGTTATTTATCTTAACTAGGACAACGCGTGGTCTGACATAAAGATCGGTTACGAACGTGTGACTGACTCATCAATAAAATGGCACCTTCCCAGTGAACTATAAACACGATGATTGGGGTATATTGTCTTTCCCTCGAATAAACAACCACCAGAAACAGAGTCGGGTTCTTTTAACCCTGGAGGGATAAGAATTTTTTTCTTCCTTTTGCTCAAACAAAATTATACTTGATTTTAACATTTGATTAAAAAAAAAAAAGAACGCAATGCCTTCTTTATATTTTGACTGAAAGTAAGCACAATACTAGCACAATCTGTTTTAATCCACAGATCACTCCTAAAAGTGCACGAAGTGCAAACTTTCCCACTATACTCCTAAGCGACGCAACTAAAAAGTGTTTTTTAAATCCCAGAGCAGCTAGAAACAGGTAGAACTTTTTTTTTTTCTCACATTGCATAACCCGCCATCCTGTACTCAACAATCTTAGCAGGTGAAATGCGGTGTGTATATTTCATCAGAAGTAAGTATCCAATAAAAACAGACTTTTCGATTCGATCCCTAAGGAACTGAAACATGTTTCCCTTCAAATCAACCCTAACAGATTACACAGAGGTCATATGGTAACAAGCAATTGGCATGTATATTCCATTAGAGGCCCTAATAAATTGTTAGATACAAACGTGTAGGTCTATAAAATATAGCCGTTATTTAGATTAATTTATTTTAAACAGCTATGCGAATAGTTGTCAAGAAAAAGAATGATAAATAACTCTCAGCTTCAGTCGTTTGTGACATAAACATTTAAAAGATGTATTTCAAACCAATGTATTTTCACAGCCGTGACTTAACATCAAGCGCGCTGATTGGACTAAAGCGAAGATAACTCATGTCACCCACAGTAACTTAAGCAAACAAACATGTGGAAGCTACTCAGTGTACTATCTTAAAAGATTAAAAATACCGGTACTTAGGTTATCAGATCTATTAAGTCATTCGTTAATTTGGAATCCCCATAAACGTCACCGATGATTTAAACTGGTCTACAGTGCAGGCCTTGAGATATTTTCAAATTAGCTTAAATATAGATTCATTGTTTAGTTTTAAAATCGGTAAAAAGAAAATAAAAGAACGGCATGTCGGGGAAAATGCGTAATCAAGAACAAAAAATATTTGTAAAAAAGGTGTACTTATCCGTACGCATTTTTATTCTGGACTTTTTAATAATAAATGAAGCATTAGGTCTACCATCATGATCAAATCCTAAACATTTTAATGGTTTGTAATGTTTAACTTTTAAAAATTAATTAATTACTAAATGATACTATAAAGCTGTTATTCATTTCACAAAGACACGTACAACAATGTATAGTACAATTGGGCTATAGATATCAATGAAATTTTGTTTTAGGGCGTTTGACAAGTGAAGCAACAGTCACAGTCAAATTTGAAGTTATTTTAAAATAAGTAGCAAGGACACAAACCTGCATTGATGCACTTCTACAAACACACACATATCACCTAAATTAGTCGACATTTTTATCGTTTTAGGTAATAAATGAAACCACCTCGTTACTAAAAAAAATGTTTTTTTACAAACATAATTGAGTAAAATAGAAATTTAACAACTATTATTCTTTAATTGTTATAAATGTGGTTAAAATATGTTTGTAAAAAAACATTTTTTAGTAACGTTGCTTTCTAAATAACTTTTTAAAAATAGAAGTGAATAAAAGCGTAAGGTGGAGAAGAATCAGTATGCTAAGACGGGGATTATGTTAGATCTTGTAGCCACGTGACTTGTCGTTACGCCTCACATCAACGTCCTTAGCGGTCAGAATATTTTATTCATCAGTATTGCTTGTAGTATGCTTTTGGTGTGTATTTAGACAGAGACTTTTAACTATAAAAAAAGTAGTTGAAGACTGTCGTTTGCCAGGGCTAAAGACTGAAGTTGGGACAGGCATGTAGACAGGTTGTTATTAGTGACATTAAGATAGAAGGAAATATCTACTTGAATATCGTCTTAAAGTGCTAATCGAAACATATGGTGAGAATAGCAACTAAAATGACTTGTAACATCAACATTATGTGAGATAAAACATATCAGTTTGATAAAGTTTAGTCGTAAACTGCATATTGTGTAGTGTGTAAGTTTCGAAATAATGTGAACGTGCAGCAGCAGCATTTATTGTAACGGCTTGGCGTGCACCGAGAAAGATTTATTCTACAACGCATGTTTTGTATTACGGAGTAGCGAATACAACGCACAACATGAATACATTATTTTGTTTTGTTTCTGCGAACCCGCCAAGCACAACACAAGGCGGCAGACAACCCCTATATTCATGTTACGTTACAGTGCCAAAAGTTACTCGGTGTGTTTTTCCCCTCACACACCACTACACATACTTCCGAGAAGTTCACAAACAAGATGCTTGTAATCGATTTATTTAAACACAGTCTATGATATTCCGTCTACACTAACTTTTTCTCGAGAATTAAATAAATATTTGAAAACACTGTCCATATGCTCATAACTGATAAAATCAAACTGAAATTTTCTACATATTGCCATTATACCTGATCAATATAAATCTTTTTTTTTTAAATTAAAACAGTACACTACAAGACGAACAAGTAAAACATGATGTCCATTTAACGTCAAGTGTATATGAAAACTCCTTAGAAATAAATCCAGTGAAGTAGCACAGCTGTCCCGGTAGAATTCAATATTGGCTGTGTTTCTCTCCTCACCGCCAACGCAGCGGCACGTTGAGGAGTTGGATGGGGAATTTTGGCCGCCAATTGATTAGCCCGACAAACGGAAGCCTCTATATAAATCAAGCAATGCAAATACGACTATGCACTAGCCAAGTAACTTATGGTGGAGACATGTCATGGATTGTATGTTTATCAAATGTCATGAAGAAGATTAAAGAATTTTAATATGGTTCTGATCGATCGGTCGAATCCAGAATTCCTTTTTCGCTGGTATCGACGATTACGATACTTCGATTCTAAAAGTTTTAGTCTGTTTTAGGGTTACCTAGCGTTGTCATCAATAGTATCGAATTTGTAATCCCCCATTAATTAAATGTAGTAAATATTTGAAACTACTCACTATTAAACATTTTTTTTATTTCATTGTTCATCAGTGTTCATAAAAAGCATTTATAAGAAAATCACGACTACAATCCTACCCCCCCCCCCCCATACTTAAACTGAAATGAACATGTTTTTCGTATATACATTTGTCCATGGTTGTAGCCAGAAAATATGGCGATCATTCTTGTTTTCGAGAGAAGAAACGTGTATTAAAATATATACTTTATTAGTTAACAAAAGATGTTCCACGATTTTTATAATTTTAGCACACACTAAACAATTAGTGTTTTCAAAATGTTAAAAAACAAGATAACGTGTTCCTAATGGATCGTAGTTGTGACGATTAGGTTTATTCGCGTTTTTACAATAATAAAAATACAGTGTAGTTGCTTATGAAAGAAAAAAATAATGCAGTAATAATTTTGCATTGTTTTAAAATAATTACTTTTAAGTGTCTAGTAGCTATTACGTTATATTTTTTTTATGTCATGCGCCTCTTCAACTCCCTCTACTTACATCACTAAATTACAAGCGCCCCCTCTTCCTCCTCCCCATGTCTTCGTGTGTAACGTCATTTATGGACGACGCCTTTAGTAAATAGGGATGCGTGTACCCTTTTCTTTAAACTGAAGATAGATCAGTTACTGTTTGGGTGAGGAACTTGTTAGGTAAAGATGTTTGCATACATGACATGACCTTTGGTTCAAGCAAACACTGCTAGATTCTAAGGAAATAAGCCTTGATTATAGATAAGTGAAAGAAGCCAAACTCTAAGCTTATAACAGGTCAAGTGTATTAGCATATTTGGTGGTTTTTTTTTTAAAAGCCAATGCTTATTGCTGCTTAGTTCCTATGGTTTTATACTTCAATTAAAGATGGTCTACCATAAATTTTTTTGAGCTGATGGATGAAGCGATTAAGGTGTGATACAACAAAATGTAGTCGAGTTTCAAATATTTAAGAACGATGGGGGGGGGGGGGGGGGGGGGGGAAGAGAGAGCTAAAATTGAACAACCCCCATTTCCTACGTTACCCTCCTGGAAACGTGAACTTGTCTAGCTAGGCAGGTAAGAGTATAGGGGACCAGAAGATGAAATATGATTATCCCATCTATGGTCTTTAGGGATACAGCAAATTTAAAACAACTCAATGAATTATTGATCTGTGAAACACGATGTAGAACCACGACCATTATCGATCGGCTTCTGCCACATTACAAAGTCTGTTATTGATTTCTCGACTAAAAAAATTCTATTCACAAGTAGCAAAATTAGTGGAAATTTAAATATTCACTGCCCAGTTGCTCAGCGTTTTTCATTTAAAAAAAAAAAGAAAGAAAAACACTCGCACACTGGCAATCCATTCCCAACATGTACAGAAAAGAACTTCCCAGCGGCCAATTTTAATAACACACTAGTCAATCGACCGTCACGAAAAAAACTGGCCAGAAGCCCTTACACTCCCCCTCGGTTCAAGGAAACAGGAGGGTCAGTATTTCCCTAAGAAAAAGCACTGGTAAATCACTCGAAAAATTACAGCAGTCGGTCCTCCGAATAACAGTGATCAGCTTTCTCGCATGGAAACTTTGCTCGTCCGCGCACGAAATACCCTGATTAGCTGTTCAGTATAATAAGGCACTAATCAGTTATCCCTGATGAAAAGGCTGCATCTCACTGCACTAAATGGTAAGAAAAACTGCTCGCGGTAACGAGACATGTTCAAGTGCAGCAACCATCACCCTTTTCTCGCGGCAACCAGGGCAAAGTTTTTCAGATGGTTGCATTTTTTAAACTAGTCAATGCATGATAATGCAAAAAAAAAAAAGAACTACTACAACAGTGTTTTATAAAAAGATCCTTACATATTTATTTAAATCCAGTGACGTAAATCAAACACAGAGATAAGAAACAAATAAGCATGCAAGCTTTTGTATCTTTATCTATAGAAGATGCTTTAAGAGGTGTTTAAACGTGGCATGAAACGTAACCGTCTTAAAACAAATCTATAAAACTGTCATTTTTAACGTCTTTATGATCAAACCTTAAAATATCTTTCACAATGCACAATAAAGCATCAATGACTTAAGCACCGCCTTGGAACTATTTATAGACTGAAACAACCTTCAAACATACGCATCCTAAATCACAAGCCATTTACGAAAGTCATGTATTCATTCAACTGGACTCAAAGGTCATTCAATTATCATTTAAACTAAACTGATTATCTCAAACCCATCCAAAAGATATCAATCATCATATCGTTACTAGATACAAAAGTAACACTTTTCTCCACCCTATACTTAATAGAGCCCGTTTAAATCATCTAAACACTTAAAACTATGCATAATCTACTTGCTCAACAATCAACTTGTTCAGCCCATCAACTCACTTAGCCATCAACTCACTCAAGCTAGCTACTCACTCAAGCTATATAGCATAAGTCATCTAGACACTCATGCTATTGCATAAGTCATTTATTCACAACCCGATGCATGAGCCTTTTACTCGCTCTAGTCAATACATAAGTCATTTACTCGCTCTAGTCAATGCACAAGTCATCTACTCGCTCAAGTCAATGCATAAGTCATCTACTCGCTCAAGTCAATGCACAAGTCATCTACTCGCTCAAACTATTGCGTAAGTCATGTACTCGCTCAAGCTATTGCATAAGTCATCTACTCGCCCAACCTGATAAATAAGTCATATACTAGCTGAACCCGATATACCAGTCAGAAATCCCATTGACCCAATCTATAAGCTTCTATCCTCTCAACGCAGTGTATGGGCCAGTCATCTTCACACCCAATCCAATCAGCTCTTTAGACGGTTTTCAAACCAATCGAAGCTAGAAGCTAAAGGGGCGGGGGACTGTGGGTAGGGAGGAGGAGAAAGTGAGAGGGGCAGAAGAAAGTGAGGCTATTCCTACCATCGGCAATGGGAGTATTCAAATGTCAACCTGACTCATTCAAATTGATATGCACTCGTTGACAATACTAACTGACTCATGCAGATTGTCATACACTCGTTGACAGTAGTGACTGACTCGTGCCTGAATCAGTTTCTTCCAGCCCCCCCCCCCCCAACGAGATGGAATTTATATAGTAAACATATACTTTTACTAGTGTCGTCGCCCCCCCCCCCCCCCCCCGGAGAAAAAAGTCTGGAAGAAACACTGACCTCAATTGTTATTGAATGTCATCCAGACTCATTCATATTGTATAAACATGTTGACGGTACTGACTGACTTAAGAAGTGACTGAATGTCAGCCTAACTTATTCAAATCAATATGCACTGGTTGACAGTACTAATTGACTCGTCCCTCATAGGCGATTGAATGTCAGTTTGTCTTGTTTAAATTGTTATACGCACTTTAGAAGAACTAACTTTTAAAAATTGGCTGAATATCAGCTGGACTATTTACATTTTAGATTGTCACGCACGCAGTTTGACAGTATAGAATAGCAAATAAAAGGATCAAATTACAGCTTGACCTATTCTATCGGTTCGGAATTTAATACGTTAACCACGTTTTCAACCTAATGGGTACTGTTGTTTCTATCGTGATAAGTAAGCAAAACTAATCTTGAATTCCAGAATTCATTTTTATGAACCGAAAACATATTTGTAAGCAGGGGAGTAAACTAACTGTTGAAAAAGATTTTTCCTCCAAGGAAATGAAACGAAGTCTTCCCTGACTAAAACTTTATATCCACGGTTTCTTCCCTTAGATCTTTTTTTAAAAAAACTCCATTTTTATTAGCGCAGGTAAAAGTTTAAGCCCAGAAAGGAGGAATCATTTGTCCCTACATTTGCCAAACTAGTAAGGTATAAACATCTGGCAAGCGCACGAGTTAAGAAGACAAGCAATTTTTGGCACTTTTCCAAACACGCACGAGCCATTTAGAAAGCATGCGGTTCTTGAAACTTAAAATCTTGTATTATGACCTAAGAAGAAACCTGAGAGCCATCAAGTCAGTAAAACAAGTGCTTCGAACATTGCAGTAATATAAATGCAGTTAAGTTTCACGTGTATATAATAAATTATTACAAGTAGTAAAGGAAAGAACAGACTTTTGTTTCTTGACAACATGCTTCGAGCTAAGTTTTAAACTATACATGAAGTGATCATGAGTAATATTTTTAAATGGATTTTTATTTTTATTTTAAATCCACCATTAGGCGGCGGGGTAGATGAGTTCACATGGGTCCGCCTACACCGGCAGCACTTGTATGGTCTTTATAAATATAGAGCCTAGATAATGGGCTGCGAAATCTAGTTTAAGCCCCTATTTAAATGAATATTTTAGAGGCCGGAAATTACAGTCTGCCGTGTCTAACCTTGTTACAATGCAAATGCAAAAAGAGTAACAGGTTTTCAAATAACATATACGATTTCGAACTAGAAAAACTGACAATACAAATATAACGATAGTTGTTTAAACAAGTGGATAAAAATGGTATTATTATTAAACAGATAATGCTAATTGTATTCAAGCGCAACTGTAGAAGTTTGCTTTTCACTCTGTAGAAAGTTGCACGATTAACTATAAATTATAAGAGGAGGTCGTCTACAACAAGTGACGTCTTCCCCTCCACACTATTTTACGCAGATCTTCCCATCCACACTATTTTACGCAGATCTTCCCATCCACACTATTTTACGCAGGTCTTCCCCTCCACACTATTTTACGCAGGTCTTCCCCTCCACACTATTTTACGCAGGTCTTCCCCTCCACACTATTTTACGCAGGTCTTCCCCTCCACACTATTTTACGCAGGTCTTCCCCTCCACACTATTTTACGCAGGTCTTCCCCTCCACACTATTTTACGCAGGTCTTCCCATCCACACTATTTTACGCAGGTCTTCCCCTCCACACTATTTTACGCAGATCTTCCCCTCCACACTATTTTACGCAGGTCTTCCCCTCCACACTATTTTACGCAGGTCTTCCCCTCCACACTATTTTACGCAGATCTTCCCCTCCACACTATTTTACGCAGGTCTTCCCCTCCACACTATTTTACGCAGATCTTCCCCTCCACACTATTTTACGCAGATCTTCCCCTCCACACTATTTTACGCAGGTCTTCCCCTCCACACTATTTTACGCAGGTCTTCCCATCCACACTATTTTACGCAGGTCTTCCCCTCCACACTATTTTACGCAGATCTTCCCCTCCACACTATTTTACGCAGGTCTTCCCCTCCACACTATTTTACGCAGATCTTCCCCTCCACACTATTTTACGCAGATCTTCCCCTCCACACTATTTTACGCAGATCTTCCCCTCCACACTATTTTACGCAGATCTTCCCCTCCACACTATTTTACGCAGGTCTTCCCCTCCACACTATTTTACGCAGGTCTTCCCCTCCACACTATTTTACGCAGATCTCCCCCCCCCCTCACTATTTTACGCAGATCTTCCCCTCCACACTATTTTTGGCAATCTTCAAAAATAAATAAATAAAACCCAGAGCCTCTCTTGAAATTCAATAATTAATTTCTTTGTTACAAAAATTAATGTTTCATTTGTGTTTTTTGGTGCCCTGTCAAAACGGCCCGGTACAAATCGGCCCGGGACAAATCGGCCCCGTTAATACGACCCCGTCAAATCGACTCCCGACAAACCGACCCCGTCAAAATAGCCCCGTCAAAAGGGCCCCGACTTATTGGCTCCCGTCAAATGGGCTCCCGTCATATTGACTTGCGACATATAGGCTCCCGACAAATGGGCTCCCGATATTTAGGCTCCCGACAAATGGACTCCCGACATATTAACCCCTGACAAATAGGCTCAGGACATATTGGCTCCCGACAAAGCGGCTCCCGATATATTGGCTCCCGACATAAGGGCTCAAGACAAATGGGCTCCCGGCAAATGGGCTCACGACATTTTGGCTACCGACAAATGGGCTCCCGACATATTGGCTCCCGGCAATTGGGCTCCCGACATATTGGCTTTTGACAAAATGACTCCCGACATATTGGCTCCAGAAAAATAAATGATATGACCACTATTGGCATAAAAGTAACCATTGTGTCCTACCTCCAATACCACCATAACCTCTTTTTAATGCCCGAATGAAATTATTTTTTCATGAAACAACATTAATTCACAAATAAATCGAGCCCTTAACAGCTAAATTCCACCAATTCTAAAGTTTTGATAATGTTTAATTTACAACAGAAAAGATCTGTTGCTTAAAAGCGAGCACAGAAGTGTAAATGTATGATATACATGATGTTAACATGATAACAGCATTTTGTTTTGATAACCTACAAGCACAGTGGCGTAGCGAGGTCGGGTGTCACCCGGTGCGGCACTTAATGGTATCACCCCCCCCCCCCCCCCCCCCGCACCGGGGCGTTGCGACCCTTCCCAGGGACAAACTTTCAAGTTTTCGATTTGCAACCCCCCCCCCCCAAACTTTCGATTTGCACCCCCCCCCCCTCAACTTTTTCTCTGATGAAGGGGTCCCACTGGCAGATGTCATATTCAATGAGACCGCTTTGCCGGGACAACTTAGTCTCTACAGAAACGGTATTGTCAGTGCAGTGGCGTAGCTAGGAGTTTTGGGCCCCTATGCAAAAATTATCAGTGGGCCCCTTCGTCAGCCGTTAGGCTAGTGGCGTCGCTAGGTCAGGTCTCACCCGGTGCGGCACTTCGTATTGTCACCCCCTCCCAGGAAACAAAGCATATATATATATATATATATATATATATATATATATATATATATATATATATATATATATATATATATATATATATATATATATATATATGTATATATATATGTGTGTGTGTGTGTCGGCCTACATATGTATATATATATATGTGTGTGTGTGTGTGTGTGTGTGTCGGCCTACATAGGCCTAAAATTTATATATATGCCACATACTGGTACACGTACGTGTTTAAGCTTTAATCACTGCTGACTTAATAGTAACGATGTTTATCTACAGTCTGTTTATAATACAGTTGGATGTAGCATTGTTTTCTTTATAGTTTACGTTTACGTCGTGGTGTCACCCCCCCCCCCCCCCCCTGTTGATATAATTTTCGATTTGTACTTAGATGACTATTTAACTTTAACTAATGGATCTGGAAAATGGCATTTCATTCTATAAATTTTACAATTTTTTTGCCTTTGGTGTCACCCCACCCCTAAATGGTTTCACCCGTTGCGGTCCGCACCCCCCGCCTCGCCTTCGCTACGCCTCTGCGTTAGGCTACAGAGGAGTTAAACGAAGAGATCAACTTCTACTTACGATGGATATTTTTTAATATATAAATATTCTGAAGGCAACATTTTGTATTTTATATGTCCTGATTTTGTATTTATACTATATTATTATGCTTGCCTACTACTGCTAAAAAGTTTATTTATAGGCTGATTCTCTCAATGTCTTGCACGACAAAGTGATATAGCCTGTAGTGTTATTATAACGATTGGGCTCTGTTTGACCCACAAACACTGAATCCCACTGCCGAAACGGTGGGTGGGGGGGGGGGGGGGCTTTTTGGAACTTTTAACCTTTTTCTTTTTTAAAATTATTTATATGTAACAAATATTAAAATTCCATTGTAAAAGTTTTAATTTTTTATGAGGGAAAAGGGCCCCTATGTGCCTTGGGCCCCCATGCCTTGCTTACGCTAGCTTTACGGTAGCTACGCCACTGTGTCAGTGGTCCTTTTGTCTGGAGCCAAATTGACAGGAGCCTTTTTGTCGGGAGACAAAATGACGCTAGCCTATTTGTCGGGAGTCGTAATGACGGGGGCCGTTTTGTGGAGAAACTAAATGGCGGGAGCCTATTTGTCGGGAGTCGTAATGACGGGGGCCGTTTTGTGGACAAAACTAAATGACGGGAGACTATATGTCGGGAGCCAAAATGACGGGAGCCTATTTGTCAGGAGCCTTATTGACTGGAGCCCTTTTGTCGGGAGCCTATATAACGGGAGCCTATTTGTCGGTAGCCTAAATGACGGGAGCCTATTTGTCGGGAGCCTATATGACGGGGTCCATATGTCGCTGGCCCTTTTGACGGGGCCGATTTGACGGGGTCGTTTTGATGGGGTCGTTTTGTCGGGGTCGTTTTGACGGGGCCGTTTCGTCATTGGCCGAATTGACGCCGCACGGTGTTTTTTATATTAATGAAATAAAGTATGTAAGCTTACTCCAATCACCCCCCCCCCCCCCTGCGTAACATGGCAATGTCACAAGTTAACCTCGTTATCTGACGTCATTTATTGACGACCTTGTACAAATCATTCAACAACTTTATATTTCCAAGTTTCTAAGATATACACTTCAAACACAGATAAAGGAACTATATCAATTGCTACAGATCGTATAGAACTTTAACACGTAGCCTGAAAACTTGGTGCAGTTCCAGATAATCTGTATAGCATTAAAGTGTCTTGTCAGAATTAATATTTCTATTTCACCTTAACGGGTTGACTAGAAATCGATATTTGCATGAATAAAAACTGCTAAACTTGTCAACTTGTATTTTTGAGTAAAACGTTTGCGTCAGAATGATTTATGCTTATAGTCATAATAACAAAAAAGTAAGGCTAAATATATAAAGAACCATAAGCGTTTTAATACATTTGTGTAAGGAGCTAGCTACTTAAAACACTACTTCAACGATAATTGCTTGACTTCCTTTTAAATAACACCTGCGCTTACAAAACAAAAGAAGCCTACTGAAAAACACGGACATAAACTAGATGTTTTTAGATGTTGCCACCCAAATGAGGCACATTTTAAAGTAGGCTTAAGTGGCCAAGGGAAGAAAACCATACAAATATAAAACAACAGGAAATTCTACTGACAATACAAACTAGATTTAAACTTCCAACATAAGAAAAACATTTGTAAAATTATATTTAAATAATTTACAGAAGTTCCTATCAGATTAAGTCACACAGAGGTGTTAATTTAGCACGCTCAAGTTTTATGTAAATCAATTTATATCCTTCCATTTTAAAATGGTGATTTTATTCTGAATTTTTATACATTTAATATGGCTGCTTAATCAAATAGGATAGCTTGTCAGCTGGCTTGCATTGTAATGAGCTCACAATACCATCATACATAAACATGTTAGAATTATGTTACATCTTTGGTTATTTTTTCTTTTTAAACTTTTTGAAAGTGCTCATCTTGAAGTGAACAACAAGTTAGTCTAATTTAGAATGTACCAAAATATACACGAATAGAGCTTTCGCAGTCAAGTACCCAATTAAGAGGGGATAAAATGTACTTTAATGCTGGGAAAGGCAGCTTGCTGAACATGAAACACTTTTTTTATAAATGGCCATTCAACAAATTTACTTCAGAAACAGAAAAGCTTATAATTTATCCAACCATTAGAGCTGAGCCAAGCAGAACAATGTGTGACAAACACTAGCACACAGGTTGCCCTCCAGACATAACATCCCTGATTATGATGTATTTGAAAACTCAAAATGACAATTTGAAGACATTTTGTTAAAGGTGCAGGGACTGACCCATTAACCCAATTGCCAGCCTGAATAGGAAAGACAGTACAATAGAACAAGGTTTATTTCACTTGTGCTGCAGTAAGGACAATTATTTCACTCCATAGTAATAGTTTGACTAAGTGTAAAATAACATGACCCCCCTCACTCATACTACACCCTTATATTAAGTTATATTCTAAAAACAGGTATTCAGAATTCATACTTAACATGCCACCACACTGGTTATGGTATATTATTAATCAATAAAGTGATTCACCTTATTCACAGCTGTAAATTATGGTTCATTAAGCTTGTGCAGAAATAACCAGAACATACCACTGTGGCAGCATGTTTATACATAATTACAAGCAGTGTTCAGATAATAAATCAATTGCAAAATCTCTTTCCTGAATGCAGCCTTAAGGTGGCACCAGCTACACTATTGATCTATTTTATTCCACAGAATTAGAGCACACATAAATCACATATACTTATAGACTTACAAGTAGACGTCTTGTTATGTGATACTTATAATGATAAAGAAAAATCAAGCAATAATGATAAAACAAAAGCTTTATAGTCACACTCTCATTAAAAGGGTCAGAGGTTAAGGCTTATATAATTAGCTATGTGGGAGGGAAGGGGGTTGATGAAATTTTACTAGGAATTTACTTTGTGCCTCTTCAGAATAAAAATACTAAAATGATAAACTGTAATTAGCATAATGATCATTTGAGTGGGGAGTTGGAAATTTTGTTACTAAAACTATAAGGGGTCAGACTTTTTGTGAAGGTGCAAAAAGATAGGGTGAAAGGTAAAAATTAGCTAAAACAGCATGAAAGACTCCCAATTCCAGTTTGGGACATAAAGATAACCGTTACACACAATAACTATATAAAAATGGTGATGAAGAAAGCAAAACAAAATTTACATACCAAAGAATCTGTATCGCTCTCATCTTCTTCTCTAGCCACCATGATGGCTTTCATTAAAGCTCTTCTTCCTTCCATGTCATATACTCCATATACTTCCATTAGCTCATGCTCTGATGTACTTCTATAATAGATAATAAAACAAATATCTCTAAATTAAAAATTGCTTCAAAAGCTAGGCTGCTAGACTAATTGATTATTTTTTAAATTAATATACATTCTATTTATTTAAGAAACCAGTTGCAGCTAAAAGAAATTTTTGTGGAAAGTCATAATGAAGTTTTACACACTAGATCTCTTGAATCCCTACAATCTTGAATCTATCACTTATTGATTTTTTTCTAAAATATACATTTAAAATGTACGATAAAATTAAAAAAAAAAACTTTAAAAACTTAATTCTAACATAAGCTTTATATATATTTAATTACAAGAATCGTTTGACATTTTTTCTGTAACTTAGTAAAGCTAAAAAATGTGTACTTAACTAATACAATTTATAGTTCTTTAAAAAAAATACTAATTAACCCAGCTCTGGTACCTTACAAAAAATAATGTGTTTGGTTCCATGGGGTCAGTTTGACCCCATGGTGAAAAAATGGCTTTTTGACAGCACTCTTTTATAATTAATTGTTTACCTTGACATAATAAGATATGATTATGTGTTAGTACGTCAAAATAAATATTGAACAGTTCCATGAGCAAATTCATGTTATTTTAACCCGCTGTATACAAAATGTAAGTTCTGGCATAGATTGTGCAATAGCTTGGTATGTTCTTTGCACACCAAATGATTGCATTCATTTCAGGCTAGTTTGCTTTTCTTGTCACATGAGCTGGGACAAATGTAACACTCTCTTGCACAATCCTGGATGAGAATGTGTGGTGCTTGCTGTTGGTGTTAGTATATTAAGGGAAAAAGATCTCACATTGAAGGTTCTATGGGGTCTATAAGACCTGAAGCGAAAATAAAGCTAAATAATGAATAACCAGTGTGTAACGTACTTAGGAAGGCCTTACGAAAAAATACATGGCAGGTGAGGTCACTAATCGTGGTAGTTATCAAAATAAATTGGTCCAAAAAATGGCTGGTGTCATATTGACCCCGTGGTACCAGAGCAGGGTTAACTGGCCACAGAGGCTTTTAATATAGCGTGCTTCAATTTCAACTGTGTTTAAATAAGGAATTCCCAGGCTAAAAAAAAACACTGTACTCCAACACAGTGTGCTCGGGTCTGACCAATCTGTAAATATGCTTCATAAATAAAGATAAAATGCGAAATTCAAAAAAGTTGAAGCCTTACCTAAATGTGGACATGGACATATTGGATGGAAAATTCTTCAAGTATTGTCCGAGCTTCAGACGCTTCAGGTAGTCAACAAAAGCAATGTGCTCCAGATTTTCTGAAGATGATCTGCCTAAGCTAAGTGTTCGCTCAAATTTTGGGGAAGACAGGGATCCACGTCTGTGAGGGTAAAGTGCTCGATCTACTGATGTGACTATCCGCAGCTGCTTATTGACTGGAGTGAGATGTGTGTGCTCACGTAAATCAGAAGAGCATGCATCATCACTGAGTTCCAGACTTTCTCTTATCTTGCCATCACTAGAAGCATCATCACTGAACTCATGATACCTGTCTGCACCCAAGCTGGACAAGGTACTCCCTGGAGAAAAATCAGAAGAGGATGCTGATAGTGCGTCTTCTGAATCTTCAAAAGCATTTTCTCTAGAAAGATTTCTCCTGGAGAGGTATGAAATGCTGCAAAACGTTTGCCTCCTTGGACGGGATGTTGGTGTTGATGACAGTGAGTTTTCCCCTGAAGATAACCGTACTCTGCCAGTAGAGCAACGAATTTCTGGAGAGTTACCACATTCCGGGGATGACATTGACTCTGAAAGATTAAGCTTGAGACTTGGAAATGATACACTTTCTTTAGGCATTTCTGAAACTTTTCGAAGGTTTACTTGTTCTTGGTTGGGAGGAGTTATGTCTAATTTAACCACTTTGCTATCTTCCTCTGGGTTGGACTCAACTGAAATTGTGAACTTTACAGTGGCTTTCTTCACTGCATTGTCATCTAAAAGAGTTGGCTGTGAGCTTTCAACATCTTGTTTTGTAGCTTCATTTCCAACCTTAAGAACATTTTCATTTGGCTTCTCAGTCATAACCAAACAACTTTGTTTTGCACTGTCTGTCTTATCAAAGCCAGTATTTCCAACTGTATTATCACTTGGTGGATTTTGTTCAGTTTGTTCTTTTAACTTTTCAGCTGACAGTTTAGTTCCTAATTTACTCTTGTTTTCATTTCCATCTCCTTCAACCAATGTTGTTTTAGCTTCTACTTTATTCTCTGTACCAAGACATGCTACCTTCATTTGTAAATCACTCTGTTCAACCACATTTTCAGACACCACATCCTGTGTTTCATTTTGTTCAGCTCCTTTATCCTCATCTTTCCCCACTAGATTTGCCTTTTTTGGAGTTTTTCTAGTGGTGACAAACTGTAACCTTGAGCAAAAAGATTTCTTTGAGCTTGCCATGTTCCATCTACAAGAGCTGTACAGAGCTGAGCATCATCATGGGTAAGATATCCATAAGGAGGACATAATAAAACTTTACCAGAGTCTCTAACCATACTGTTTAACTATTCAAGTCTTCTGTTTATAATAGTCTTTTTCAAAGTTCTTAAACACATTCTTATTATTGACTGAATCCTATTCACTGCAATATGGTTCAAGCCAAACCTATAATAAAATATAAAAATAATGCCAATTAAAAATAAAGCTTAATTATTTTTGGAAAGCAAAACAATGTAATAAGATCAAAATTTAATTAATCCCCCTGAGTTGTTAATTCTAATGTTTTAGTGCAATAAGTAATACCAGTTGGGTGGACAAAGTGGGGATAACAAGGCAGTATAACAGTAGATTGTTAACTAAAAAGTGCATGGTGGAAACACACAGATCTAGCAATGGACAAAATGGGGGAGAGAAAAGCTGATTATTTAACTTGTTTCAGCCTGTCAGGTCTAAGAGTACTGCTCAAGCAGGCTCTGACATATAAGAGTTAGAGAATATTTCTACAGGAGCTCCAAATTTAATTGTTCATGCTTCAAGTAGCTAGATATATGTTAATATTAACTCATTATAAATAAAGCGGGAGTGATCTCCCCTAAATTTTCTCATATATTCTTATTTAATAGTAATGGGGATGGCACTTTTAGTGCAATCATGAAATTGAAATGTATATTGAAATCAAATAGAATTGGGTAGGAAAAAGAATTGCACACCAAAATGAACGTAAACAATGCATGCATAATTCATAATTGAGAGAAATAATAGTACTTTATTTACGAAACATTGTTTCATTTTTTTTTAAATTAATAAGAACATCTAATTCTAATTTAGCCACATTTTATTGCACAGGTCATTAAGTCTTTAGCTACATGAAAAGTTTGAAATAAATCAGTCCAGGATAAGTGATATTATTTTAGATATCGGAAACATAATAAGATCTTATACCTATGATATGTATAGAATTTTGTTAACCCACGTGAAAAGGTACATCCATTATCATTATTTTAGAAACCGGAAGAACCACTTCTGGTTACTGGAGGTCACTAAAAAATTAAAAATAATCTAAGTATAAGATATTACAAATATATATATATATGAAATTTCTTTTACCTAACTGAAACAGTTCTCAAGGAAATAATGTAAAGTATCACATCTGGTTACAAGAAGTCATTCAAAAGCTGAGAGAATACTGTACATACAATTTAATACATATATTTTGAATTTCGTTTACCTAACTTAAGCGATGCTCTAGTAATTGGCTTTTGAGAAACCGGAAGTAAACTGGAAATAGCTCAAAAGTTTATACAGATCTATAAATTTAATATAATACTTCCATATGAAATTTCGTCAACATAACTGAAAATGCACTCAAGTTATCATGTTTACAGGCACACACACAGACAAAATTGCAAAACAAAGTTTTTCCGTTCCATAAGGTTGTAAAACATCTGTTTGTCACAACATCTGTTAACATTATGTGCATGATTACGATGCATCTTTTTTATTCCGTATATGATATAGTAGGGAGGTGTAAAATATCAAAAACTGTCAAAATATCTGCTAATTATTCAGCAAGATTACATTACAATACTTCCTCTATACTCAGTATACGAGAAATAGAAACATAATTAAGTTCTTCACTTTCTAGTCCAAAAATATTATAATTATGTTTTTATTAACCATACATTGTAGTTTTTATTGCATGAATTATTTAAATAAAATAAGTATTGCTAAAACTTTATTTATTTATAATTATATGTTAAAGATAACCTACTTACTGTGAGAGAATTTTAAGACTTAAGCATGATACTAATAACCTAAGGGCTAAAGAATAAAGATGCAATTCTTTAAAAAGATATGCATAATTAATACTATGTCATATGCCTAATCATCAGCCTATTAAATATTGTCTAACAAGAATAGTTATTAGTCTTTTTTCTTAATTTTAAAATTAACACAACTTTTAAATTTTAGGCCTTAGTCTAATCAAATACCTGCTATATTTGTTTCGTCATTGAGATAAAATTCTTTCACACACAGACAGATAGTACAAACATTTTTTTTTATATTATTGTGTAGAATATTGTGAAGAAACACGTAAAATATTTTACACAACCCCATCAACCAAATGGCTCACACTGTGAAACATGACTAAATTGTTAAAATTTTAAAGTTTTATTTGATCATATATTCTTAGAAGGATACTGTATGAACTTTGCAAAATACTACCAATGTTTTGGTATAGATTTAAAGTGCATTTATAATAATATTAAATGTTCAATTGATATCCAGTAAATTTTAAATAAACATCAACAATGAATGTGGAGTATTCCTGTGAAACGATGCAGAAACTGAAACCATCACTAACTGTTTTATACCATTCAGAACAAATAACCTAATAATATGTTAAGTGCAGCCCTGTATAACCAATTGTTTGACTCACCGTCTGCACCTTCCATTTTGGCCACTACACGCAATTAGTTGTGTACATGATTATAAGTCACAACAAAATTTGCCTACGACTAATTTTGACAGGAACAACGTGGGCAGATTTACTTGGGCATATATTGGGCATTAACTCAGCTCGCGAAGCTACTGAGAATTAGAATACTGTTAACTCTGGAAATGTCCATTTTTTAAATTGCTTACTGGCCTTGAATTGATAGTAGATAACTTTTAAACACTTAATGTTACAGCTGTTAGATTTTTCTATATCTCTTGGATAGCATTGAGAGAAATTTAACAAAGTACCCTATAATACCATTTGTCTACAGTCATTCTTAGATCTTGTTTGACATTCTGTCACAAAGTGTTATGGATGATAATAACTTGACGAGGAGCGTTAATCTGTTCCAATTTTATTTTACTTTAAGACGGGCACAGCAAGATAACATTCTCAGATTACTTCTTCCAACAGATGAAACAATGTTTCATGCGCACCATTAAGACAAGACTTCACTAAATTATGGATGTTCTTGGGACAAGATGACAACTACACCCTCAAGTAACAAGATAAAGACTGTAATTAGTTGGTGTCATTTTTCAAACTGTTACCAGAAAACATCCCTTTTTTCCTCCCTACATCCTATTCAATTTTTATTTCTCTACACAAAATCCATCCACCACACAAATACTCTTATACCCTTACTATAAGCTACATTCATTTCACAACACTAAGGCCAAAATAAAATTGTCAGTAGAAAAATCATTGTTTTTTACTAGGCCTATATTTTCACTTGATCAAACTGTAATCTCTAGACATGGAGATGAATTTACTAAATCTTGACTCTAGTCTAGACTAAAATATAATTCTAAACTCACTGTCATTTTAACATTATAAGTTGATTAGATCATTAGAGTTTTTCTTGAGGATTCTCATGTCGGAGATTAATATATATAGGCTAGAGGTGGGTCATTTGTACTGGCATGCTATTCATAGCATCGACCGTTAGGAAATTGCGGAAACACGCTGAAATCGATTTAGATTGTGTTATCTGTATACTGGCAAAAAATGATAGAATCTATCATACAAGACAAACTGTAAATCAGTTTTTGTGTTTTGTCAATTATTGATGTAATGTCTTTATAGCTGTGTCATGCTGCAGAGGATGCATGTATCTACTTTATTTTTTCTAGGGTGCCGACAAGTACAACTGGCTTCATTATTAAACACACTTTGTTTATTATTTTTTTGCCCGTTAAAACACAGAAGCAAGTTTTTATGTGTCATCAAAGTCGGTGAATCTCTGTGAACCGTACCACCTTAAGCCTAAGACAGAGGCGTAGTGACCCTTCCCGACGCCCGGGGACAAACTTTCAATTTGGCGCCCCCCTTAGGAGCAAATTTTTTATTTGCACCTTCACCCCTCAACTTTTTGATTTGCACACCCCCCCCCCCCCCCCCCTTCATGAAACTGAAAAAATGCAGCTAAAATGACATTCTAATTTGTTTTTACAACCCATTTTGGCGTCCCCTAAGTCGGCGCCCGGGGACCTATGTCCTATGACCTATATAGATCTAGATTTAGAATCTATATTTCTAGATCTAGATCTAGATGAGGAAGAAAAGAAAATTGAAAGCCATGAGTAAAATACAAAAAATAGCAAAATTTTTTTTTTTATTGAGTTGAAATATTTAGATCTCTAGGCCTAATATTATTATTTTAGGTAATCTATCGTTTTGGGTACGTAAAATCGCCCGCGGCTATTAATGTACGAAAACGTTACCTCATTGTCAAGGCTGTAATAGAAGTATATTGTGAAATTTTTGTGTCAAATATTATAGATAAATGAATAATAAACCTAAATCAATAGCTAAATATATCAATATAGGCCAGAAATTAACTTTAAACTGCAGTGTCTGCAAGCAAGATTTCCTATATAAACAGCAGCCATTTGTAAAATAGAGTGACTTCCGCCTGAATCTTGCGCTTTAAGTCTATAAAAATAAAACTTTAACAAGATGGCTGCTATAGTAAATGAGCATGGTTGCATCTGTTGGAAACATCGCTAGTCTTCATTTATTACTGAAAAGTTTTGATTCAATTGTTTAAAAACAGGTACATAAATGAAACAAGGAAACATTTTTGTATTTTTAAAACATAAATCCTCCTCAAAATGTGAAATAATTATTAAAATGTAAGGAGTCACCTGTTTTTCACATTAATTACTAGTCGCGGGCGATTTTACGTACCCAAAACGATAGATTACCTTATTTTAATTACTTAACAGTTAACATTCAGCCCTTACAAACGGCAGGTTTTACTTAATACTTAATAATAGTCTAGAGTCTTAGATCTAGATAGATTCTAGATCTAGATCTCTAGAGATCTAGATCTAGATTCTAGTCTAGACTCCACTAAAAATCATTGAATCAAAACTTTAAAAATAAAACTTGCTTGAATAACCGCACTGCGCCGTGCCGTCTGCTGTTACGTCGTAGATTAGCAATCCTTATGGAGCATGTAATTTTATTAATTGTCCATTGTTTAAAAGTTTTGAATCCAAATACACACACTAGCGATTCCCAAGGATGTCTTTACGAATGTTGTGCGATATCCCAGAAAATAGCTTGCCAACTGTGAGTTGCTTTGACGATCTGCCGCCATGTCGGTACAACAACACACTGCTGCTGACATTGTTAGCCTAACTTACCTCACTTCCTACTCAGTGAAAACAAAAAAAAATTAAATTAAAAATGTGTAGGCCTATCTTCAGTCAAACAAATAGCTTTGATGCAACGTTTTAAAAAGCCTGGATATTTTTTTTAGAAAACACCACTAGGCTTTTATTATAAATGAATTTTATATTAGATCTAGCTCTCTAGATTAGAATGTAGATGCATATTTGCAGGTGAAGTTGTCGGACGTTAAAAGCACTGATGAGTGGTAGAATCTATGCCATTCTGTAGTACATTTACTGGCCTTCATCGTATTTTGAAATTATTTAGCTAATGAAATATTCATTATCAAATAGATTTACACATAACTACAATCGCTGATATTGTTATTTTTTCAGTGTGAGTGTATAAAACAAGAAATTACACTAGGCCTGTTATACATTTTGAAAAAAATGAATGTCGTTTCAACTTTTGTATTTGCCCTCGGTAATGGTAACTTAAACAACACGTTTGGTGTGTCATTGAGTTTTCGTCGCTTTCTCTCGCTCACTCATTCTACCCCCCCCCCCCCCCCTCTCTCTTAATTCTGTTAACGTTTTCTATTAGACGGTTGGTTGTATACTCAGCTGTTTTTGAATGCACGTTAAGTGTACGCTTAGATAAAGGAGTGCAGCCCGGATTATCATGGCCTGCAATTATGTTTTTACAACATTAGTGGTCTAACGTAACGATTTATAACAATTTGTATTAGCCTATAAATATAATATCAAGCCTGTATTATTTAATGTTGGTGCAGTTATTAACATTTCACTTTGTTGTTAAACCGCAATGATTCTTAAAATATGTAGGTTATAATTATCATAATGATGGGAATCTAATACTATAAATTTATTAATTTGACAATGAATTTGGGAGTAGTGTTATATAACTCTTATATAGGCCTCAGTGGCGTAGGCAGGGGGGGGGGGGGGGGGTTGGGGGGGGGGGTCATAATCCCCACATAGACCCCTCGGTATATATATATATATATATATATATATATATATATATATATATATATATATATATATATATATATATATAAAGTATGAGGGGGTGCAAATCGAAAGTTTGAGGGGGGGGGGGGTGCAAATCGAAAGTTTGTCCACGGGTAAAAATTGGAACCCCCCCCCCCCCCCACTTGAGACGATCCTGGCTACGCCACTGATAGGCCTATATGCCCACCAATCAGAGGCGTAGCGATGGGGGGAAGGGGGGGGGGACTTATGTCCCCGGGCGCCGACCTTAGGGGGCGCCAAAATGGGTTGTAAAAAAAATTAAAATGTCAATTTAGCTGCATTTTTGCGGGAGGGGGTGCAAATTGAAAATTTGCTCTCGAGGGGGCCGTCAAATTGAAAGTTTGTACCCGGACGCCGGGAAGGGTCGCTACGCCTCTGCCACCAATATAGGCAGTTTCTTTCAATCATCTCCGAACGAAATAGAATTTATGTAGAAATTATATAGTTTTACCAAAGTCGGCACCATCCCCCGGAAAATTTATTTCACCCCTCCTGGGAAGTTTCAAGTGCCGTCCCTGGAGAAAAGAGTCTGAAAGAAACACTGAATACATGCCTAATATTTATAATTTAAGCAGCATATCATTGTTAAAACGATATGAAAATTTTGGAACTTGCAAAAAATATCTGGAATCTATTCCCAATTAGTGAGACCGTCTTGAAAAAAAAAACGTGCGTTACTTCATTCTTAAACTAATAAGTAGGCTATTAGGCAAAAAGTCTAGTCTAGATGCCTTACACTTGATTGTGACGAACGCAATCAAGAATGTCTGCCTACTCTCAGATGTGATGATCGCCGATGCTTGTTGCAGAGGCGTAGCGACCCCTCCCGGCGCCCGGGGACAAACTTTCAATTTGCACCACCCCCTCGAACTTTTCATTTTGCACCCCCCCCCCCCTCAAACTTTCGATTTGCAGCCCCCTCGAACTTTTCATTTGCACCCCCCCCCCCCCTCAAACTTTCAATTTGGCGCCCCCCTAAGGTCGGCGCCCGGGGACATATGTCCCCCCCCCCCCTCGCTACGCCTCTGGCTTGGTGCCCAAAAAATTTCCCCTAATCCCAGTGGCGTCACTAGGTCGAGTCAGACCCTTCTCCTCCAATGATTGAGATGTACTAAAACAAAAGAGAAAATGGTGTCACACCCATACCAACAGTGTCAACCTTTGCCTAGTGATGTATATATAATATTAATGAAGTATTAAACTAACTGTGAAAAGCATTATAATTTATCATCGACAATTGACATCAAGTTGGTGCCTTTGTGGCATGGCGCCCTTGTAGCATGGCGCCCTTGTGGCATGGCGCCCTTGTGGCATGACCCCAGAGAACACAGAACACGCCCTACAAGACTGCAGCACATATGAACAAACACGGTCTAGACTCTGGCCCCACTCAGAAAAAAGTTGTATGGGTAGTCCGCAAATCTGGAGACGACCGTCGTGCAGCTAGTCCACCGCATTTGATTCCTCCGATATAAATAATATTAAAAGCGACGAGGATCATTATCTTTTTTCCGTACGTGCCTAAGATACATTAGGCAGATGAAGTAGAGTTTATCTGTTTCACTGACATTGCCATCCAGAGGAAGAGTGTGTTGAACGCTATGCCTGACCGTATTAGTTTCCCTACGTGAATCAGGTACCCATTAGAGCTGGGTGGACAGAGACGTCCTACACACTCAAGCCTGAGATCCGAATTCGAGAAGTTCGGGTTAGATTAGCGATCTCTACCGTCCGACTATGCCATTGCCTCTCATTATAATTAGCTATATTTTTTTTTATTTTGGTGTCACTAGGCGTTCCCCATCCCCTCCCCTACGCAGTGGCGTAGCGAGGTCGGGTGTCACCCGGTGCGGCACTTAATGGCGTCACCCCCCAGAGGCGTAGCGACCCTTCCCGGGGACAAACTTTCAATTTTTGATTTACACCCCCCCCCCCCCGCTCAAACTTACGATTTGCACCCCCCCCCCCCACTCAAATTTTTCTCTATATATTTTGCTAGTTTTTGCTTTGGTGTCACCCCCTAAATGGTGTCACCCGGTACGGTCCGCACCCCCGTCCCCCCCTCGCTACGCCTCTGCCCCTACGTTGTGTCGAGGAATACTGCTGGTCATTCTTTACACAACATCAAGCGGCCGTTACACCTTTTTTTTTCTAGTTCTAGACATGTAAAGTATACATGTCGCAAGTGTAAACTCGGTGTTTCACATATTTTCAAGCGGTTTTCCGTGTCGACCTAGAGGCTTCTTCTAGATTAGACAACAGAACTCCCGCCCCTAGAATACTCAATCCCTCCAAATATTTGAGACTTTTTCTTATTAACAAACTCCATCTTTGTTAGGGTCATAAAACGCTTGCAATCAGCCCTTCCTTTATGAAACGATGTGATTACTTGTGATTACGAGATTCGATGCTGCCAATCTAGAGGTTAATTAGCACTTTCCGATGCTATATCCGTCTTTAGCTTCACGGTGGACGGGATGTCTGGGTGACGTCATTGAAGCGGGGGAGGGGGTGTGACATCAGGATGGGGAAGAATACAAAACAATCACATTACTCACATGTATAAGTGCATCTCGTGCTCTGCAATCAGTCGAAATAGACCTATATGTCGCTACAAGACGACTCTCCATACCGCTAAAACCATCTTAGCTATAATATAGTCTATATGTAAAGTTGCATCAATGTTTTTTTGTTAGGAAGAGATGCATAAAGAAAGTGTATGATGAAGTGAACAGTGACGAATTTCTTTCAGATGCAGTGTCACCCAGCCCTGGTCAAAATAAAAAAAATTAAAAGGAGCTTCCCCAAACCGTAGTTTCCCATGGAGAATAATTAGTTTATGCAGTGTTTAGTTTCTTTTATCCCAAATCTACGCAGAATTTGGCGATATTGATTTGGAACTAGCATCACCGGAAATGCACGCAAACATATTTACTGGACATCGGCCCTAATTTTATTACAGAAGAACGGTCCTTCCGACGTGCAGAACGCTCCTACTCCAGATTGAAAATCATCAAGACGTAGATCTCTCTTCCCCCTCCACCCCCCCCCACTACTAATGTAGCCTATCTGCCTGCAGCGTCGTTCTCACTATCCATCAACATGTAGGTCCTGGTTGTTTGTTTTTTAGGCGAAGAATCATAAACATCAATTACTTGTTAATGGAGACAAAGGGATGATAACATGGGCTGCTAGCAATCTTCCATTGATCGTGCATTTATCTGGCTACCCCCTGGATTGTTTTTTTCCCCATATTGTTGTTTCAGTTTCGGCGCAGTTAGTATATATAGGTCTATATATTTAGCCAGAACAATTTTAGTGCGTTGTTATAATTATAATAAAAAGTTAGGCCCATGTGTCGTGTATCAATTTAAAGAGTGTTATGACTAGTCTAAGATACGTCTACGTGAATCAACACGCGCATTTAAAAGTAGGAGTTAATGAATGGTCTGTGGGGCAGATAAAGTAGAGTTCATCTGTTTCTGTGACCCTGGCATATGAAGGGATATTATTGTGGTCAGCATTAGGCTCAGACACCTTTACTTTCCCTATCGTTAGTCAGGATCTCCCGGACTCATGGACGTTTTTAACACATTCAAGCCCGGGATCCGAACTAGAGACTTTCGCGTTAGCCATCGAGCGCTACCACCCGACCACGCCATCCCACAACACGCGGATTCAATGATGTCAAAATGATTTACAATGCTCACAACATAGCTCAACATCTTTCGTATACGATTATAATAGTGTATAATAACTGCTATTATTTGTTTAGGTGTTAACATATTTAGACGTACACTTATTTTCGGCCTTACGGTGGCATGCTAGGTACTAGGTTTGAACTGGGCCTACTCAAAATAAATCCTTTAGAATTTCTAGTGCCCCTCGTCTAAGCGTGTTTTTCTAGCTTAAGATGTCAGCCAGTTTCAGTGAGGCCAGGGCCACATAGAGAAAAACCGGGCCCGGTACACATTATTATGAGTTATTTGGGTCCCTGTGGCATAGTATGGATCTTTGGCATTTTTTAACCAGCGATTTGAGCGCTCCACTGATGCCGCAGTGGCCTAAATTGTCAACAAAAAAAAAACCACTGACCGAATAGGGACTACAATGTTGAAATTAAAACAAAAGTAACCTCTGCGTTTCTGTGAGCTTCGTGGTATTTTTTCTTTTTCTAAAACTAATCGTGTTCTTAGATCTCAGAGCTGAGCTCTCTTATTTGATAAGTTGTTGAGCAGGAATAAGCAGGGTTTCATTTAGAATTTTTTCTCCGGGAAAAGGAAACATAACATTTTCTGAGGGTGGCGGGGGCGGACACTGCTTAAAGCATACCTTACCCATATAAATTATATAGATTCCCGAAAGAAACACAGAACAAGAGCGATAATTAGGTAGTGCGGGAGTTGGTGACAGCATCCTAGAAGGAAATTACTTTTTGCAAACGACATATTGTATTAAGAGAAGATTTAAGAGAAATAAACCTCAACACCAAGCGTGCCACCTCATTGTGCTTTATGTGTCTAGTTCAGCAGCCCGTATATTTTTTTCATTAATTTTAATTTGAGATCGAATTATTTTTTTCCAAATTAAAAAAAATGCCAGAAGTCCATACTTTATACTTTATGGTGTGCACCTGGGTTGGTCGCCTGGGGGGGGGGGGATTATGTCGAAATTATGGAGAGGATGCGTTTGCGTCACCTTTACATTATGCCAAATCCAGATCTCTATGGGGCGATAACTAGACATTAGCATGCAGCTAAATTATATCCCTCTAGATTCTAGATCTAGATTCTATCCCGAACAATAACAGTTCAACATGGTGCAGACATGTGTTTCCCGATGGGAAAAAACAGCTCTAGTCCTTGGTAAACAAACATGCCTTCTTTGTTTAACGTCTATTTTTAACTAGGTCTAGTTTTAGTAGTTTTTATTGCCTCGCAATTGATTATATAATTCTTAATTAATTTTTCGACAGAATTGTAAAGGCTATGGTACATAAAATGTTATGATAATATACTCTAGTAGCCTATATATAGATCTAGTTGCATATCGAAATTTAATTTTTTTTCAAGGGTCGGTAACTCTAAACTCTAAACAAACGCATTTGAAGAAAACAGAAAGCGAAAGTAGTAAGTAAGTGTCAGAGATGTTTAGCTCGCACGATTACATCAATAGAAAAACAGGTCCTTATGGAACAGGGAGACTAAGCTATTTACAGTCGCTTGTAACAGAATTTCAAGATACAAATGATAGCGGTAATAATTTTTAATCGCCTCCCTACTTTTATTTGGGTAAAATCTTAGTTTAGCGTCGTAAATTCGGCCAAAACTAGTAATGTAGGAGAGAGTGAATTAATGAATATGTCGTTAAATATGAGTATATTTTCGTATATTTTGATAAAATATTATAAATAATTAAATAATAAATCACTATTAATGGTTAAATCAATTTAAATATCCTGAAATTAATTTTTATCAACCCTGTTCGAGATAGTAAATTTGCTATTAAAAACAGCAGCCATCTTAAGAAAAAGTAATTTAGAGTAGCTTCCCTTTCATTTCTATTCGTATGAAAATGTACTTAAATATGATTGTCTTGTTGTATAGTCCGTATTACAAAGCATTTTTTTTTTTTTAATTCTGCTCTTTAAAAACTGAATTTCCTAACAAACAACTTTATTAATTCTAGAAGCATTGTGAGATGCAACCTGTATCCATGTATTAAATCACGTTTTTTTTAAACTAATGTTTATTAGATCTTACTATTACTATACAGTTTGAGTTTTTTCTTATTGTTTGAATGTTCACTATTTTCATTTCAGGTTTTTCTTTTCAATCGTAACTTATGACATTTTTTTTACTTCTCTTTACCTTAATTAAACCCCAACCACCGTCATATTTTTGTTGTCAATGTCACAACAAGTCATAATGTAAAAAAAGTACGCTTCACTCTGCCTTATCTAAGATCTCTAACCATAATTTTGACAGCATTAAATGTTTGTCATCATTTATATATACAGAGAGACAAAATGTATTATCCACCAGCTTCCCTCGTAAAACATCATCTAAAACAATGAACCAGTCCACCCCTTAAAGTGTGTGTTGTCATTTTGGTCGATCGCAAGTCTTCACCTGCCAGACACATTTAGGTTATCCTTTGTTGTCAAAATGTCAATATCAAGTACCCAAGTGAGTAATATGGGGTTGTCCATAAATGATGTCACATATGATTTGCTACGGGAGTGAGTGAAAATTTGTGACGTCAACTCTGGCGGCTCCGCAATTTATGACGTGTCGGTCTCATGAAAGTAGGTGAACGGGGAAAAATACCTAGGTGGTTGATGGAGAACCTCTATAATGCTTTGTTCGATCAAAATAACGACAAATAAGCATTAGTATACGTATACCTTGCTCAAAACGAACCATCACAAATGTTGCAAGCCTGCTAGTTTAAGACATTTGGCAAAACGGCCTCAACACATTATCCCCGTCAAAAAGGCTTGCCACCAAATGCCTGCCGACGAATAAGCCGCGTCTAATGCGGGGCGTTAGGAATATGGCCATTAGCATGGGCCGCGTTAGAGCACCAGTAGGCTATCGCGCTTTGTAAGATGTCGTAAATACTTTAATTCAATTTCGCGAAACTGCGCGAAAATTTAGTAACGTTCCATTGTTTAAGGAAATTTATTTTCTTGGGCTCAAATTGAAATATCATGTTGACTGTCTGGCTCTTAATTTCAGAATATCACTTTTAATGTATCATGATTCAGAACTATAATTTACTTTAATATAAGTGTCATCTTATCGTTTATTGTGCTTTTTATAAAGCGCAGAGCAGCTACAAAATCGGACGGCCATCCTGGTTTCACCAAGCTTCTTTTGGAGCTTAATATGTGTAGTCTAGTTCTATACGGTGAGAGCTTAATACATTTTTAAAGGGCCGAAAGTCTCAAGACAGCAAGCTTGCAGAAATAACCACGTATGTTTAAATGGACGAGTGATAGATATGTTAGGGGCTGTTTAATTGAACACCAACATATGTAATCAAATTAAATCTCGCATAAGTGTCAAAAAGGAAGTGCTTGTTTTTTTCTATAAAATTAGCCTAACGGTCGGCGGTACCGGTACATGACGTCACGTGCGAGCGTTAACTCGGTGACGATGTGCTAAGTGGGGGAATGAAAAAGGAGGGGTTCAAGAAATGCGACTCGGCAAGCTTTTTACATTTTTTGACCCTTCTTAATAGTTCTATCGTCCCCACTGAGAAAATGGATCACCAATGAATGACGCTTCATACTTCTACAGCTGGTCTTTCTCCCACAACCATCCCCTGTTTTCACGAAAAAAAAAACCTGACCCGTCTCCAAAATCACATCGCTGAGTTCTACTCAACCTCTCCCCACCACAAATCACAATTTCTATATGAAACAATATGTTCATATGGTTGCTCTTTAATAATGCACGCTGTCATTACTATCTTAAGAGCGACGTCATTTATGAGCGATCTAATATTGATTTGCTTACTGCAAATAAAGTGTTCAAAAGTTCGACCTCCCAACAATTGTTGTGGTCTTGGATGCACACTATTAAGTCTGAAAAGGTCTATTAGTCATTTATGTCAACTATATTTAAAAAAAAAAAAGAAAAATTACTATACAGAGGGTCATTCATAAATGACGTCACGCTTTTTTAACCTCCCCCATCCCCTCCGTCACACGTCGTCACAAAAAGCCAGACCCCCCCCCCCTAAAATGACGTCACACCTCAGCCTACAAATCCCCCCCCCCTCAAAATTGCAGTTGAATTGTTTTTAAACAGCTATATTTTTCCAAAATCTTGTCTGAACTCTGTCAAAATAGAGTATTTTAATCAATTGTTATTACAATGTATTAAAACAGTTTTCTAAAACGCAAAATAACGTATAAAATTCGTTTTCTAACATTGCTTTTTTAAAATGCAAAAGTGTGACGTCGCACCATCTGAACCCCTCCCCCTCTCCCCTCATCACACAACGTCACAAAATTACGGACCCCCCCTACGAATGTGACGTCATTTATGGACGACCACCAGGCATATATTAAAACAATACAAAACAATCATATTAAACCACAAAATCGACACAAAAGACATACGAATAGACAATTTATTGTTTTCAAAACATGGCCGCAGCTTGTATTTCCTCATTGTTGTCTCAAACGGGGTAGTTTAAAGTTTATTCCAGGATATTTATGACTGGTTTGGTAATGGATTGTGATTTGTTATTCAATTATCTGTTATATTATGTAAAATATGACATAAATATGGCCAAATGAAAGAAATATTCATTAGTTACCTTCATCGCACATTACTAGCTACGTTGGAATTTACGACGCTAAACTAAGATTTTACCTTTATTTGATTTGGTTTAAAAAATCAAAAAATCATCAAAAAATGGCATCTCGGTACCGTTACCGTCAGTTTTTATTATAGTGTTATAGTTTGAACTGTGTCGCTACTACTTACTATACATTCTCTATGACTCTATGAGTATGAAACTATCTAGGTCTAGAAGTCTAGTAGATTCTAGATCTAGATCTAGATATCTAGACTATCAGTATCTGGCATCTGCTATCACATAACTCATGATAACTGATAACTCACCCTCACACTGTTCTCAAATGTTAAAAATCTGGTTACCCATGAGGCAAATGAAGTAGAGTTCACCTGTTTCTGTAACCATGGCAAATTTAAATTTATTCAAATTCAAATTTATTCAAATTTATTCAAACAACGGTTACAATTGTAGGCACAAAGGCCTTTTTTCATATGAAAAAATAGTGTGGTCAGCGCAATGCCCAACCGCCTTTACTTTCTCTAATGTGAGTTAGGTACCTTTTAAAGTTGAATGGACTCAGGGACATCCTACAGTCCTACAGACTCAAGCCCATGATCCAAACTCAAAACTTTTGAGTTAGCAGTTGAGCAGTATAGTTTTAAAAAAAAATGTAATAATCTAGTGCTTGAAGACTTTTGCAAAAAAAAAATGGCATTGAAAAGCTCAAGAACTTTATTACACAGCTGAGCTTCCTGAGTAGTGTTTAGCAGGACAAAAAGATTACATGTTTTTATGGAGGGATTAAATCTTGAAGATAGAGTAGAGTTATTTATGTGATTTGATTTCTTTGGTGCTGGGGCATCAGGGTCAAATGTGACATAAAATGCAACCCCTGCTTGGCTGAGATCTAACAAAAGTAATACTTGTTACCAATACAGAGATTATTTTTAGTGGGGAGCTAAAGCAGATTTTATTGCCTGTAAGGGAATGAAAAAATGTAATGAAATTATGTTATTATTTAGATAAAATCACAATGTTAGTTAATCTAGTTTTGTCCTTAAATGATACAAATATTTTTACTTGGTAAATCCAGAAAATGTGGTACAGATCAGGCAACTAGACTTAGATCTAATTTTAATAACAAGTTGAAAAAATGGCACTGTTGATATCCTTGCAGCTCCCCCTGCCCTGAAAATCTGGCTATGCCCTCTGGGCAGTTAAATAATATTACCATACTGCATGCAAATCCTTATTCAAACCCTAAGCTAAGTCTTATTATAGGACTAGCCCTATAAATCTAAGCAGATGTTTGCAATATTACTTACAACCTAACACCTATATTTGAATTTGAAAGAGTTGATTAATGTCAGGCACTGGTAGCATAAAAATGCCAACAAGGCATAAGAAATTACTGCAATATGAGTAAGCAGAACTTTTTACTAAAGCCATTTATCTAACCCTACTTCCCAGCCTGGTTTAACCTGCTAGGAGTGTATACTCCCAGTGCTATAGCTTCAGGGGTCATCATTGTACACAAGCTGCCACACCACAGCTAGGCTCTATCTACTAAAGCCAATATGATGTTTAAATATTTTGTATTTGTCAAAACAACTACCTTAAAGAATTCAAATAACCAGTCATGTACTTTTATATTTTCAGAGGCAAAAGAGCAAGTGCTTGCAAATTTAGCCAACTTTGCTTATGATCCTATCAATTATGAATACTTTAAAAAATTAAACATTGTAGATCTCTTTCTTGGTAAGTTAAACAGCTCATTTTACTAGCTTTTGCTTACATCATGGTCAGTGGTATAGGCGAGGGTAGGAGGGGTTATAATCCCTGAGAAAAATTTTAAGAAGCTGGGCTCTGTACAACATATTATATGTTGTTGCTGGTTCATTGTTTTATTTTTTCTTGTGTTCTTGTGTTAAATTACATGCTTTATTGTTAAGGCATATGTTTATACAGTAACATTTAATACTTTATTATATAAATTATATAATACAATTTTTTTTAGATTGCCTTGAAGACAGCAATGACCGCATAGTTGAATTTGGAATAGGTGGTATTTGCAACTGTTGTTTAGGTATGTACCACTGTGTGTTGCTTTATGTTTGAAATATTTTAGTTTTAAAACTACCTTTTTTGTGTTAAACTTTTTTAGTAAACCATAGCCAATTATAACATTTTCTGTTTTTGTTAGAAATAGTTAAACCAAATGTTTGGTTTAAATACAATTAGCAAATCAAGCCTTTCTGAAAAAAATGTTATTTATTTTTACCAAACAGATAAAGAATTCAAGCAGCACATTCTAAACTCTGGCGGAGTTGATCTTATAGTAAAGTGTCTTTCAAGGTTTGACTATTTTTCTCTCTTTTTTTGCCTACATAAAATGTATTTTCTGTTAATAATTTTCATTCCTAGTCCAAACAATTATTTTATTTTTATTTCTCATTATTAGAATTTAAAAAATTATACAGCATTTTATTTTAAATTTCAAGATATCTCCTGGTTGTATTTTGTTAATAAAAATTGTTTTGTTAAGGAAAATAGAAATTATTGGCATTCGGAAAATAAAATCTTTGGTTATTTTTTATTAACTTGCTTCTACAGGCCATTAGAGAATACAGTCATGTCAGCTATCACAACTCTTATGTTTTTAGTTACACCACAATCCAAAGCAGGTGAGTTTGAAGCACTACAGTATAATAGTTATAAACAAACTGTAGGGTTTACATATTGCCTTTTCATTTTTAATTTACCTGTCTTTCACCATTTATTTATTTATTTGGATTAATTATTATCACTTTGTTATACAAGTTTTTCTTGTTTTTAATTTAACCTGTTATAATTTTCTATCTAAGAAATCACAATTCTACCAATTGTAGAATGTATGCTGCGAATTTCTTCTAGCAGTAATAAGCAGTTGGCTAATCTTGCTCAAATATTTTTACAGGTAAGTTAATACATAATGCACTGCAACATTATAAAGTATGTATCTCTGTAGATTACATAATGTGACATTCAAATGGTCTTTTACTTTGTAATTTAGGATTACTGTACAACAGACCAGATAGATGAAGCCAAGAAATTTCAACAGGAAATGACAGCTAAATTTGTCGATTGATTTTTTCAAGCACCAGATCTTAAAATAATATGTATACACACAGTTAAACTTTACTGCCTGTTACTGGCTCGGGATCAATATTAATTGCAGTTTACAACTCTACTAATGAAGCTACATAGTCAAAGTACAGATCAATACTTGAAATATTAAAAAATCGGCAATTGGTGTTTTTTCACAATTTACAAAGATAAGAGAAGATGAATTTTCTTTGCAACAAAAATGTTTTATTCCTCATCACAACATAACTGGAAAAAATAATTTAAAAATGCAACTGATGGTCCTGAGTTACTTTTCCAACAACAATATATGCTGCCAGATTAAAAAGCAAATGATATAAATGTGGTTGATTTTAGTTGTTAGTTCTTGGTTACTTCAATGCCCTAAGTAACAATAGCAAAATAAATAACACCTTACACCTACAAAAACATGTGAACAAATTTTTATAGCCTAAAATGATACATGACCAAACCATTTTAAAGCAGAATAATTTATAAATTTATACTCAATACATATATTCTGCATAAATTTACATTCTGTTTGGGAGATAAATAAATTTAATGATAAATAATTAGTTCATTTTAAAATATGAGAAATTATGCCTTAAGTCCTTTGCTTTCCAAAAATGCATCTTCATTAGGTTCGCGTCCCAGAAAGTTTTTTAACATGTCTGCAGCATCCTGTAAATACATTTTTTAAAATGAAGACATTTAGTAGAGAAAACTACAAAAAAAAAATAAAATAATTTCTGACACATTTACTTATGGCTACATGTTTTTTATAACTATTGTTATATACATTTTTCTTATCACTTTACATAAGTCCACATGAACTATGTAACACTTCAAGAAGTTATGAGAAACATGTATTACCAAAGAGCCGCCAGGATAAAGTATACATTTCCTGTAGTCCTGTCCAACTTTGGAGCTCATGATGCCTTCCTTCTTGAATCTTGACACAAACATGTCCATACAGAAAACTTCACTCCACTAGAAAAGGTGTTAGGATGTCAAATAAGTTAATCTATTTTCACAATAAGTGTTTAGTTTTAAATATTTTTGTTTTCATTAATAAAGACAAAACATTTGTTGTAACAAAAAAAGTAAGTGAAAATGGAATACAATTGTTTATTTATGTTTATATTTGACTAGGGTATGTTCTGATGAAATAATTGTAAAGTATTACCATGTAACCATAATACTGGGCATCATAACCTCCAGCAAGGTGACTAAAGGTGGCTGCCATGTTAGTGCCTGGTGTGGCTTTTATTTCCATATATTCCTCACTGGTTTCAGCGTAGACTTTAGCTGTATCAGCCTAAGGAAGACATTTGTATAGAAAATTCTTCTACATTTTTGAAAATTATGTTTTTGTACCTTTTTCAAATTTATAAACATTTCTTAAAACTTCTAGCATTTTCAAATGTTAAAACTGATGTGGTTTGAATCATATTATATGTTAATTATTTATTTTATATGCTATTTCAGTAGGCCTATATATATTAAATGATGAATTTAAAAAAAAAAAACCAGACTTTGTTATCTTTACAAACGGATGTGAAATGTCCCATATATATTTTGGGTAGCATGTTACAAGTTAAAATAATAATAGTATTAATAGGGTACTAGTTAACAAACCTGGGGACTGGTATGAATTTTCTGGTCAAAAGTTCCAAGAGTTATCTGCCTTAAGTTAAACACTCCAGCATTGGCTTTCCTACTGAGGGTCAGCTTTTCAAGCAGATCATCTGGAATTGGTGACCCATCTTTGTAATGTGCTGACATGCGGGTTAAGGGTTCCTTCTCCCACACCCAATTTTCTAACATCTGGGATGGCGCTTCAACAAAATCTCGTTCAACATGAGTACCACTAAAACATTAAGAGATAAAGTACTACTGGTATTATTTAGATTTTGATTTTTAGATAATATCAGAAGCCAATGATAATTGTTATTTTATTTTTTTGCTGAAATATTAGGTATCTAGGATTAGCAAAGAAGACAAAGGGGTAATGAGCAAACAGATTAATTTTCAAAATCCTAAATAGAATTGAAATTCATGTACTGACAACTCGCCACCCTAGAACCACTTTTTTAACTCCATTATTTTTTAATACACTGGTATGTTCTAAATCTTCAAAAAAATGTATGGCCATATCTTTCACCATTATAAAACAATTCCATTTTACAAAGCACTTAAAATAAAAACAAAATTTTGAAGTGCAATAAATATTTTAAAAACAAATTAGAACAATTTGATTCTGGGGAAGCAAATTGTGAATTTACTTTTTAGTTTTAAAGACAATTAAACTTCACCCTTTCATAATAGTTAATAGTTGTAATATCCAGTTATGAATGGCACGCTATTGCAATTGGCAAGAGTTGGCAAAACTGCACCATCAGCAGCAGCATTGTTAGAGAGAGATGCACAAACCAACATCTGCATAAGTACAATTTCATATATGTGTAGCTGATAGAATAATCCAATCAAGTTCTCTTACCTGAAGAGAGCAAACTCAGCCTGAGCACAAATTTGATGCATGACATGGCCAAACTCATGGAAATAAGTTTCTACCTAAAGAAGAAAATTTTAACTTTTTTTCACCACTGCAAGATTTGATTACAAGTGTATCATTTTAAACGAATAAAAATATTTTAATTTAACACCTACGGAACAAAATGAGTATATACATTTAGTTTTACTAACTGGGATGATTAATAAAGTGTACTTCATAAAATGTAAAATTTCCTGATGTATAATAAAGCAATGTGAAGATAAGTAGATGTACCTCATCATGAGTCAAGAGAGAAGGCTGGTCAGCTGTGGGCTTTGTGAAGTTTGCCACCATTGCTGCTACAGCTACTTGACGAGAACCATCTGGACCAACACACCCAGGCTAACAAAACAAAAAACATCTGGTTTAATTTTAAAAACTTAAAACTTGCTGGTTGATTCTGTGATTTTGATTCACACACAAAACATGAACAATCACAAAAATTATGAAACAAAGTTAAACCTAACTGTGAGCTAAATGTGATCAAACATTAAATACCTGTAAACCAAAACAGGCTGCATGTCCATACTTTCCTTCTCTGGGATGTAGATCCAGGTAAAAATAACCCAGAAGGTCATTGGATACTTTATCATGTACACTATACTACGAAGAAGAGAAAAATCAGAAGTAAAATAAAATGCCTATCACAGAACCAACAAAATGCACTAGCTTAAACCGATAAGTATTATACCACCCAAAAGCAGAATTCAAATTGATTTTAATTAATTACATAAATTGATAAATGTAAAAATATTTTTACCAGTGTAACATCTTCATGCCAAACATCAGTTGTCTGTATTTGTGTGAAAGTCAAGCTCAATAATTCCTGTCAGATTCAAAGGAAACTCGCATGAAATATATATATATATATATATATATATATATATATATATATATATATATATATATATATATATATATATACACACACACACACATGAAGTTATTGTTTCTCACATCAAGTAAAAAAAAACACAAAGCAATTCTGTAGATCAAATTCTGACATACGTTCTATTACTTTTCACACCTGTTTTTATAACCAATCAATCATTTAACACTTTTACTTATGGTAACACAGAATAAACATATGTGCCACTTTTCAAGAGCAGTTAGCCAAAGATGCAACCATTTAAATAGACAGAAAGCTATAAACACAAACCTGGTAAATGTCCAGAAGTCCTTGTGTTACCACCGACATGGGGAAGTATTCTTTCAGTTGTTGCTGGTCCACAGCATATTTCTTTTCCTCCACCATTGTCATGTAGTACCGTAGGTCCCAGTTCTTGATTTCACCATCATATTCATATCCGTATTTTTCACACTGGAATTCATTGGGACATTTAGTTTACACCAGAAACTTTTTAACAATAACATGGGATCTAAAACAGTTTAGTAAATATGGAAAAAAACTCAATTATAGAAAAGTCTATGCTCTTCTAATTTCACCGTTGGGAGAAATGCTTTCAAGTATAATAAATAAACAACCCCCAAACAAGCAAATTGTAAAAAAAAAATTCATGCAGTTCAACATTCTTTAAAAAAATTCCTATTCAAATACATTTGGATTCCTGCATTTTTTAAAGAAAGAATAATCATACCTCTTCTTTTTTATAAGCAAGAAACAAAGCCATTTCTTCATTTTTCAGAGGTTTCAATTTCTCTGCAAGAGATGCGAGAAACTGTGCCACAGTTTCTGGAGTTTTAGCCATGCGCATATCTAGAACAAAGTGTGAGTGTGTTGGGTATCCTAGCAACTGAGATTTCTGGGGGGAAAATATTTGAAAATTCATTATAAACTCAATCGATATTATTCCTTAACAAAATTAAATTTACAAAACATTTATATCATACCTCATGCCTCAGCTTGACTAATTCTTCCAGTATAGGAGTGTTCTCTTTTATACATCTGAAACAAATATTTGTGTATAAGCAAACTTGTAATAGGGACGGAGTGGTCTAGCGGTAGAGAGCTGGACTGCTAACCCGTAAGTCTCGAGTTCGAATCCGGGTTCAGTCAGTAGACCTGAGTCCACCCAACTCTGATGGGTACCTAACTCACGTTAGGTAAAGAAAAGGCGGCTGGGCATAGTGCTGACCACACTAACTCTTCATATGCTGAGGTCACAGAAACAAGTGAACTCTACTTCACTTGCCCTATAGACCGTCAGGTTTGAAAAGGAAACAAAAAAAACTTGTAATATCTTCTAAATGTATTTGATGGTTACATTGACTAACAGTTTAAAGATTGTTTTCATAATAATTCTAATAATGTACAGGTCTACTTAACATTCTCTTTATTATTTTTTCAAAATTTCTTTTTTCTCTCATTCATTAATTTCTAACTAGCATAAAATTAAGATAACAATAACAGAATCAAACACTATTGTGCTTAGCATAAAAATAGTGACATTTCTGTAGAACTAAAATTTTGTGTGTAAAATGAATTAAAGCATGTTTCATAGGCCTCACCTAGAGTTAAAAGCTGTCTCCATTATTCTTCTGGTCTCAGGGTTTCTGGCTTTTTTCATGCACGGGAAGTAATGTGGATATTTTAACGTTACTTTCAACTTCCCTTCACTGCCCTGAAAGAAGAATACATGCATATTGTTTCTAGCATTTTGCAGCAATCAATTTCACAAAGGTAATATTAATTAGCAGACGGCATATAATTTAAGTCAGATGAAACCTTTAAAATTCAAATTTACCTTCTCTAGGCTTTTAATAAAATCTTCTGGCAAGCCATCTATAAAGAAGAAAGAGAAGAGTATTAGTTTCACTATATTTAAAGCTTTAACAAAGGCATCAAAATAAAACTTTTTAGTAGTTGAAAACTCTCAGCTTCATCTGTTTGATCAAAAGCATCTGATATTTCAACCTCACATCGTTAATTAGCTACAGCCTGAACCAGCCCAACTTAAACTATCTTTTAATCAAATAAATACTTTTGACCACAAGTCACCTAGTTCTTTCTCTGTAAATTCGAGGACAGTGTTTTCTTCATTCAAATTTTTGCTGAAATCAATGGACAAGTCACTCATTCGTTTTTTGATGGCTTTAATTTTTTCTTGTGTTTCTTTTGGGAGATGTAAGCCTACAAGAAAAAAAAAAATGTGTTATTTAAAAACAAAACGCTTAAAGGACTTTGCAAGATATTGATTATACTTTTTTTTTGCTTCAGTATGGAGAATACAAACAAGTTTAAATTGCTATTAATATAACTTAACAGTATTTTCCAGTAGGTTAGCTCTGGTTCAACAATGAACTTGATACGGATCTAACACAGAGAATAAGTTTTATGCTTACCATTGCGTTTTCCGGTCTTGATGACACGTTCAACAAAGCGTTGAGCTTCAGGCTTCCATGATTTAAAATCTGGTTTTGTCTCCAATGCAACAAAGGATTCAAAAGCATCTTGCTGCATGCTAAAAATGAACATCAAATACCAATATTCTGCTGAATATGTACCCGTTAACTTTTACTCAAAAGTAAATTGAATAAATTGAAATGTATTTATCTACATGATACTAAATTTTTATATAGAAATAGAAAAAAACACAGTGGTATTGTCTGGAGCTTACAAACCTTAATTCTACATCAAATTCAGACATCTTTTTGTCAGCATCCACACTGGCATCCCTAAGTTCTTTATCTGGCGACACATGCTGCAGGAAGTCTAAGTTGTTTCTCTCAACAGCATACCAGCAATCACTATCTGCCGCAGGCTGATTTTTAAAAAAGTTTGAAACATTGGCTCAATTAGTTCTTGAGAACATTTTTAAAAAAAATCTTTTGACACTATGTTTCCTGTTTCTAACCTGCTCTTTTAGAAGTTGTCAAATAAATTTTAAATTTACCTTAACAACATTGTCATAATTGGCATCATCATTAGACAGAGCTCCAATTGCATCATATACTTCTTTCATACGCTTCATCAGTCCCTCTGCATCAACATTTATTTGTTCCTTCTTAACATTCCAAGTTAACTTAATTCCAGGAGCTGCCATTTTACTTGTTTAAAATAAAGAGTAGTGAACTGCAATGAAGAAAAAAATATGTTAAAATTGGACTGTCAACCATAAAGAAAAAGATGACTAAGAGAAATGACTGAAACTTTTTAAGACTGTATGACATTTTAACAAGCAGGTTACATTTCTACCAATATTTGTTCATTATGTCTAAATACCTTATCAATGAAAATAATTAATATTATGTTAGAAGTTTATTACTATACTCAGTGATTCAATTATAAAACAATTTTTATCTCCAACATGGTGTACTTGACAGTTATGTTCTTGGGCAAAGAAACACCAAGAACATTCTTAAAAACTGCCTATATATGTGTCTGGCAACAGATTGCTCAACTTGCTATCTAAAAGTTAAATGAGTTTAAGAAACATATTAAGCTAACAAAAAACAGTATAAAATCAATAGCTTTTAATTATATTAAAAATTAGCGGATGAGGCAATACTATGATACCTTACAGCATTTTATAGTATGAACACTACACAGGAATTTTCAAGCTTGAAAAATGGACAACAGTTATAACACACAAATAATTCTGCATTGAAGTGTATACTTACATGCTAATACAATACAAATAAGCTAACTCTGTTGAAGAATTTATTTTAAAGTGACCACAGAACAATGTTCTAATAAAGCTATTTGTAGGTAATGACAAACAACAAGATGTTTATTCTAGATAAGGCAGAACTGCGCTGGTTGGATGTTATGCAAGATATGTTATTTACACACAGTCCATCATACACCCATGAAACAGTGTGTATAAAGAAATACATAATTATTTACATGTGTGTGTGTGAGTATATATATATACACATATATATATATATATATATATATATATATATATATATATATATATATATATATATATATATATATATATATATATATATATATATATATATATATATAGGCCTATATGTAAGCAAAATTTTTAAATGACTATATATATATATACACAGTTTTTTAAAATATTCATTGCACTTCAAAATTTTGTTTTTATTTTAAGTGCTTTGTAAAATGGAATTGTTTAATAATGGTGAAAGATATGGCCATACATTTTTTTGAAATGATGCCTTAATAGATTTAGAACATACCAGTGCATTAAAAAATAATAGTTTAAAAAGTGGTTCTAGGGTAGCGAGTTGTCAGTTGTTTTCAGTACATGAATTTCAATTCTATTATATATATATACACATATATATATATATATATATATATATATATACACATATATATATATATATATATATATATATATATATATATATATATATATATATATATATATATATATATATATATATATATATATATAGGCCTATATGTAAGCAAAATTTTTAAATGACTATGCGTATGTGGTAGTCTATATGTATTATTTGTATAAGAGTTATCAGACACTACATAAGAGTCTTTGTCCAGACAACTAGTCATCTCAATAGATTACATTGTTTACTGTGTAAAAGATTTTATAATTGTGTTATCTGTTCCACTTCAGTTATGAATGATAAACAAGTTAGTGCCACATGATATTGTCAAGTGATCACTTTTAGGACAGGAGAATGATGTGTTGAGTCAGCACATATAACAGCCAGGCTGTTACAACACAAATGAACAATCACATTTGTTTTCTGAACAATTGATCTTGAGAATACAGCTTTTAATATAATGTTAAATGTTTTGCATTGGTGAACAAACTGAAGTCAAGAGAAGAAACCAACATGCTCAGAGTAGAGATTTGCAACTGCTTTAATAGGAAGCCTGTACCATTGACTAGAAACTTTGGAAACAAACATTTCACCCATCTTACCTTCAGGGACATTAGATATCTTAGGTACACCAATTACAGCAGAGCCATTATAAAAGATCGCTGTGGTATCCTGACTATGATTTCATGCTAAGGCAATGTTGATTTCAAGCAAAAGTAGTTCTGGCTATAACTTAACTCATTGCTAGATAAATTATATGATACATATTTATTAGATATATTTACTGAACGTAAAAAAAAATGAAGCCTCTGTGAGTTTAGCTAGGAATGACCTCTAAACTTAACTTAAAAAAAAAAGAAACAATGTTGCTATCATAATATTAGATGTTTTTTCTTAAATATTATAAATAAGATATTAAAATAAAGTAATGATTGCTTAGAAACTATTTAGGGATTGTGCATATAGATTTTGTGTTGGTGCTGATAAAAAATAAATTTCAGGTGTAATATTTAATTTGCAAGGCTACTTATACTTAGAGGAAAAAATGAAAAAAAAGTTTTTGTCCATGTCAACTGGGCAGATGCCATTGACAACAGGTGACTTTGCAGACAACCAAATACTGAAATAGTTTAAGTTTGGGGGGTCACCATAAACTATATCACACTATGTAAGGATTCAGACTTAAGTGATATGTATTAAGAGTGTTTGGCCTTATAGTAGGTTTATATAACAAAGTATACAATGTATATAATATAAAATATAATGTAGATCTATAGGCCTAGGCAAAATCAAATATATCTAGGTACAATATTCAATATAATTATACAGGGTTTCTTTCAGACACTTCACCCTGGGGCACCTGCTGGCTTCAGTTCTTCGAGAAGACTCCGCCTCCAGGTCGGTCTTGGGCACCCTCCCTTCTTTCCCAGACATGTCACATTTGGGTGAGCCTTTCGCAGCGTGTGTCCCACCCAGCGGCACTTCCTCCTTCTTATTTGCACTGTCATAGGCTCTTGCCTTGCCTTTCTCCGTAATTCTATGTTCGGCACTTTGTCCTTCCACAGACAGATTTCAAAATCTGTCTAAGGCATTTGTTCATGAAGGTCTGTATCTTCTCTGTGCTTGCCTTGGAGCCTCTCCATGTCTCTGCTCCATATAGCAAAACTGCCTTGACATTTGAGTTAAGTATCCTAATTTTTGTTGTGTTGGAGATGGCAGAATTTTTCCATATGGGTCGCAGAACTGTGAAAGCGCAGCAGGCTCTATATATCTAGCATGTATGTCATCCAGATTTGCTGATCATGCTGCCAAGGTAGACAATCCCTGGTTTTTCCAAGGACTGTGTTAATTTCAGATTTGACTTCTACTTCTCTATGCTTTGTTTTACGTGGACATGTAGTTAGCTCAACCTGGAAGACCAGGGCAGAATGTTTGGTCTGACTCCTTCCCGTGCATATCTGTCCAACTTGGTTAAACCTGCCAGAAGCACACGGCTCTGACCGGCATAGCTCTGGGGGTCGCTGGGGCACACAAGCCATCCCACTACTTCAAGGTGGGGTACCATCAGGATGGGGGTTGGACATGGACTAAATTTATGGTGTCTCCTAAGATTTTAAATTTCACTATTGTTCAAGATGGCTTAAAACAACCAGAAACTACATTTTCTAGCCTAGAAAATTATTTTTGAAAAAACACTTTTCATTTTAAATGGCTACGATGCTATAACTGATACGGGTGGTTAGCTTTTAAGGAGTATTGTTGTGACGCTATAGATCATTTGGCAGAAATGTGTAGTCTGCTTGAATTATTTCCATTCAAAGAAAGGCAGGCTAAATAGAAGGCTTAGTGGTGGCTGTTGTCTGGATCAACTTATTATTTTCATGCTTTTCATTTTCAGGTATATTTTTAACATTTAAGATAAGTTTATCAATAAATTATTTTATGCAAAGAGATGCTATTTCTTACATTTTCTTCTGCAACCTTGTACTCAGCTTAATAAACCAATAAACCACAGATGGAAAATTGCATTGTAAACACAAAACATTAATTCTACTAATGAATCATTAATATAAATAATCTGATCTTTTCTGTTGTAGAATATGCTTGATGAAACTAATTATTACAATATATATAGATACATATACTACTATATATATTAATATAGATCAGGGGTCTCCAAACTTTTCAGCCCGAGGGCCGCATTAACTATCAAAAATCGATTCGGGGGCCAGAGTTTTTTCCAGAAAATTTTAGGTTCAGAAAATTTAAATGACGTGTTATGTTTGCAGTAGAGGCCAATTTCTATACTTTTCATCAGACATTAATGACAGCGACTTGCTTTATTTTCCAAGAACTCATTGAATATATCATCTCCGGTAACAGTGTCATACATGCTATGTAAGGAAGCCAGCTTTTGTGTTATGTTCATGTCTTCATTCACACCTCCAATAAACACAAGAAGTGACTCAATTGAAAAATTGCGAAACTTGCTTGCATTTTTCGGTATTTGGGTCACAATGATTTTACCAATGTCTGCAATATGGTTGGCAACGGTAGTTGCACCCAAAGCTATAATTTCCAAATTGTTTTGAATTTTCTGGACAAAGTTCCTCAGCCACCTCCAACAAACATTTTTTTCCGTGGACAAAAAAATCTCTGCGGGCCGGATGAGAGGACCTCGCGGGCTGCATCCGGCCTGCGCGCCGTAGTTTGGAGAACCCTGATTAGATTATAGATCTAGATCTCTAGTTTTGAAATGGCCGCTCAACTTTGTAAAAAAAATGAAAGAAAAGGTGGATTGTTATTTTCTGGCAGCCATATTACCAAGGCAACAGTTGGCAACAGCTTTAAAAAGTAAAAAGTAGTTCAAGCGACAACCTAGCTTAAGTAATTAATTAAATTAGTATTAGTAGTGTAGGCTATACTTATAGTCAGTATTATATTATAGATTTAGAATCTTAGATGGTGTAAAATACTAAAAGTGCTCCATTATTTTATTATTATTAATTAAATAATAAATATTAGGCCTATTAATTAGGCCTATGCACATGCAGTAACTTGGAGTTTGAGTAATAACTCACTGTACTCAGTGACTCAGCACTGAGGTGGAGGGTGTGTAGACGATTGACAGCCAAGAAGCAAAAACCATAACAAAATTACAATTTGAATTAGGCCTAGTTAGTTGTTAGTAGTTAGGCTATTAAATATTAACTAGATCTAGATCTAATTTTAAATTTACAGCGGTGGCCAGGTTACCAAGACAAAGAGACAACACAAACACGTCAGAAGTAGATCTAGTCTAGATCTAGATTCTAGTGAGATAAAATAAAAATAGAAAGATTCTAAAAAACTAGGGCCTTGGCCGATGCTGAACTGCTAAGGGCTAGGCCAGACGTTAACATAGATGGCAAAGAATAACAGTTTTTAACGCAGTATCCTTGCCTACACTAGATCCTTACTTGTATAATTTCCAGATCTAGAAAAAGTAGAAACGAAAGTTAAAAGTATTTCTGGAGTTACAAAAATTTTAGGTCATACTAATAACCGGAAAATCTAGATCTAGATAATTTACTGCAGCTTTTCATCATCTTTTTTTAAAAATGATTTCTTTAACATATTACATTTTATTATAAATTCATAAGCTAAAATGTTTCTTCAGCATGAGCCTTTTAAAAAAGAAGAATATTTAGCCAAAATTATTTAATTAAGCAAAACAAAAGCCATTGAAGGAAAAAAGTTTATTAAAAAACTTTTTTTAAAAATATGACCTAAATCCTGCCAAACATAATCATTATTCTAATTAGTTTGGTGATTAATTTACAGTGTACACATATTAAAATATTCCAAAACTTCAAGAAAAATACATGTCAATAAAAGCAGGAGACCTGAAATAAAGCAGACTAAAGTAAAGTCAGGAATGTTGCTTTTTATAAAGGCATTGTCTGAAATCCTTTAATATTTAATTTTTTTTACTTGCAGCTGAATTAATAGATAATGCGTCATATGTTAAACTGGTTTAATTAAGAACAGCAAAACCAATCCATAAAATATGAGGAAGACAGTAAGATGGTCTGAAATCATCAGCAATTACAATATTTTCTAGATAAAGTTTTCATTAGCTTTAAATTATTGTTTTTAAGTGTACTTAGTTTTAATGTTATTAAACAATATTAATACTTGATAAAATTAAATATATAGCTCATAAATTGTTCATTTTAATTAAAAGCATTTTTGTTTATTTAAAAAAATAATCTTTCCTGAAATATTAAGTAACTTTTTATTTCATCTTACAAGAAAAATAGCATTAGATATGTACCAGCCTAAATTCTATTTTTTATGTCTTCTTTCTTTATGTTTTTTACTTTTCTTGCTTCTTTTTTTCTTATAATCCCTGCTGTGTGTTTTGGAATCTTTTTCATCATCGCTGTGAGTATTGTAGCGCAACCTCTTTCTATCATGGTCTGATTCTTCTTCATGATCTGAGCGATTCGATGAACCATGCATACGCTTTTTACTTTTTTTCCTGTCTTTCTCATCAGATTGAGAATCTGATTCATCAGTCTCATCACTGCTTGAAGATCTTGATTTCTTTTCATGATGTGGTGAGTGGTCATGTGCCCGCTTTTTACTTTTTTTCCTGCTTTTTCTGATTTTGCCATCAGATTCAGAAGCAGAATCATCAGTGTCCTCACTACTGGAAGATCTTAGTTTTTTTTTATCATGTGACGAGCAGCTATCACTACTGGGCGATCTCTTTTTCTTTTTTTCTTTGCCAGATTTACTTTTTTTCTTTTTCTTTTTTGACCTGGAACTGAATTTAAAAATGAATTTTCAAAAATTATATTTATACGTCCCTATTCATTTGAATGAGATGTGTTATCTATAATCCTAATAGCTTTATTTAAAATATGATTAACCATTCAAATTGAAGTGGTTTTAAATTATAACAGAGTAATTACCAGCTTATGAACACAAACAAGTTTTAAAAAACAAAAGTAATTCATTTACAATAACTTTAATTACAGAAATTGTTATAGAGCTCATTCAAAAATTGAAATTTTAAATCCCCACTCCCCCATACTTTTGGACCTCTATTACACCACACAAATTTAAGTCATAACTGATTTCCAATAAATATATTCAATAACACATTTTGTATCTTGCAATGATAATAAATGATTAATTGATATAGTGATTTATTCTTTTCTGCTATCTTTTTAAACTTTGAATCTATAATTAGTTGATTAAAAATTTTTTTATATTTATTATTAAATGATGAGTGTGACTTGTATTTAACATTTATTTTTGGTATAGAAATAAAATAATTAAAAAGTATTGTTTTCTTCAGCTTTACTAGGCTAGTTTCATCTTTAAAAAAAATAAACACCAGCCATTTAGATTTAGAATCTATATGTTTTTAATTTTATTTAAATATTTTTAAGCAGCAGCATATTATTATTTTGGTATTTAAAAATTCAATGCCTGGACTCCCCACTCCCAGTGGACATGCATTCACAGAAGTTGACTTCTTCAGATCCCAGCCCCTGTATATCCATATGGATGTCATAAATGGAATAATAAAAGTATACAAAAGAGTTATTTTCATACTAACCTTCTTGACTTTTTATGTGCATGTTTTAGGCTGCTTTGCTCCTCTGAATTGCCTTTGGTTTCATCTGTTGAATAAATATTTCACATTCTATAAATATATACTTTATACTTTTGCATTACAAAGAAATTTCTAAAACTTTAAGGATCTATTCTAAAACATATAGCCAGAGATTCAAACAGAATCCCTTACAGTGTCCAGAATATGTAAGCTAGGTTTTAAATACCCTGGTTTAGTTTAGTGAGTGGAGAAATGAAAGGCTCTGAATAGTTTGGTTTAGTCTAGTGAGTGGAGAATAGAAAGACTCTGAATAGCTTGGTTTAGTTTAGTGAGTTGAGAAAAGAAAGGCTCTGAATACCTTGGTTTAGTTTTGTGAGTGGAGAAATGAAAGGCTCTGAATACCTTTATTTAGTTTAGTGAGTGGAGAAATGAAAGGCTCTGAATACCTTTATTTAGTTTAGTGAGTGGAGAAATGAAAGGCTCATCATCAGAGTCAGAGCTTGTGCTGCTTACATCCAGAACAACTTCTTTGCTTGGGTCGGCCTTTAAAAAGTTTCTACATTGATAGGTCAAATGACCAGCTGAAATGTAAGACACGTTCTATTAACTATAATCATCATTAAAAAATTATTTTAAAAGCTATTTATTAAGGCACTGATTTCTATTTAATTTCATTTGCAACCTAGCATATAATTTACTAAGCATATTATTTTTAGACTAAGATGACAATGTAGTTACACATTATATATTTTGAAATAGAGAAGCACACTACAACAACGAACAAGAACAGTTGCCAGTCGACTACAAAAATTATTTAACAGCTTCTCGTATTCTAACAGTCACATGCCTTTTTATAACATAATATCATACCACTATTGTGGTAATATGTATAGATTTAAGCTTCACCATGAGAATGACTTAATACAGGTTCTGCCTAAGCCTTTTATTCAGATAACCAGTCTTTGATTTTATACTTAAGTTAAATGAGTCTCTTGTCTATTACCAATTCAATAAAATGACACTGCGTATTCCTACAGACACACTAAAGAGACATATTTTTCATAAATAATAAAACAACGCTTAACTCTACCACAAACTGACAAATAGGGCCTGAATTTTTTAACTAGCAATCTGCATATTTACATTGCATCATTACATTCTAATAACACCAATTACTTTTGGATCTCACAATAACTTGAATAAGCAAACAACTACAAATAATGATGACCACAATGTATAATCTAATAACCCACAACACTCATTACAGCATCTAGTTTAACTTATCCAGAATAATCAATTATTGTCTAACTATTATTGTATTATTTAGATAAAATACTTACCATATCCACATTTTTTGCAAACGGTCCTTAGATTGTCTGTAGATTTCCCAAAACCAAATTTTGTTATGTAGCCTGTCATGAAAATAGAAACATACATTAAATAAACAAATAGAAAATCTTGCTCAATGGTAGCTTTGAACAACATTTCAGTTTCATGAGGACAATAAATTAATTAATAATAATAATGATGCTACAACACAGAGATATATGCAAATGGAATCTAATGAATGTGACTATTAATTTAATTTATATTGGAAAAGCAAAATTAATACATGCTTGAGTCTATTACCATTGTAAAAACACAAATTAAAGAATTATAATTATAAACAATTTTATAGTTAGTGATGATTTATATGATTTAAAATTTAAATTTATATCTTGATGATTTTTAAAATAAATGATTTACAATGTCTACCTTGAAACTCCATTGATAAGAAGGGTGACTTCTAAATATTTCTGCAGTATTATGGGGCTATCTTGAATTACACCTGTGATTTGACCAACATTCAAATGTACACTGAAACTGAAATGACCAATATTGTTAAGATCTATTAAAGCTTTTAAAAATAAAAACTTTAGCATATTTGTCACTGTTGTTGAGTTGAATGAAGAAAGTAATTGATCTTCACTAATAAATATACTAATGATTCACTGTGTGAAAACTTATTGAGGGATGTGATTTTATCCTTGTGGGGAAATTGCGAGACGCGAAAAGCGAAATGGCGAGGCGGGAAAATGCGAGAAGATCATGCGAGACATACCTGCGGAATCAAGGGTAAATAGCGAGACACTTTTTGCGAAAAAAAAATTTTTTCATGCTTATTTCATCTTTATTTATTTAAATTATTTTTTTTTGTTTTAAAATAAACTAGCATGTAGCCATACCCTTTAACACGAGTGTTGTATGTTGTTATTTTTTATCTAGATTTTATATATATATATATATATATATATATATATATATATATATATATATATATATATATATATATATAGATAGATAGATACTAAGAAGATAGATAGATCTATATCTAGATCTAGATCTATTAAAAAATCCTAACATCGTTGCTGTGCTACTGTCATCGCCCGCTCTCGTTAGCGAGAGGAAAATCCCGTTTCAGTCTGCATTAATTTTAAAAATCTAGCCCGCTCATGTTTATACAAACGTGAGCTGTGTCATTGTGAATTGGTATAATTTTGTCAGCAGGAGAGATATTCTGCAACATGTATTCATGGATTGTTGTACTTGCAAAAAGTGTAAAAGTATAAACAATTCTTAAAAGTGTAATTTATTTTTTATTAAGTAATTTTAATTACAAACAAAATTTACAAACAAAATCTTCTGAAACAGTCCTAGCATTAATCAAACACACCTCGTCACACCATCTTTCACACATAGTACATCCAACCCACCAGTTCATTAGACTCCCATTTATACTGTGCTAACACAGAACACGAATATGAACATAATGGAAAAAAAATGTGCGTCTGTAGATAATCTGAATAAAGTCCGCTATGGACGAAACTACCATTTAATAGCTAAAAGGGGTCATCCATAAATGACAATTTTTACCCCCCTCCCCTCCGTCACACATTTTCACAAAAATCCAGACCCCCCCCCCTCCCACTAAAATGACGTCACACCTCAGTCTACAACCCCCCCCCCCCCCCTCAAAATTCAGTTGAATTTTTTTTAAAACATCGATATTTTCCCAAAATCTTGTTTAATTTCTGTATTTTAATCAATTCCTATTACAATTTATGAAAACAGTTTTCTAAAACATGAAAAACGTCTAAAATTCTTTTTCTAACATTGCTTTTTTATAGTGTGACGTCACACATTTCTATGCAACAATACACAATATGTTTGCGGCGGCACGGCGATCTTCAAAGACGGTTTCGGCGGCTTCGGCGTTCCACACAAAAGAAAGAAGTTGATCTATCGTCGGCAGTATTTCCGTCGGTTTCGAACAAGGTGGTATTCTAAGTCGACACAAAAGATTGGGGGGGGGGGGGGGGGGAGGGAGTTGACAAATCATCAGTATGTCTAGCGACGGAAAAATCTGAAGTTTTAACAATGTAAACGAAACGTCTTTGAAGTCTGGACCAAATACTACTGAAAATCGGGTGCTGTAAATTTTTCGCAGAAATCTTCGCATTTCAACACCACCCAGTGTAAGTATCGGGTTGTGGTAAAATGCGAGACAAAAAAGTCACGTGACCGACCGTTTTCGCGCCCTTCTCGCATTTTCCCGCCTCGCCATTTCGCTTTTCGCGTCTCGCAATTTCCCCAGACATATAACTGGTTTTACAATCCTACTAACAATCTATCACTATGTTTGGAAGAGTCCATTGTTGGACAATGTTGGGAGGAATTTTTCCCAAACTACATTTTGCCATCTATTCTATAAAATATAATGAATGTTGTCTGTGCATGCAGTCTGAATTAAATAGTAATATAAATCTTAAATTTATTTTTTTGTTAAATTGTAATGTATAAAGTACATATTTATGGGTAACTAGAAGTTTAACTGGGACATTCACTATATAAGTTGGATATGCACAACTAAAAAAATAAATTGTGAAACCAAGCTGCAGAAATATACATTTAGATAACCTGCAAGATATTGTTGCCAGACATTTTTTCCTTTGTATGCTAGTCTTGTTTGTCATTTGTGATATGAAAACGATGCATTAGAATTAGAACCTGGTTCATTATAGCCACAGCCCATATTTGGAATCTGGCTAAATCGTATACCTAACCCAAAACCTAACGCTAAAACAGTTCAACAGTCATTATTACCAAGTAAAATTTAAAAATAAAGCAAAAAAAAAAAAAAAAAAAAAAAAAACAGAGAGCATCCTGAACGGCAACTACTATGAGTTGACCACAGGTCAATCTTTTATTTTGATTTTGTATTTGCGATTGAACTAAGTACCCTAGATCTAGATCTAGTCTCTGCCGATTTTTGGTAATCTATCATTTTGGGTACGTAAAATCGCACGCGACTAGTAATGTGAAAAACAGGTGACTCCTTAAATTTTAATAATTATTTCACATTTGAGGAGGATTTATATTTTGAAAAATACAAAAATGTTTCCTTGTTTCATTTATGCACCTGTTTTTAAACAATTGAATAAAAACTTTTCAGTAATAAATGAAGACCAGCGATGTTTCCAACAGATGCAACCATGCTCATGTACTATAGCAGCCATTTTGTCTACGTTTTGTTTGTAAACTTATACTTATAGCGCGAGATTCAGGGGGAAGCCACTCTATTTTACTGTTATAGTTTATGCCGCTGTTTATATAGTTACTGTAACTATAGTATAGGCCTATAGCAAATCTTACTCGCAAACACTGCTGTTTAGTGTTTAAAGTAAATTTCTGACTCATATTAATTAACATATTTGATATAGGCTAGGCCGTTCGAATTCACAGCTTCCGGGTTTGTTGTTTTGAAGCCATCTCACGGCTCATGCGCTTACCGAAAATGGCGACCAGTTTCGCTTTCACTAATGGGTAGAGCGATAAAACTAATGATTACGAAGCCATCGTTAATTTAAGAAATCAGAACTATCCGTTTCTATTTAAGTCTGTTATTTAAGAATTGTCGGATCTACTTTTGGCCTAATTTCTATGTTTGTCTCGCAAGCGGCGCCTTAGTGAAAGTAGCTCTATATAATTCTTATCTTTCGAATCAAATAACTATAAAATACCGCAGGTATTTTTAACCAGACTATTGCTATTTTTTACTTGAAAGCATTAATTTTACACACGTTACAATAAACTGGTAATAATTTATGGTAGGCATGAGATATGCTCTGTAAGAATAATAATGCCATTTTATTATAATCTTTTTTGGTGAACACGAAGCGCGGGAAAATGTGTGACGCGCAAGAATCCAATCATTCGGCTAGATTTATGACTGTTTTTTATGTCACACCTAAACTCAGGTTTTGTAACTTGGTATACTTACCCTTTATCAAAATTAAAAGCATAGCATGCTGATTGTGAACAAATATAGTCATAAAACACAAATATAAAGTTACAAACAATGCGATGTCGGGATGTGCCACACCCCCTCAAGAAAACACGTGTTTATTAAGCTGTTTATCTCACTTTACAACAGTAATTAAAATTAATTTTCAAATTTTTATCACTTATTGGGTAAGATTAAGCACATATTTACTAAAAATGAAAAAAAAACAAAAGCAAATTCTGTTTTAATGAAGGTCACGGGTCAAGTTTTTTTTTCCTTCTGTCATGTTCAGTGGAGGGTGCCACAGGCTGACCTGACTTTGGAATTTTTTTCAGTAATAATGACTTTGCACAGAAAGTTAAAATATGCTAAATTGGCTTAGTTTACTAGTGTGCAAGCTATTATTGATACATTTTTAATAAAAAAATCATTCTGTAATTCTCATCAAAAAGCCTAATATAGGCCCTATTTACTATTATTTACTAAAATTAGTAAAATTTAGCCATTGATGCTTGATTTATCATTTAGGTTTATTATTTATTCATCTACAATATTTGACACAAATATATCACAATATACTTCTATTAAAGCCTTGACAATGAGGTAACTTCTTCGTACATTAGATTTATATCTAGATCTAGAAATCTAGAAGCCGCGGGCGATTTTAATTTATTTTACTACGTACCCAAAACGATAGATTACCCGATTTTTTTTACGTAGGCCTACTAATAAACTAATAAGTTCACTAATAACTAAAACGATTTTAAGATTACGTAGATCTAGAAAAATCTAGATCTAGACTAGATCTAATCTAGATCTAAAAGGTAGACGTAGAAAGAATTGAGGTAAAGTTTACACTACACTATTAGTAGATCTAGATCTAGTTAGTAGTATTAGTACTAGAATCTATACTAAGTTAGTTAACTATTGCCTTACTTCTTTTATTTTGATTTTTTATTTGCGGTTGAACTAAGTACCCAAAAAATGTTACACAAAAGATTGTTGAAGGCTTTGAAGGTAGTGCAATTATTTTTAGTAAAATTATCATAGACATTTTTACATTATAGTCATTATAGCTATATTATAGTATATAGCTCATTGATTTATATGCTTTTTAAAGCTATTATTTTTGTAATACTAGATCTAAGTCTTATTATTGTTTAATAACGTCTTCCTACACTCATGTTGTTGGCATCAAGTCTTTTCGGTAAGCAGTGTGCTCATTTTCCAGCAGTTTAAAACTATTTCTTGATCTATCGCTAAAAAATATTTCCACTCACTGTTTTATCCTATTCTCATTCTGCATTACTTTTATTTAAGTTACTTCAATAAATTAAAAGACGAGATCCTGTAGCACTTGTTTCATGCATTATTGATAATTTTGAGGTTTATCCTGTTATTTATTTATTATTTAGCCTAACTACTACTGTCAGTAACTCACTAACTCACTGACTGGTTGCCTTGTTTAGTTGTTGGCCGAATAATTTTCAACAGAAAACATTTTTAATAGGCCTACATACTAGTTTACTAGTACTACCTGCTACTACCTACCATTTTTACTTTCTTATATACTATACAGTACAGTAGTATACAGAGTATAGAGATAGTATTGTAATCAAGCACAAAAATCACATGAAATTTTGAATTTTGACAGTTTTCACCGCTTTACTCAGTCCTTCATCACATCCGGAGCATAGAGGACTTACTTTAATCGGGCAAAAATTAAAAATCCAGATATATCAAAATTTTGGCATTTTATGGGTAATTCAGTCGCAAAAACTGGACTTTGCAATTCTGTCCATATGCCTGTTGTGCGTGTGTGTGTGTGTCTGTAAACAAGATAACTTGAGTATCGTGTTACTGTTACAGCTAGGTTGATGAAATTTCATATATAAGTATTATATCAAATTTGTAGTTCTGTATCAACTTGTCAGCAATTTCCGATAACTGTAAGTGGAACTTAATCTACTACTTTCAATTTTTCAAAAGCCTATAACTTGAGTACTGTTTCAGATAGATAAATGAAATTTCACTTGTAAGTAAAAGATCTAATTCTCTGCCTTCTTTCAAATTTTGAGTAATTTCCGTTGACCGGAAGTAGTAGTTTACGCTATTTCCAATTTCTCAAAAAAAAACGTATGAATTTATAAAGTACTAATAATATTCCGCACTATTATACACATTTTATTTGGCGTTCACTTGGTGTGCAATTCTTTTTTCTACGAGATTGTATTCTGTTTTAAAAAGTTTAAGTAATTAAAAATGGATTAAAAATCATGTCTATATTGTAATGTGCCATCTCCCGTAGTGTTATATAAGAATATTAGAGAAAGTTTAGGGGAGATCAGTTATTAGTTTCAAATCGTTTAAAAACTGAATTATCTGCCCCTAATAGCCGTCACTTCAATTGTAAACATTCGGGGTGAACTACAGCTCACCTGACAGGTGGGGATGGGGGTGGTAGCGATATGCCTAGAAATCGGGGTAGGAATGGCTAAGCTGCGTGGTGTCTTGTTTGGTCCCCATGAAGAGAATTATATATACCCCCGATCCGTGGCGTATCATACTCCGCTATTTAGTTGTTTTACTTTCTACTTTTCAGAAATTCATAATTTGTGAATTCAACAGTACCAATGCTGCCACTGAAAATATTTGCTTTAAAACACTATCAGTAGCTCGTTAAGGACTATAAACCCCCCCCCCCCCCCCGTGAAAGCAGCCTCCTCTTAGTTACCTCCCCTAAGTTTAAAATCGTTTCAAACTAAATTATCTGGCCCTAATAGCCATCACTAAACCCGGCTCTATGATTGTAAAAATTTAGCATGAACCACAGCTCACCAGACCATGTGGGGGTGGGGTGGTAGGGATATGCCTGGAGAGGAAGAGAGGGAGCTGTTAGGTGCGCTTACAGCTTGGTGTTTTCTATAATCTCCAAGAAGAGAATTATATATATAGATTTAATATTATTTAATATATAGGGCCTTTAGTAATATATAGGCCTAATATAGTAAATGTACAATAATCATTATTATAATGTACATAAGTCATATAATTTTATTGTGCATTAAGAATGCTTATAATGTTGGAAACTCTACTCTTATCTTTTTTGTGTAGCATTAATACCCATTAGTTAAAGGAATGAGTAACATATATATTCAAGAACCACCAACCAAGGGGAAGGTAGGCTATTACTATTAGATTCTATCAAGTATTAAATTAAATTTAAAAAAAAATTTTTAACTGAATTTTAGAAAGTTTAAGTTCTCTTCAAGACTGGACAGTCTGTAGGGCAGTTAGAGTTTTGTTTCTCTTACCTCTGCATTTGTGCCTGAAAAAATTATTCTGCTGTGATGATTTTTACTAATTTTGAACTGAGGTTGAATAAAAGTTTATAGGACATCGCAATAGACTGTTTGGTGAATTAGTTTGAAGAAAACCAGAGGAAAAAAAAGATCCATTGGTCACATGAGCAATGAGCAGAGGGATAGAATTAAAAAACTGTGTCATATTGTTTAAGTATATATTTCAGTTATGTATAATTTTCTAAATGATAAAATTTAATTCTGCTCTACATATATAGGTTCTTTTAGTAACATCAGTCGGAGATATAGATATTGAACTGTGGTCGAAAGAAGCACCAAAAGCATGCCGCAATTTTGTACAACTTTGTATGGAAGGTTATTATAATGGAACAATATTTCATAGAGTCGTTAAAGATTTTATAGTGCAAGGTGGGGACCCAACAGGAACAGGTACTGGAGGCGAGTCCGTTTATGGAGAACCCTTTAAAGTGAGTAGCAGCTAAAAAAATTTCCACATTAAATTTTCACTAAAAAGTTATTCAGAGACTGCCAAAGTTTAAAACAAGATTTTATCAGAAAGAATCCGCGAATCCACTTAGTCAATGAAAGTAAAGCATCTAGTCTTAACATTTGTATACTCCAGGTACAAAGTGCATGTACTTTAGTTTATATTGAATATTTTGTTATCTAAAAATCCCAAACACGTTTAATATAACTTTACCTACAAATGGTAAATGTTATTTTTGTTTTTAAAATGAAGAAATTATAATTTGTTATTATGTAAGTCACCAATTCATGGCATGCTTCATGTAGATAAATAATATAATATTTTTAGACAGTAATAGTTTACGATTCAATACTTTTTCTTCCTCAGGATGAATTTCACTCAAGGTTGCGGTTTGTTCGCAGAGGCTTGGTGGCCATGGCAAACTGTGGACCCCATGATAATGGCAGTCAATTCTTTTTCACCATGAACCAAACACCAGAGCTTCAAAACAAGCACACAATCTTTGGTAAAGTGACGGGTCCAACTTTATTTAACATGCTCAAGCTTCAAGAAGTTGCTGTTGATGGAAATGAAAAACCATTGTATCCTCCAACTATTATAAGTACTGAGGTAAATATAATTGTTCTTTATAGAACATTATTTTTGTTGTTGTTGGATGCTGGGTAATCTCTGTGTTGACTATATGTGTCCGCGTTGAGTTTTAGGGATAGAGTTAAAGTTTTTAAAATAATAAAGCTATAAATAATGTCTGGCAGTGTTTGCCTGGTTCCCACAATACCATTGTACTAGAAAGAAATCCAGATATATCTACATTCTTAGTTTTATTTCAAATTTATCTGATCTATAAATGTATATCCAGTTGCTCATACAAAGTCTGTATAGGCCTACAGTTTGATTTTGAGATTACATATTTTGTTTAGATTCTGTCCAATCCATTTGATGACATTGAACCTAGAGTATTGAAGAAAGCAAAGAAAGAAAAAGAAGAGGAGAAAAAAATAAAGAGCAAATCAAAAGCCACAAAGTTAGTTCAATGAGAAATGTTGTGTTTTATTTTTACTTTTAGATTACTCAGCAGTATCATGATTAACAATCTTCTATATTAAAAAAAATATTAGGAATATGAGTACCTAAGTACAGTAAAGATAAATACAAATAATTTTAAATTTGATGGATATAGCCAAAATATTATTTTGCTCTTACCTTTTATTACTATGAATAAATAGTAATGTCAATCAGAAGCATTCAACATGTTTTTAAATAATAATTATAAAAATATTGAATAACTGCTAATATTTGAAATGACAAAAAGATTTTTTTTTTAAATCAACCAAAATTAATTAAAAATGCAATTATTATTTGTTTAAAAAAATAACATTGCTGAACTAATTTCACAGAAATTTTAGTTTGTTGTCATTTGGTGAAGAAGCTGAAGAAGATGAGGAGCAGGCATTTAAGGCTGTTAAGGTGAGTCTAGTATGCACTGCTTTCATTGTCATAAATGTGAGATAAAAAACATGAAAGTGAGAATAGCTGTCTGCTAATAAAATTTGAGTGGAGAATTAGAGCCATGTTATTGTATTTAGATATTTTCCTCAAATTCAAACAGAGAAGTTTACAGTGTTGAAATTCTTTTATTTAGAAATTGATTGGTATAATCAAAGCAGTGTTATTTAACCAACTGGTATTTTATTAAAGAGTGAAGAATTCAAACAATTTTCTTTTATTTAGAAACTGAGTGGGAAAAGCAAGAGCAGCCATGACCTTATAGATGATCCAAATTTAAGTTCAATCCCTGTTTTAGACACAAGTGAATTAGAGAAGTCAAACCTCAAAAGAAAAGTTCAGGTATATTAATATATTAGTTTTACTATCTGCCATGCAGTATGATTTTATTTTTAACTTATGTTTGTAAAATGACTGTGATAATTGCAGGAGAGTGAAGTGAATACAGAAACAGCTGATGAAGTTAGGAAAAAGCTTAAAAAAGATGCCGTTGAAGTAACACATGAAGAGAAGGAAGAACCACTCTATGATGATGTAAAAAAATCCAGAAGGTATGATGTTAAAGTCCTCTAAATTTTGAACACCTCAGTCTTGAAGGATGTTTTCCTTTTCCTGTATTCTATTTCCAAACATTTTGTATCTTTAAGAATTTATGAAGCTATATATGCATTGATGAGAGTGTACTTGACCTGAATTAGTCCTCTTTGCTCCTTTTGGAACATATGGCCTCCACAATTTCCTTCCATTTTATCCAATCCCCGGCTATTAACAAGTAACAAGTACCTTAATAGCCAGAAATATGTCATGAATATTTTTATTTTTGAAAATGGGGATTGGTGGGGTTATAAACAGTGTTATCTATTGTTGGTTTTTTTCTTAAATATTTTACAATTTAAATTTATTGTCATCATTTGAAATTGTTTTAGGGATGAGATCAAGAAAGAGACTGAGAAACTGAAAAGAGAGATCAAGGCATCTAAAAAGAGGGCAGAAACAAGAAACACAGAACAGTCATTAAAAACAGATAAAGATGAAGTAAAATTAGAAGAAAAGAAAGGTAAATGTGCTTAGCATGTTTTAACCAGTCATTTTAATCATGGTTTCCACATTCAAATATTGGATGATTCTTAATTTTAATCAGAATGCTTAGTTTGCTAATAGTAAGTGGTTTGAGTTTCCGTTTGTATTTTTTAATTTAATAATATGCTCTGTCAAGTATATTTAAAGCTACTCCTCCAATAGATTTCAAGTTAACTTTATTAGGTTTTTTTTTCATTGTGAACACCTTCATGTTAATCAATATCATCTCCTTTATAATAATATTCTAAATATTGACCTTCAGCTTCATATCAACTTAGGTTTTTAATAAATCTATTCCCCTTAAAAAAGTATTTCTCATGGAAAACCTGTGAAATAATTTCCCACTTTATAAATACAACTCCAATGTTTAGCTGTTTTTTTTTTTTTACATATTCTTTAGCTGAAGCTCCTGACTTTCTTGAGACTTTCAAACTAGAAAGACAGAAATACAAAGATTTAAAGAAGATGCAGAAAAAGAAAGGCCAGAGCAGAGAGGCCCAGACACTAGCTATACTAGAGAAGTTCCAATCCAAGTTGTCTTCAGTAAAACAATTGAAAGTCGACTACTCTGATTCAGAAGGAGAAGAGAAGTCTGGAGATAATGCAGAGGAGGAAGCCAGTGATTTATCTTGGTAATTGCTTTTCTAATTTTTTATTTTGAGATAGTTTGGGTTATATCTATGTTTTAGTTGTCGAAGAAAAACTGTTACTTACATAAATCTTTTAGAATGTATTTTTTATGCTTTAAAAGAAAAAACAAAACAAAGGATTTTAGCAGCATGGACATGTTTTTAAACACAGAAGAGATTACATTTTAACAAATTAGTTTATCTTAATTTAAATACTTTTAGCCAGTTCATCATAACTAATGTTCTGCTTTATTAATGTTTTGGGAGTTATATTTATATAATTGTCTATTGAATGGACAAACTGATTGATTCTACACATATAAAACTAAAATAAAAATTTCTTGCAAGTTTTTAAAAAATAAGATCATCCAATTCCAAAACACTGCAATACACAATATTTAACTAATAAAACATTTGATCAATCGTGTACAGGATGCGACACAAGCTGCAATTTGAGGACACAGGCAAGAAAAAAGTGATTGATGCCAACATTACAGATGCTGATCGCTATGAGATTCATGATCCTAGAAATCCTTTAACTCAGAGGCGGAGAGAAGCTAGCAAAAAAAAGAACAAGAAAAAATAAAATAAAAAACATTATTTATTTGTATTTCATATACAAGTGTATAAAAATTTGTTTTAATAAAATGCTAATCTTATGTCATAAACTTTGTTTTATCTAATGTTAAACGTTTGATTGAAACTGCTTTTCAGTTAATGTGACTGGTTGTTTATTTGCCTGCTGTTTGATTTGGGGATTTGAAAAGTTTTATAATCCTACATATTTTTGCTTAGTTTTAACAATTACTAAGACAACTTTGATTAGCCATCTCTACTTGATAGTTTTATTTTTACTTTCAAGGAGCTTGTATTTTAAAATTACTCATCAGTCATTTGTATATGCAAATCTTTCATATTGATGTATTCAGTTTTCTTTTTAAAAACATCTTGTGGAATTGTAGTTTAATCATTACACATCACATTCAAATGTGCATACTTAAAATTTTTGTCTCTTTTAAACAGTCCATACCAAAGTTTGCTTTAGAACAGGCTATATATAATGGGGTTATAGGGTTATAGATTCCAGGTAGGTCTAGACACAGGACTTAAGTAGAAAATCATGTTCCACAATATATGTGTTTACTCACTAAAGAAATCTACTTTGAAAATTCATACTTGAAAAGACATACTTTTACCAGTGTCTGCCCCCTCCTCCCCTTAGTCTGGAAGAAACACTGAATCCATGTATAAAAAATTAAAATATTGAGAAGGATGTGGAAAGATGTCTTTTTTTTAGTGTTATTGTCTCTAGATATTTTGATAATGTGGAAGGGGGATGTAAAAATCGTACTATGCCTGCGTGCAACAACCAATAGGCCTAATTAATTCATCTGCATGGATTTAAAAAAAAAATGTTTTGATGTTACTATACGCTTTAGATAGCTTAGGGCCTGTGTAACTTATTGAAGAGAGAAATTTTTATTAGGGGTCGTCCATAAATGACGTCACACTCGTAGGGGGAGGGGGGTCCGTAATTTTGTGACGGTGTGTGATGAGGGGGAGGGGGGGGGGGTCACTTTTTCAACAGCAATTTGGAGAGAGAGGGGTTATAGGCTGAGGTGTGACGTCATTTTCGGGAGAGGGGGGTCTGGCTTTTAGTGACGACGTGTGACGTTTTTTTTTTCGTAAAAAAACAGCGTGGCGTCATTCATGGATGACCCCCTTATTGAATCAATAGAGTTTGAATGACTTCATCAAAAGAGCCTATTACAAAAGGACGGCATCGATACAGCTCTCTTTAAAATGGTCTATGACATAATGGCTCCATGAGCCAGTTCGTTTTCCCATATGACTCCCGACAAAATAGGATCCCGCGACAAAAAAGGACCGACTAATATGGTGCGGCTCCTGTCCAAAACACCCAAAGGTGTACGTCGTTTACTAATAGTTTTTGCTCGAGCTTATTTAATTATTTTGCTGTATACCATGTATGATGAGCATCAGCATTGCCGACTTTTCCCGGTCCTCTAGAACTCAACAGTCTAAATTTTCTGAAACCCACTTCAAAACTTTCGGGCCACTAGCGTTTTTCAGCTACGAAGAAAATAGAGATGATTCACAATTTTAAAACGCATCGTTAGTAAAAAAAAAAAAAAAAAAAAAAAAGATAAAGGGACCCTATCCATATGTAGCCGTCTCTAGCCAAGACCCACCGTAACTAAGTGGGTATTTGTCCAGATAAGCCCCACCTAAATCGTTACCCCCCCCCCCCCCCCCAGAGTTTCTTCCAGGCATCTCTTCTACCGCCCCCCCCCCCCGAACAGAATGAAATTTATATAATTTATATAGAAAATATATACTTTTAACAGTGCCCCCCCCCCCGAAAATTTCAAGTGCCCCCCCCCCCGGAGAAAAAAGTCTTGAAGAAACACTATACCCCCCCCCCCCCCCAACGAAGATTATTAAGAAGAGGATATGAATATAACACTAATTCTTACCCGCCTCTAGGGTTAGGGTTAAAGGTACCAAAATACAGACCCCTTCATGTAAATTTCACCCTCTGCAGTTAATAAATCTTCAACGGTAAAAGTTTCTTTTTTTTTACTATCTTGGGTTACGCGGGTAAACTTTTTGCCAAGGGGAATAACTATTTCTATTAGTTACTGTTGAAAAAAGAAAACTCAACAACAGTTATAATACTTTTTAGCGCAATTTCCATACTGGCAATTGCGTTTAATAATGCGTCATTTCTGTATGGATGTATGTGTGGATGTGTGTCCGCAGCTTTAAGTCGTATCTCCTCCTCAACGAAGCAATATCGAGGACTAGTTCCAAAAGCAAATATGTTAAGCAAGTTCCGAGGATGATTGTGGGCCAAAATAATTCCCGGAATTCCTTCCTGGATTTCCCGGAAAAGCCAAAAAACCTCGAAAACTTGCAGTTTTTTGCCGATATCTCGGCAACCAGACCACTTAGCGACTTGAAACATTTACCAATCGATTCCAGCCATAATTTAGAACAATATTGCCGAAGAAAGTTTTCAAAAATATCCTTTCGTTCGGTCACAAAAAATTAATTAAGAATTTTTAAACTGAGCATCGTGTAGGCCTAGGATGATATTTTTAATTTAAACTGAGCATCGTGTAGGTTTTTAGCGCAAAAAATATCCTTTCGTTCGGTCACAAAAAATTAAAAATTGTTATAGATAACATAAGGAAATTGCGCTTAAATTGTCACTAGACTTTTTATTAACTTGTTTCTTTTTACAAAATCACTATCAAGTAATGATGGACGAAAATTAAAATATGAAAATATTTTTAAAATTTTATTTATGGTCGGATTTGGGCTCGCCCCAATTCACATGGGCTCCCAGAACTGCGTAATTCGCCGACATGGTAGCATAGATTCTTTCCAACATTTTCCAGTGGAAAGGGGGAAGGGGGTGGCAGTTGAAACTTCCAAGGGTGTTACTTTCAAAGTATATATATTTTTTCTATTTATATTTAGTGTAATATTTTTACTGGTTCGACGAGGGAACGATGGCTGAGCTTCGTGTGTATGTTTGTGATTGTGTATGGAGGAAGGGTGCAGAGTTTCTTCCAGGCATCTCTTCAGGTGGCTCTGCCCCCCCCCCCCCCCCGGGGAAAAAAAGTCTGGAAGAAACACTGGAAGGGTGTAGAAACAATGCAATTATTGGTCTAAACTAGATCTAGTATAAACCTAGGTGTACTGAGAGTCATAGTGGGTAGATCTAGGGGCATTATCTTCTCGCATTTTCCCGCCTCGCCATTTCGCTTTTCGCAATTTCCCCAAACCCGTAGATCTAAGCCTGTAACACGAAGTTTAACTTTAAATTTCACTAAATACCTTGTTAGTTGTTAGGTAATATTACGCAATAGCAAAGAGTCCCGTTTGGTTCTTTTGATATTTTTGTATTTCATTATTTAAAGACTTTATGCTTACTTTTAAATTACCCATAACCGTTAGAATTTGTAAATATTTAAAAGCATTTATACAGTTTCTAGATCTAGATTTTTCTATGTCAATATATAATTAAGACTCAACGTCTAGCCTATTTTTAGGTTTACAGCGGATGTCGCCACTGGTACTTTTTGTAAGAAAATTGTCCTAGATTTAGCAAGTGTATTTTGACTGAATTGCCACATAAGAAGTCGGTTTGAGCATTTCAATTTATGGAAGACAACGTTATGAGTAATATGAGGTTATAAGTTTAGTACAAATATATTTATATAATATAAAACAATATTAAACACAATTATTAAATTTAATGTTTACATTTTTAGTGATTTAAGTTGAATTGATAAAAAATACGAATATAAATCTAGCAAAGCAACAATTATATTTTGAGCTCTTCTTAAAATAATAATTTAAAAAAATTGTTCATTAAAAATGTTGCAGAAGAAAATACACATTTTTAAGTGTGATTGTGTGTGTGTTTGTGTAAGAGAGATCAGCTGTTTGATAACAGATTTAACAATGTATTTTTTCTCCCTTACTGGAGGCTAGGGACTTAGACTGGATATGACGTTTCTTACCCCTAATATTGTTTTTGAATTTTTTTGTGTGCTAAAACAATTTTGTATCACGATCGAAAATTCCTTTTGTACATCTCTTCGGTGTAGGCTCTGACCCCCCCCCCCCCCCCCGAGCACCTCTGCTGCCCGCCCGGACGAAACGAAGTAAATTCTGTATTGAATATAAAAACTTTAAGCAGAGTTCAAAATGGTACTTAAATAAAAAGCATTATTGAGATGAATCACTTTTCCATATTAAAAAAAACAAAAACAACTTCCACTACATTTTCATCATAAAAGTCTTTTCGAAAAGCAAGTACAAATTTGTTCGGAAATGTTTAACATTTTACAATTGGCAACTTTTTAATATGTTGTACGGGCAGCAAAGCTAACAGCTCAAAATGGCTTCCAGGAGTACTAACTTTGAGTTGCGCTCGAAATCGAAAGATGAGTACAATAAGCACAGACACATTCAACTGTTAAATCTCCCACCAAGTACCGAAGGGGTGAGTCCTTTATTATACAAATATATCTATGTGATTCATTATTTTACTGTAAAGACTATGACAAAAGTTAAGACAAACGATTTACTTCACTCAGTCAAGCAAGTCAGTCAATCGCCAGTCACCAAGCTGAGCTGAGAGTACATTTTGATGAAAATATTAAAGTTAATTTTATAGCCTACTTATTTACTTATCATAAAGTAGAGCCTATCAATAATCAAATTTTCAAATGTGTAAACTGTAAACAAAGTCAAATTAGGGTAAAACTCCATTTTAGTTTAGCATATTTTACTCATTGCTTTTCACCTCACTCAGTCACTGACTGGAGTCACTGCTTCAGTAGGCCGTTCGATTCAACACTTCCGGGTTTGTCATTTTCGTGGCATCTCACGGCTCATGCGCTTACTAAAAATGGCGACCAGTTTCGCTTTCACTAAATGGTAGAGCGATAAAACTAATAATAACGAGGCCATCGTTAATTTTAGACATCGGAACTATCCGTTTCTATTTCAGTCTGTTATTTAAGAATTCCCAGATGTACTTTTGACCTAATTTCTTTATTTGTATTTAACGAGGCCGTCGAGAGAAAGTCACGCTTACTTAGCTTGCGTTTCAAGTCGAATTAACTAAAGCAGGTGCATTCTTCAATAACTTTCTTATATGATACAATTTGTATAACATCTTTACTATCAAATAAAAATAGAACTGTTTAATATAATTTGGGTGAAAACAATGCTTTTGAGGGTGTAAGTAATAATGCCATTTTATTATATTCTTGTTTGGTGAAAACGAGGCGCGGGAAAATGTGTGCAGCGCAAGAATCCAATCATTTGGCTAGATTTATGACTGTTTTTTATGTCACACCTAAAAATAGAATGTTTACGCTTTCTTCGTTGATGATCGTTTTTATTATTTTTTAAATTGAAAGTATGAATTATTAGTTAGATTGCAGATTTTGTAACTTGGTATACTTACCCTTTATCAATTTTAAAAACATAGCATGCTGATTGTGAACAAATATAGTCATAAAACACAGAAATATAAAGTTATAATTGCGATGTGCCACACCCGGGCCACACCCCCTCAAGAAAACACGTGTTTATTAAGCTGTTTATCTCACTTTACAACAGTAATTAAAATTAATTTTCAAATTTTTATCACTTATTGGGTAAGATTAAGCACATGTTTACCAAAAATGAAAAAAATAAAAAAAGCAAATTCTGTTTTAATGAAGGTCACGGGTGAAGTTTTTTTTCCTTCTGTCACGTTCAGTGGAGGGTGCCACAGGCTGACCTGACTTTGGAATTTTTTTCAGTAATAATGACTTTGCACAGAAAGTTAAAATATGCTAAATTAGCTTAGTTTACTAGTGTTCTAGCTATTATTGATACATTTTTAATAAAAAAAATCATTCTGTAATTCTTATCAAAAAGCCTACTGCTTCAGGTTCACCTCCAGTTCAGCGAAATGGAGTCTGATGGTCTATTTATCATCGAGACTAAGGCATTAGTGAAGGCGCATTAAATATTTTAAAAATCATTTAGATCTAATGTTATTTAAAAATAAATAGGCCTACGGTTAGGCCTATAAAAATCTGACCTGTTTGATATTTTTTTTGGACTTCACTAAAGATCGGATCTAGATCTAGATTCTAGGCCTATTTGATGTTTTTAGTATTTTTGGTAACCAGGCCTAAGCAAAATTTTAAAAAATTTATTTAAAAAAATGCCAAAAACAATTTGTTTGTTTACATTTTTATCACAGAAAATGTAGGCTAATAAAAAGTCATTTAGGCCTAGGCCTAGTTTAAATTTTTTATAAAGTTTAAAGTTATTTACTCTGATCAGTGACCTTGTTTTTGTGTTTTATATGAAAAGACAAATAAGGTTAAAAATCCCATTCACTCCATTAAAAATGCATTACACTTTTTTTTCTCTAGGAGCTCCATGAATTCCTAAACGGATTTGAAGCTAAAAAAATCAAAATTAGTGAAACACTTGATACAGGTAATTTTAGTTTTGTTCTTAAGCAGAAAATATAGGCCCTATACTTTTATTATTTCTTGTTCATAAGTTTTACTTTTTTATGATTATTTCCTTCCTAGAGATTATTTGTAAGGTTACAAAGAGTTTTTGGTAGAACAGTTGTTAATAACATATAGAGAATTATTTGATCAAAACTAAACATGGGTGTAGGATTTTATGAAAATATTTTGTTAGTGGCATCCATTGTCCACAATAGATCCATTTCTATAATATAAACTATCTGTTTGGTACTGCTGTGAAAAGGTCAAATGCTTTGGTACAAGCATTGCGTATCAGGGAATGGAATTCCATGCTATTTTAAAGCAAATGTAGAGCTGTTAGTATTTTAAAAACTTAAGAAATTTGTTTTTTTCCCAGCTCTTGTTACATTAGAAAATGGCAATCAGGTTGATGATGCTGTTGCAAAGCTCAATGGCAAAGAATTCAAAGATAATACAGTTACTGTTAAACTGGGCTACAGTAATCAGCTGATTTGCATAGCTCATATCCCCTGCTCTTATACTGATGCACAGTTCCTGAATATGTGTCAAAAATATGGAGCAGTAGAGTACAGCTACATAATGAGATCTGAGGAAACAGGTATTTTTTGTTTGATTGTTTTTACCTATTTGGTCATATTATAAAAAAATTCATCTACTTTAATCATAATAAATTTTCTTCTACATGGAAATTTAAAATTATGCTCTTATTATAGGAGACAGTAAAGGCTATGGATTTGTGGAGTTTGCTGCAGACATAGAGCAAGCTAAACTTATCAAATCTGAGTTTGATTGGAAAGTGATAGAAGGACAGACACTACATGCAGATTTTGTTGAAGAATCCTGTCAAACTTGGGAACGCTTACAATCTAGATGTTTGCTTATCACAAATATGGCTGAAGATTTTGTCGATGTTTCTAGATTAAGAGAAATGTTTGGGGCTGTGACTAGTCCTGTTTATTGCCAAGTAAGTTTGTCTAAAAGAAGATATATACAAAAAATTGTTTAAAAAAATATTCATAATTTAAATTTAAATTATTTATACCACATACAAATTTAATGGTATTTAAATATATTTTATGATACATCATGATTTTTAAATTGTTTAGAAAGTAGATGTAGATCCTCTTAGTCTGTAAAAATTTTAAAAGTTTTAACTTTATAAATAATTTAGGCAAGCTCCATGTTACCACTTATGAAAATTCTTAACCATCATAGTGTTTATCCGCTGTAGTGTCAAAATATAATTTTTATACGTGTATTGCACAATATAATTTATTGAATCTTATCTTTGAACAGATAATTGCTAAAGGGGATAGATCTCTTGGCTATGGCATAGTGGAGTTTCGCACAGCTGAAGATGCTGAAAAGACCTGGTTGAAATTGAGGGATGAAAAGATTCAAGATAGACCATTGGTTATGACTTTTTGCATACCTGGCAAATCTGCAGTGGTGATAAACAACCGCATTATGTGGAAATATGTAAATAGATTTAAATACTTCACATAGATTTTAGCTCTTTAAATGTGGTGCAGTTATATTGAAGTAAATGACTTGATAGATAATTTGTTAGCTGTAGCCAGTAGGCTTTGTACATAGTCTGGAAAATGAATTTAAGAACATATTTGAAAAATACCAGAAAAATCATTTGTTTATGGGCTGGGTCTCAAATTGGAATCTGAAATTATTTGAAAAAAAAAAATCTTATTCTAGGAGCTAAAATGCTGTGGATAAAATATCTCAAGTAGTTCTCTAATCCACTTTTTTATGACCTCACATTGCCCTGTATACACAGCTGTGTGAGGGCTAGGGTGATGGAACCAACGTTGTACAGTACAACACCTGTTAAACAAAATTATCTGAATTTGTTTACTGCATTTACTCATACAGCTGAACTATTTCATTGAAGAGTGGGGTGAATTCAAGTTTAGTAGTTTTTTTCATGGTAGATAAATGTTATTAATATGCAAAGTTCCCTTTGAATATTATAGTAATTAGTTTAGTTTGGACTTATGAGCCTCTGGTAAAAGTTTGCACTGGAAGTTAATACAAACCACCTGCTTATATCTTACTTTATCATAATTACTCAGGAATGGAATAAATTTAATTTTTTTTCCCCCAAAATGAGAATATCAGGGCTGTTAATTATTTTCTCCATAACTTTGTCTTTGACACCCATGTTGTGGTGTTACACCTGTTGGGGCAGCAAACAGGCTTTTGAATGTAAATGAAGTTTAAAAATTAAGTACGGTTTTACATTGTTTTAGCATACTAACAATGACTTAGATAAAGTTAAAGTCTAGAATTATTACTTTCATTTCTGAAAAAAGTAGCATAAACTCTGAACCCTTAAGTTATGAATTATTTTAACCTTTATCTTAAGAAATACAATTTTTTTTTAAAATTTCCAAAGGGAGATAAACTGACAAAGAGCAGCAGTCTGTTACCAGACCCAGTTTCTGCCAAGCCAGTTATTGCCGGCAATCCTATTGTCATGAGTCTCACAAAATTTAATCCCAGCTGTAAGTATCTTAAACAGAATTTTGATGATGTTTAATTTTGATGTGTGTTATGTTAGTGAGCTGTCACAGTTGTGTAGTATCTTTGATAGAGTGGTTTTTTTTTGTGAACAAAAATGATTACATCATTGTTGGATGGTCAGTACCATTTAAATTTATTTCTGGTAAATAATTTTCTGTTTCAATATCATTTGTGCCTATTGAATCTTAAAACCAAACCAAAAAAAACCTTCCCAGTGTTCGGTCACCACCCCCTCCATACTGTTAAAATGCTCTGAGTATTATATACATATATATATATATATATATATATATATATATGCTCTGAGTATTATATATATATATATATATATATATTAGCTGGAGGTCAGTCATGTACTTTTAGACATTAGTTTTGTTAAACAGCATTTGTTAACACTGAGGAAAATAAGTAAACAAAAAAATAATAAACAAAAAAAAGTATTCTAATACTATTCCATTCCCTGATTTTGGTAGAAATATTTGCATAATTTAGTTTCTATGAATCAAAAATAAAATAACACTTTTTAGCAATTTTCTCAGTAAAAGTATATATTTTCCTAGTAAAAAGTTACTAATGATTTTTTATCTTTTAAAAACCAAGCGATTTTCTCTCTTTAAAAAATAAAACAGTACCATTATATCATATGTAAAATGTGTAGGTTTTAGTAAATTTGGGGTGGGTGGGGGTGGTGGGATAAAGTAATTAAATGGTGTAGGTATTTAAAAAATGAGTGAAAAATTAATTCAGGTAGAATGTGAAAATAGTTCTGGTCTTACAGAATTCACGACTTGGTTTTTTGCCACAATTTATGATTTAGTAATACTTAGCAAGGGCAATTTTTAAATTGTTTTATGTATACTAAGTATTCTATTTCTTTCTACAGTAATGGGGGAATTCACAAAAATTCTAGGTGAATTACAGCAGGCTTATGTATCACAAATGATGTCACCAGTCAACAAACCAGGTAGTTATGCTATGCATCTTCCACTACATTAATCAATTATTATTTTAAAGTGTTTTCTTAGTTTGGAAAGGTATTATGTCATTTTATTCCTTTTAATATGTTGTTCTTTTTAATTTGATACAATTTTTATCTTAAAAATCTAACTGCTTGTCTAGCTTTATGCCACAAACTTCCAATTTCTTTTCTGTAATAAATTTATTCTTCTTTTATTCAGCCAATGTAATAAGTCTATCAAAGCTCAAAACGTAAATATTTTCACTGTATTCAAATACACTGCTGAAATTACCAATATACTATTTATCACATTAAACAACCAAGCTTTGTAAATGAACATAATTACAATTCGTATGTTTGCATTACAGTTAGTGTTTAGTGTTCAACTTTCATTTTTGTGTTCCTTATTCCTTTTTAATAACACTTTTCTCTGTTTGTTCAACTGCTTTTGGTAGTAAATTTAAGGCATGGTAGTTTCTGACAAGATAAAAGGTGTATTGCAAAAAATGCCACATTTGATTGATGTAGTGTTGTGAATTGTTTCAGGAACAGGCGGATGGGTTTGGCTGTGAGAAAAGTGAATTCACCTTCTACTTCCTTTTCAAGGTTCAAATAGCCATGGTAGACTTGACATATGTAGACAAACACAAATACAGATCAGTCACATTATAGCCACTGCAGTCATACTAACAGAAAAAATATGTTTTGTTTTGTTTCAGGCCCTTCAATCTTCTGTCTATCTCTCGTCTGTCTTCCAGATACTGGGTGCATAATTATCATACCCTTTTTTCTGCTGTCTGTCTCTCGTCTTTCTTCAGTGCCATAGTGTTGAGCCAGATAACTATTTTCAATGACAGACAACTCATTTTTTCCAGAAATATTCTTTCACTTATCACTTCATTCTCAATTCAAAATGAGGTGAAATCTTGTCCTGTCTGTTCTATGAAATAACATTTTATCATGTCTGACTCATTGATCTACTGCCTCATTTAGTCATCAGTACAGCTGTGGTCACTAAATGTGCGAATTTTATTTTTTTAAAAAGAATTGGCATTGGCTGTTTTTATAAAGGTGTAGAAAGTGACATCAGAGCTTTACTGATACCTATACATTGACTATTCATTGATGTATGAGGAATGTTTTTTTTTCTTATAGGTTTATTAGGACCAGCACCTTCTTTACCTCTCAGTCCAATGATGAACCCCAACATGCAGTTAGGGCTTCTTGTTATGTTGGCAATTCACATACAAGCTGCTAAAAGAATGCAGGTAAAAAGAAGCATTGCTTTTTTTTTTCATTTCATTTCTACCTTATTGTACATATGTGATTAAACATAGAAAATACATTTAGAACAATACATTTTTACAATTGAACACCTAATCCTTTAACTAATGCTATTTTATATTTTCCTTCAGTTTACTGGTGTGTTAGCCAAGCAGTTGAATACATTAAGTGAACAAGATGTATTTGGTGATGTAAGTATCTTTTGTAGCTTCTTTTACAAATCTTTTAAAATTAAGTGATGAGGCTTCTCAATCTGAAAACAAAACAAATAGAACTTAATGGACTGATTTGATTAGAAGCTGTTTATTTTAATGATACTCTAAATCAAAACTTAGTTCAAAGAGTAGCAAGTCTACTTTGATAAAGTCAGTACACTGAAAAAACCTCTTCCCATTCACTTTCTACCCTCTCTCTCTCCACATACCCTGACAAATCCTACCCACAACACCCTAGTCTAATTCCATTGTCTTCCCTACCAGCTCACTTTCATCAGTAATATCCAATGCTACACAGTGCCACAAGCATAATAATAAAATTAATTAAATGTAGTCCAATGTGACACACAATTAGAAATATAAATACAATAAACAAACTTCTGTAAATTCCTAACATGGATACTAAATTAATGCAAAATTAATTTTGCAATCAATGCAAAAGCGAAAACTCAACAAAATGAAAAACTTCTTATGTAGCAAAGCCTCTATTAAATATACAAAACCATTTCTAATTTTCATGGTAAAATATTTTAATGTGGCCATGGAAGAATTGTTCAGAACACATTCAGTTCTGGACATCTGGCAGATTGTTGGTATTTATATAGATTTGTTATGCAGTTTAAATAGACGAGTGAGGGTGCATCTAATTTTCCACAGATCAAAGGACCCAAACCATCAATTCTAGGAGATCCTCTGACAGGCCAAGCTAATGTTATTCTCACCAGCTTGAAGCAACAGTTAAATCAGGTGCCATTAATTGGAGAAGATGGTAAAGAGATGCTTGAACCCTTAGCTCTTGATGAAAAGTTAAGATACATTACAAAGAAGTTCATAGCTAATGGACGATATCTCAACTTGAGTCTCCTCAACAATCTTGGTCAACTTTTGGTTACTATGAAACAAGGAGATGTTAGTAATAGATTTGGTTAGTATGCAAGAAGCACTTACATAACTACATCTTCTTCTGCTTAGATAATTTTACTAGCTTATCTGTTAAATATAATTTTGTTTCATTCTTCAGCTTTTTATTTTCTTAAAATTTAAGTAATAAATTAAGTTTATAATGCCTACGTTTTGACACTTTTTTTTTTAACACTATTGCAGCTGGTAAAGGGCAGTCGCTGTTAGGACCAATGCCGGCTATCAACCCACAGCCTCTGCTCTCTGGACATTTAGGTGGAAAAGGCAATTCTTTGCTTGGGGATGCACCTCAACCACTAATGGGTGCAAATGTTGGTGCTGCCAATGTGAATGCTTCAATAATGCAAGCCATGGGTCTTAATGTAGGCAGTGGGAGTTCAACAGGCAGTGTGGGTCAAAGCCTTCTCAGTCAAATTAGCCAGGGGCTAGTGCATCAGATTGGTCAAAATCTGTTGTATCAAATGTCTGTAGGGCAAGGAGGAAACACAAATTCTGGTAAAGGTCTACTTGGTGACATTCCAAGTGATGGACATTCTAGATTTAAAGGTTCAGGTCAGAAATCATCACTTCTGGGGGAACCACCTGCTCATGTCAAATCCACCTCATTAAGCAGCTCACATACATCTGTAGACCAAGGATCATGGAAAAATATGGAAACAAGGTATGGTAATTACCCAAACTCGTACATATGATTTTTACTGTACAGCTGTTTATGTTCAAAGTTTTAGTATTCATCAGTTGCCTGTGATCTAACACTTGTGACCATTTTTCTTTTCATTTCGTTAGGAAAAAAACAGAAATGTCTTATGAGAATGTGAATCAGATGGATAGGTAATATTTTTTTTAAGATAATCAACTATTATGATCAGAATTTAAAAATGTTTAACTAAATTCTAATGTTAAGTAAAAAAATGACTGAATCAGAAGTTAAATAAAAAGTCAGGTCAGTAGGTTCTTATTTGTTATTCTTTGCTTTAGGTGGGGTACTGGTGCTTATGAAAGTGGCTACAGCAACAAAATGGGAGGATATACTGATTACAGCTACAGCAATGAGTCCTATGGGGTAAGTTAATTTGTGTTATATAATGGCCCCTCCCTCCCCCCTTTTTTGTTTTAGTTTAGACTTGAAGCAACAACTTGCTGAATATTTCATTTTAATATATTAATAAGTCAGTTTGATGGCAATTGACAGTGCTTTCATGTGAAATATTTTCTCATCTTGATTTTTGTACAGCAGATGAATGCTGGGTATGCTGGTGGAATGGGTGCTGTAGGCTATGGCATGGGACAAAACAACAACCAAGCAACAGGTGTGAATTTCCAGGTACCAAGTAGCACTCATTGGTTGCTGGCCATTCATCATAACTGAAGTCTTAGATTTTACTTAATTTCTCTCACAAATTTCAGTCTGAATCTTTTTTGACACGCCTTCAACTGTTTCCAAACTGGCAGTTTTTGGATACGTGGCAAAAATTTGGAAACTGCTACTGTATTTTAACGGAGATGAAATGGGAGGATCATTGATTTTATTTTTAAAAAGCATTGTTGGGTTGTGGCATAAATATTTGCAGTCAGCTATTCTTGATTCTTTATTTTATATAATATTGAAGGGGGATTTCCTCTAACATAAAATATGCGTCAACATGATTTGCACTATATGGCCCTTAGACTCAAGATTTCAGCTTGCTTTTCTTTCTAGATTTGCTTCCATATCCTTTGTCCTCATAAGAACAACCAGTAAGCTAGCAATTGTTAGATATAGTTTTCTCTCCTAGATGGTTTGTTGTCAGCAGCTCATGGGCTTCCTCTGCTTGGAGGCTTGAACTTGATATTCACAGCTAGCAATTATAGGCTCTCATAGCCGACTATGCTATCCCCTGGACACATGTCGTTATGTGTGGATGTTGTGCATGGGTTATGTGTGGATGCTATCCCCTGGACATTGGCATTAAAAATGAACTTACCTGTCAGAGGGATCTTAAACACTACGACTGCTAATATTTATTTCTTCTTATTTTTTCTACTTTTGCAGTAAATGTTCATCAAATTTTACTTTGTTACCTCATTTGGCTTACACTTCTTTTGTACACCTGACTACATAAAAAAAAGTACCCTGCTAGTTTTAACTAATCGTCATGCTTGAAACTAACACTAAATTTAAAAATATGTAGTGCTTGTTTAAATTGGTGTTCAACAGGGAAGCAACACATCTTTGTAGTGTTTGAGCAATCCAGTTATCAAAACAGTCCTTTGTCTTGCCATTTATTAAGTTTCCTTAAATTAACTTGAATATTTTGGTTTTGAGTCATTAGACAAAAGTACAAGATTTCACAGGCAAAAATCCAACAAGGATAACTTTGCCTGGATTCACCAAGTGAATAATTTGACATTTCATCAGATAGATAGGTCTTCTTTATAATAGAAGCTATGTGGGATACCAAATTTAGATATATTTTATCTATAACATTTGATCTACCATTTAATTCATTTATAATTATTACTCACCAAAATTAAACATGTTCTGATATTTTGCAGGATGGCCAACTTTTAAGCAAAGAAAACAGCAGTGGCCTTGGCCAAGATAAATATGGGACTGATAATTATGTGACTGGGATGGGGGCAGGGGTGTATGGGTTAAAAGACAGCTATGGAAATTATGATGCATACGGGTCTGTAAGTGGTATGTATGGTAATCAGGATGACAGCAGTAGCATGGGGGGAAATAGTCTGTTAGGTAATGGACCAGCTCTCAATGGAGGGATGTTAGGTAGAGGGGCTGGGCTACTGGGAAGTGGGGCAGGGACTGTAAATAACAGTGGGATGTACAACAACTATGTAGGCAACATGTCCACTGACACAATGGGATCTTATAATCAATCCTCCACCAAGATGGGTTTATTGGGTAGTGGTAGTTATGATGGGAATACTTATTCTGGAATTGGAAGTGGCAGCAAAATGGGCACAGCTACATTTACAGGATTGTCTGGGAGTACTGGAACTGGTACAGGACTTTTGCCATCCCCATCTAAATTTGTAAGTTCACTTTCTTCTTGTCAAAATGTTATTTGCTTTCATTAATCCTTTTGTTTTGCTTGTTTCCTGATAAAAAAATGCAAATTAGAATTTTTTTGTCTAGATGACACCAGGCCAGAAACGTAGTCACAGTCAGTTGCTGCCACCACCAGAACAGAGCCCTGATGGGACAGATTACATCGGACAACATTCTCAAGGGTTAGGTGGACATTACATGGACTCGTATAAACGCTCGCGTTTGTTTTGAGAGAGTACATGCCTGTTTAAGTGGTTTTTAAAAATGTATTTATGTTTATCAATTGTAATGTACATATTTTCATTATTTGTGATCATACAATTACTTGTTACTTGTGCTTATTATTGCCAGACTGTCATTAAAAAAAGTTCCATCCCAAGCTGTAGTAACATGATTCTAGAATGTTGTGTGTTCTTTGATTTTAAAGGAGCTTGTGAATTATATCAAATAAAACTTATCATTTCCGTGCATCTAATCTTGTTCATTTAATATTTTAAATTTTGTTATAAATTCTCTTTGACTAGGTTAAGCCGTTTGAAACTCCTAAAGATGACAATAAACTTCATTTACCTTACATTAACTTTAAGAGCCAGTGGTCTACTTGTAAAACTGTTCACACTTGTTTGTTAGGTCAAATGCAGATGATCCCAGTAATAACAAAAATATATTTGGTGTATATTCAATGCTTCTTGACACTTCCAATTGTCCTATTATTGGTAAACTGTACCTTCTCTTATTTGCAATGTGGCTCTAGTATCTCTAAAAAAGGAATATTCCTTTGCCTTAACTAAAGTAATTTAACTCTTAAAAAATATTAAACATTTAAAGTACACATTTTTGCCAGAAGGACGAAGTAGAAAAGGGGCCCTGTAAAATTTTGTTAACATCTGTTGTGATGGTTAAAATTCCCCCCAAAAAAACCCCATGTTAGAAACATTGTATTTAAAGACTACTGTCTTTAAATACTACATACTACGTTATGTGTGGATGTTATACACGGGTCATTATGTGTAGATGTTGTACACGGGTCGTTATATGTGGATGTTGTACATGGGTTATGTGTGGATATTATACACGGGTCGTTATGTGTGGATGTTGTACACGGGTCGTTATGTGTGGATATTATACACGGGTCGTTATGTGTGGATGTTGTACATGGGTTATGTGTGGATGTTGTACATGGGTTATGTGTGGATATTATACACGGGTCGTTATGTGTGGATGTTATACACGGGTCGTTATGTGTGGATGTTGTACAGGGGTCGTTATGTGTAGATGTTGTACACGGGTCGTTATGTGTGGATGTTGTACATGGGTTATGTGTGGATATTATACACGGGTCGTTATGTGTAGATGTTGTACATGGGTTATGTGTGGATATTATACACGGGTCGTTACGTGTGGATGTTATACACGGGTCGTTATGTGTGGATGTTGTACACGGGTCGTTATGTGTGGATGTTATACACGGGTCGTTATGTGTGGATGTTATACACGGGTCGTTATGTGTGGATGTTGTACATGGGTTATGTGTGGATATTATACACGGGTCGTTACGTGTGGATGTTATACACGGGTCGTTATGTGTGGATGTTATACACGGGTCGTTATGTGTGGATGTTATACACGGGTCGTTATGTGTGGATGTTGTACACGGGTCGTTATGTGTGGATGTTATACACGGGTCGTTATGTGTGGATGTTATACACGGGTCGTTATGTGTGGATGTTGTACATGGGTTATGTGTGGATATTATACACGGGTCGTTACGTGTGGATGTTATACACGGGTCGTTATGTGTGGATGTTGTACACGGGTCGTTATGTGTGGATGTTATACACGGGTCGTTATGTGTAGATGTTATACACGGGTCGTTATGTGTAGATGTTATACACGGGTCGTTATGTGTGGATGTTGTACATGGGTTATGTGTGGATATTATACACGGGTCGTTATGTGTGGATGTTGTACATGGGTTATATGTGGATGTTGTACACGGGTCGTTATGTGTGGATGTTGTATACGGGTCGTTATGTGTGGATGTTGTACATGGGTTATATGTGGATATTATACACGTGTCGTTATATGTGGATGTTGAATATGGGTCGTTATGTGTGGATGTTGTACATGGGTTATATGTGTGGATGTTATACACAGGTCGTTATGTGTGGATGTTGTACATGGGTTATGTGTGGATGTTGTACACAGGTCGTTATATGTGGATGTTGTATACGGGTCGTTATGTGTGGATGTTGTACATGGGTTATATGTGGATGTTATACACAGGTCGTTATGTGTGGATGTTATATACGGGTCGTTATGCGTGGATGCTGTACATGGGTTATATGTGGATGTTATACACAGGTCGTTATGTGTGGATGTTGTATACGGGTCGTTATGTGTGGATGTTATACACGGGTCGCTAATAATGTGTGGATATTGTATTTGGGTCGTTATATAGCCAACACAGGTCGTGGTGTGTGGACGAAGCTAACGGACCGAGACACTATGGGTGAATGCCACAGATGGACCGAGACACTATGGGTGAATGGCACAGATGGACCATGTCGTGCGTGGGCGGAATCGAATACATTGATGTGAGGGTATTGACCGACTTTATGCTAATACAGCTGTCAAACAACTGACAATGCTGGTTATTGCTGTCCTGTATCTGAGGTAATCTTCAGCTATCCAGACATCGATACGTCGATGCTACAGTAAGCTATAACAGCGGTACAACTCAAAACATCAGGATGTGGTGATCGCGGTGCAAATAAAACATCAAGATGTCACTATAGACGAGTAGGAAATGATTAAGAGAAGTGCTTTTATTGTAATAGCCTCATTAAAAAATATTCTGTATCAGAAATATGTTTGATAAAAAAGTTTAAAAAAAAACAACAACCAAGGATCTCCATCCATCCAATTAATTAAATCCAGATCTCAACAATGCCTAAAAAAAAAAAAACTAGCAATGTAAGGGAGATAATAGGATTTAACAAAAAAAAAATCCATTGAGTCTGAATAATATTCTTTAAAAATCGATAGAAATTTTATTTGTGGATTTATTTATTTTTATGATAAAGGTTTATCTAAAGCTTTCCTAGCAAAATTATAGTTCGAAGATAGATTTGTAAAATATTAATGTGTTAATGAGCTATGGGGACCTTAATTATTGCAGTCGTACAGTAAATACTTAACGCACCGACATTTCTTGGGGTGTATTATTTGCTCAGGGATGAAATTATACATGAGAGATTTGTATGGGTATTTGATATTTTTCAGTTTCAGGTTGGTTTTTAATTATTATTTTTTTTCTTTATATTTAGACGTTTTGTATTAAATCTATGTATAATTAAACCACCTGAAATGAATGAAAACAGGCTACAAGTAAGAAAGAAATATTACTATTGTAAATCTGTATCAGTCCTCACAAGCCGATGATGAAAACTGTAATACTAAAGCGAACACACAACTGACGCTATAAATTACGTGTCTGAGGCAAAAAAAAAAATGCATGTGTTGGCTAGAATAGCAGAAGGTCATAGATCTAGTTCGAGTCTAGTTTGTACCCGATCCTTTAAGTTTATTCATTGTAACATAAACATAGACTCTAGGAATCGAACAAAAACTGCTTCAAAATGCTGAAACTACCACAAAAGAGGGTTACAGCTAGCATATTTACACAGTCCAGCAGATTAGCATCAACTGGAGAATCCAATTCTGCAGAAATTAACAACAATCAAGAGGAAGAAGAAACATCCGCTCCCAGAAAAGCTGAAAGAGGTTTAAATAAGGTCACGCTTTTAGGACGAGTTGGTAGGGATCCTGAAACCAGAGGCTCAGAAGAGCACCCTGCACTTATTTTTCCTTTAGCAACTAATGCTCAGTACAGAACATCTAATGGCGAACTTATGACCAAGACTGACTGGCACAGGGTTTGTGTTTTTAGGCCTAGTCTCAGAGAAAATGTTGCCACCAGAATCAACAAAGGGGACATAATTCTGATAGAGGGATCATTGTAAAACCAAAGATATGTGGATGATAATAAAAGAGAACAGACCATAACCTCAGTTATTGCTGATAACATAGTGTTTCTCAACAGAAGGGCTGCCCAGAATGACAGTGAAGGAGAAAATTAACATCCACATTTATAGCTTTGTATAGTTTTGTATGATTTGGTACATAAAGGTCCATTTTAATTTGTAGTTCCATGTTACTCTGGTTGAACAAGTATTACATGAAGTTGCAGTTGTATGGATGGTGTTCATAAAGATATGATAAACGTATGGGTATTTGATTTAATTTAATCAGCTAGATGCGGTGGCTTTACTTGACTTGGTTGCTTCATTTGACATAATGGTTTCAATTGACATAATGGCTTTATTTGACATAATGGCTTTATTTGACATAATGGCTTTATTTAGCTTCATGGCTTTATTTTTATGTCATGGCTTCATTTGACTTGACGTCTTTATTATAATTTATTTAGCTTGATGGCTTTATTTTACGTCATGGCTTTATATGACTTCATGGCTTCGTTTGACTTGATGGCTTAATGACTTTATTTGAGGTCATGGCTTTATATAAATTTATGTCCTTATTTTACGTCATGGATTTTTTTTTTTTGCATCATAGCTACATTTGTCTTGATGGCTTAATTTCTAGTGTTTCTTCTTGGGGGGGGGGGGGGGGGGAAGAGAAGAGCACTGTATCTTGTATATAAATTCTAGTTCGGTCGGGGGAGGGGGGCGACAGTCGAGCTTCGTGAGCCCTCCTCCTGAAGAGATGCCCGAAAGAAACACTGTTTTCAGCGGCATGTTTATCAAGAGCTGGTAGAAGAAGAGAGGTTTTGAAGTTTATTACATGAAGGTCTACAACTGGTAGGAAAAGAAATGACAACTAAAACCTAAATGTTGAAAAAAGTAGAAAAAAAAACCCAAATGTTGAAAAAAAGCACAAATAAACCTCAAAATTTAAAAAAAAAAACCCACTCAAATTTTGAAAAAAACACACGACAAAACCCAAATATTGAAAAAAAACCCAAACTAAACTCCAATGTTTAAAAAACAACAAATAAACCCCAAATGTTGATATTTCAAGAACTGTAATGTCCACTAGCTCGTGTATAGAGACGGTCTGTTGGGGAATCTTTTTACTTCCGGTAAGTAAATAGTAGTGCAGGGAATGCTGGGACAGATTAAATCAAGAAAGGCGGATATATACCCTGATACATTATATAGTCAAATCTTGGTGATATATACCCTGATACATTATTTAGTCAAATCTTGGTGATATATACCCTGATACATTATTTACTCAAATCTTGGTGATATATACCCTGATACATTATTTAGTCAAATCTTACGGTATAAGCCCTAATATATTATTGAAAGGAATGCTAGGCTGGTGAAGTAATTTCTCCCTTGTGTGCACTTTGGTCTGTATGTAAGGGTGTGTGTGTGTGTGTTAGCTGGTGGGTGGGGGGCAGAGTTTCTTCCAGGCATCTCTTCGGGGGGGCTTTGCCCCCCCGAAAATTTTTTACCGCCCCCCCCGAACGAAATGAAATTTATATAATTTATATAGAAAATATATACTTTTAACAGTGTCCGCCCCCCCGAAGAAAGTTTACCGCCCCCCCCCCCCCGAAGATTTCAAGTGCCCCCCCCCCCCCCGGAGAAAAAAGTCTGGAAGAAACACTGGTGGGGGGGGGGGGGGGAAGGTGTGGTTCATAAATTACCTCAAGCACCTGAAATTGGTGTATGTGAGATGGGCTTATAAATTCCGCTATGCTTTTCTATGAGTGTAGTGTGTGGGCGTGAGTTAGAGGAATGCATCATACACGATTGCTACATTTTGAACTTTAAAAAATGTTCCAAAGGATGCACAGATCTGTTATTTTTTTTTTTTTTGGGGGGGGGGGGGGGTTAGGATGTCATTGTCCACACAGTAAATGGATGTGACTATCTGCACAGTGAGTGATGTGATCATCTACACAGTGAAAGGATGTGATTATCTACACAGTGAAAGGATGTGATTATCTACACAGTGAGCGATGTGAATCATGTGATTATCTACACAGTAAAATGGATGTGACTATCTGCACAGTAAATGGATGTGACTATCTGCACAGTGAATGATGTGATTATCTACACAGTGAATGATGTGATTATCTACACAGTGAATGGATGTGATTATCTACACAGTGAATGGATGTGATTATCATCATATCTTCCCGTCAGTGTCGAGGACGCATGGGGGCGTTTTATCACGGCTAGTGTATGTAATTATGCGCCTAATGAGTAGAGTCTATATTTGATGATCAGCCCATTGGATGGGCGTGGTGATCGCCACCGTGGTACTTAAGTTAGTCAACCTGATTCGTTATTATTCGTTATGCTTACAAAAATATCCTTAACAGTTGAAGCAGCTCGAAGTTGCATGGCACAATGAAGCCATGTACACCTTACAGCGATGTAAACTAACCCTGAACGAGACAAAATGCGAACGCTTTTAAATGAGAATTTTCTAGGCATGTCCTCCGACCCCCCCCCCCCCCCCCCTACCCCCACCCCACACCTCCATCTCTCTCTGCTCAGCGATCAAGAAAAGGATTATCTAGTCTACCTCGTAGACTCTATTTCAAGCTCCCGATTGTGTCGAAAAATCTAGGCCACCCTAAGCGTCTGTCATCGTCTGGCTTTGATCATTTCCGGTTGTCGAACTTGGCACGGCATGACACCACGTGATGGTATGGAGCAGCGGCCATATTGTCCTCACCACGGTCGCCATATTCAAACATTATTGACAAGAAATATTCGCCTCGAAAAAGGATCCTGAATAAAAAAAAAAATAACCCGTTAATTTCTTTTTCTTCTTCCTTGCTTCTCACGGCTGAATTTGAATCAGAGATGATTTTCGGCCATGTGATAATTCAATGTTATGCCCATTGCAGACAGCGTTTCTTCCAGACTTTTTTCTCCGGGGGGGGGGGGGGCACTTGAGATTTTCGGGGGGTGGGGGGGGGGGGGCGGTCAACATTTTTTGGGGGGGGGGGGGGGGCGGACACTAGTAAAAGTTTATGTTTACTATATGAATTCCATCTCGTTCGGGGGGGGGGGGGGGGGCGTCGGTAAACTTTCTTCGGAGGGGGGGGGGGGGGCTGGGCCCCCCGAAGAGATGCCTGGAAGAAACTCTGATTACAGATAACTCAATGCTGTGGCTATAACAGATAACCCAATTTTGTGTCTATAACAGATAACTCAATGCTGTGGCTATAACAGATAACTCAATGCTGTGGCTATAACAGATAACGTAATGCTGTGGCTATAACAGATAACGTAATGATGTCGCTATAACAGATAACGTAATGCTGTGGCTATAACAGATGACGTAATGTTGTGGCTATAACAGATAACTCAATGCTGTGGCTATAACAGATAACTCAATGCTGTGGCCATAACAGATAACGTAATGCTGTGGCTATAACAGATAACTCAATGCTGTGGCTATAACAGATAACGTAATGATGTGGCTATAACAGATAACTCAATGCTGTGGCTATAACAGATAACGTAATGATGTGGCTATAACAGATAACGTAATGCTGTGGCTATAACAGATAACGTAATGCTGTGGCTATAACAGATAACTCAATGCCGTGGCTATAACAGATAACGCAATGATGTGGCTATAACAGATAACATTAAGAATTCCCCGCTGATAGATCGGTCTGGCTAGATGGCATCGGTGTAATAAACAGTGATGTTATATGTGGTGACACCGTTGTAATAAACAGTGATGTTATATGTGGTGACACCGTTGTAATAAACAGTGATGTTATATGTGGTGACACCGTTGTAATAAACAGTGATGTTATATGTGGTGACACTGTTGTAATAAACAGTGATGTTATATGTGGTGACACCGTTGTAATAAACAGTGATGTTATATGTGGTGACACCGTTGTAATAAACAGTGATGTTATATGTGGTGACATCCTTCAGCGACTCTGGCGACAAGCCAGCGTTATCGATCGGTTCCCCATATCTTTACAGACGCTTGATACAAAAATATATCACCCCCCCTGCCCACTGTTGTATCATGTCCATATTGTGTCAGGTCCAATTTCCCCTTGTACAACATTTGTGTCACGTGGTTTGTTTTAGCTTGTTAAAGGAAGTGTACACCAGGTCGTACACATGCAGCAATGGTGTACACATGTACATAAACACACCAGCTGGTAATAATGCTGAGTACTTGAAGAAACTAGGTACAAATATAATCACGGCTGGGTTGTCATGACTACGTCCAAAGATCATCATTTCAAGTTATCAAGTCTACGTACAAAGATCAATATCTCAAGTCTACGTCCAAAGATCAACTCTACGTTCAAAGATCAATATATCAACTCTACGTTCAAAGATCAATATATCAACTCTGCGTTCAAAGAACAATATATCAATCCTTCGTTCAAAGATCAATATATCAAGTCTACGTCCAAAGATCAATATATCAAGTCTACGTCCAAAGATCAATATATCAAATCTACGTCCAAAGATAATTATCTTAAGTCTACGTCCAAAGATCAATATATCAACTCTACGGCCAAAGATCATAATTTCAAGTTATCAAGTCTACGTCCAAAGATCAACTCTACGTTCAAAGATCAATATATCAACTCTACGTTCAAAGATCAATATATCAACTCTACGTTCAAAGATCAATATATCAACTCTACGCTCAAAGATCAATATATCAACTCCACGTTCAAAGATCAATATATCAACTCCACGTTCAAAGATCAATATATCAACTCTACGTTCAAAGATCAATATATCAACTCTTCGTTCAAAGATCAATATATTTAAAATCTACGTCGAAAGATCAATATATCAAATCTACGTCCAAAGATCAATATATCAAATCTACGTCCAAAGATCAATATATCTAGTCTACGTCCAAAGATCAATATCTCAAGTCTACGTCCAAAGATCAACATCTCAAGTTGTCAAGTCTATGTCCACAGATCAACATCTCAAGTTGTAGAGTCTACAACAACGCACACTCACCACACCGAATGTACTGCTGTTTTAAATAACCAGTACTACGTCCTGTTTGTAAATATATAATTTTGATCGAAATATTAATAGTTTCATTTTAATGCTATAAAATTGATAAATATAATTGTAAACATTAATTAGGATTCCAACACTAAATGAATACATGCTTAAATTTGATGAGAAAGAAAATATTACAATACATAATCTACATAACACACACACACACACGCGCACGCACGCACACACGCCCACACACACACACACACATATATATATATATATATATATATATATATATATATATATATAGAGAGAGAGAGAGAGAGAGAGAGAGAGAGAGAGACCAACCAATGGCGGTGTACAAAAATGTAAAAATCGATACGATTTAACGAACTACCGTTTTTTCTAACAAGTTAAAAATTAATGTCAAACATCAAATATTTTTCGATTAATACAACGTATATTACCCATATCGATTAAGCTATACATTGGTTGATACACAGGAATTACATTAAATATAAAAAGGTAAATTACGTTTGGAGACTTTATTGGGCAAAAGTTCCTACCACTATTGTGTTAGGCACAAGTTCCCACCATTTCTATTTTGGGCACAAGTTCTTAGTGAGTTTCTAGTACTTGTGTCCTGGGCACAAGTCTCCTGCACATGTATGTTGGTGTTGGGCACACGTTTCTACTATTTGTGTGTCAGGTACTTGTGCTTTGGGCACAAGTTCCTACTACTTGTATGTTGCGCACAAATCCCCAGCACTTGTGCTTTGGGCACAGTATCGTACCGCTTTTATGATGGCCACAAGTCCCCAGAACTTGTATGTGTGGCCACAAGTCCCCAGCATTTGTTTGTCGGGCACAAGTTCCCAGCATTTGTTGGTCGGGCACAAGTTCCCAGCATTTGTTGGTCGGGCACAATTTGCCTGTCCCCAATATTTGTTGGTCGGGCACAAGTCCCCAGCATTTGTTGGTCGGGCACAAGTTCCCAGCATTTGTTGGTCGGGCACAAGTCCCCAACATTTGTTGGTCGGGCATAAGTTCCCAGCATTTGTTGGTCGGGCACAAGTTCCCAGCATTTGTTGGTCGGGCACAATTTGCCTGTCCCCAACATTTGTTGGTCGGCACAAGTTCCTAGCATTTGTTGGTCGGGCACAAGTCCCCAGCATTTGTTGGTCGGGCACAAGTTCCCAGCATTTGTTGGTCGGGCACAAGTCCCCAACATTTGTTGGTCGGGCACAAGTCCCCAGCATTTGTTGGTCGGGCACAAGTCCCCAGCATTTGTTGGTCGGGCACAATTTGCCTGTCCCCAACAACTATTTTTGAACATCTAGTTACCGCTTGTCATCCAACAGCCAGACAGAAGTGGGGGATTTTTTTATCAACGTAACTAGAAAACCCATCGACCGAGAAAAAACGTGAGCGACAACACGCCTACCCGCACATACAGCCCCACCCCTCACACACACGCCACCACACATACACCCCACCCCCCTCACACACCCGTGCACGCCACGACGCAATCGCCAGACAGCGCGCTGGCTCCCCCCACCCCCCGTCCTTTCGCGCCACCAGTCGGGTTTTCCCGATGCCCACCCTAAGGCAAGAAGCTGGGGCCGCGCGGTCTCCCACTGAGTCTGTCACTCCTGCTTGACATGTCACATGCCTGCACGTGATTATCGTTTCGGATTTTTGGAAAAAAAAAGGATTTTAAGGATAAAATATACACATAAGGGAAAAAAAAAGTTAATAACGTGGTTTTGAAGAGATTAGGTTGAACGTATTGATTAGCATTGCGGGCGTGTTGGCCCTATATGTGTCGCAACATAACGGGAGCTCTTCAATATCGAACCAGCTTTGATTAAAACTACACAAATAAGACTTCTTGTTTTTAGTTTTTATTCTCAAAACACAAACCGGAAAATAAGATGGAATTTCTTTTTTTTAATTAAGAAAACGAAAGTAGAAAAAATTAATGTAAACAAGTTTGAATAAAACGGATACAAACAACACAAGAGCCACATGTTGCAAGGGATCGATGGTGAACCACGTGATTTGAGCTGTACTCACTTCGTGGATAGCATCCATGTAAACAAGTTCTAGTGCTGCGATCAGTGGATAAGATTGTCACTTCCGTGCACGGATGGCGCACTGACAGGTGAGAATTTCAGAGCTGAATGAATACAACAGGTTTTTTTGTGCTAACTGCTTCAAATTTAGAAGTAGCCTACAATCTACATTGCCTGTTTAGCGGCTAGAAGGTATATTAGTTAAACATTAATTTTAAGTGTTGATTCTTAAATAGGTTTTTACCTTAGAAAGTGATATATATATATATATATATATATATATATATATATATATATATATATATATATATATATATATATATATATATAGTCAAAAGATTTTAATCATATTTGTATCTTAGCAGCAAAGTTAAACTATGCTAATGCTCATTAATGTATTGACTTATTTAAGTAAATTACTTATGAAAATCCTACTGTTGTAATTAATTATATCACGATTAACGTTTGTTAAACGTCAAAGCCCATACTTTGTTATTTTGTGTTTTGAAACACACACAAACACACACACACAAACTACTTAACACAACATTCAGTAACTTTGTAACGTTTTCTTTTTGAGATTGACAGTTCGATAACCTTTAGAGCCCATATTGTGTTGTTTCGTATTTTGAAACACACAAACACACCCACCCATCCTCAGACCACTGGTAACTCTGTAACGTATTACTTTTGATATTGCCAGTTCGATAAACTTTAGAGCTCATGTTTTTTTGGTGTGTCTTGAAACACACACACACACACACGCAGACCATTGACACATTTTCGTCGTTGGTTTCTCAGCTCACAACACGTGAGCGAAACTCACAAACTCCACCGCTAGACGTCGCCCGCTAATTCAACGGAAACGATCTCACTAATGTCCCAGCATGGAGCCTGTTCAAATAACTTCCGTATGTTATCACCGTGGCTGCTGATAACTTTACAAATAACAAAAAGCTGGGACGGGGAGGGGGGGGGGGGGGGGGGGGGAGATACCGGCCGTAAACAGTGAGGTGGACTGCAGGGAGTCAATACAATATCGCCAGCTGGCTCGTCGTAAAAATAAACGTATTGACAGCCAGCCAGATCTGACTCTATCATGACTTCTCATGTTTCTTGTTGCCCTTTCTCTCTCGATCCTTCGCCAATCATATATATATATATATATATATATATATATATATATATATATATATATATATATATATATATATATATATATATATATATATGTATATATATATATATGTATATATATATATATGTATATATATATATGTATATATATATATATGTATATGTATATGTATATGTATATGTATATGTATATGTATATGTATATGTATATGTATATGTATATGTATATGTATATGTATATGTATATGTATATGTATATGTATATGTATATGTATATGTATATGTATATGTATATGTATATGTATATGTATATGTATATGTATATGTATATGTATATGTATATGTATATGTATATGTATATGTATATGTATATGTATATGTATATGTATATGTATATGTATATGTATATGTATATGTATATGTATATGTATATGTATATGTATATGTATATGTATATGTATATGTATATGTATATGTATATGTATATGTATATGTATATGTATATGTATATGTATATGTATATGTATATGTATATGTATATGTATATGTATATGTATATGTATATGTATATGTATATGTATATGTATATGTATATGTATATGTATATGTATATGTATATGTATATGTATATGTATATGTATATGTATATGTATATGTATATGTATATGTATATGTATATGTATATGTATATGTATATGTATATGTATATGTATATGTATATGTATATGTATATGTATATGTATATGTATATGTATATGTATATGTATATGTATATGTATATGTATATGTATATGTATATGTATATGTATATGTATATGTATATGTATATGTATATGTATATGTATATGTATATGTATATGTATATGTATATGTATATGTATATGTATATGTATATGTATATGTATATGTATATGTATATGTATATGTATATGTATATGTATATGTATATGTATATGTATATGTATATGTATATGTATATGTATATGTATATGTATATGTATATGTATATGTATATGTATATGTATATGTATATGTATATGTATATGTATATGTATATGTATATGTATATGTATATGTATATGTATATGTATATGTATATGTATATGTATATGTATATGTATATGTATATGTATATGTATATGTATATGTATATGTATATGTATATGTATATGTATATGTATATGTATATGTATATGTATATGTATATGTATATGTATATATGTATATATATATATGTATATATGTATATATGTATTGTGATGACGCAAGATTACGTCAGACATGTTTAGCAGATATAGGTTAGCAGAAACAGACTATAGGCCTAGTTGGTTGGTTAGAGAGGCCAATGGGCGCACAGGGCTGACCGGTCACGTGGGACGGTCAGCTGACCACTGAGGCGTGGGTCAGCAGTAGAGCGATAGGCCAGGAGTTGTTAGGTAGCGGTCAGAGACGGCCGAGGAATGTAGATAGTTAGGTAGATCATGATTAGCTAGCGAGGTAGAAGGTGTTAGATTGTAGAATGTAGAGAACAGTTAGTGTTAGGATTGGTCATGGGAGTGCGTAGTTAGTGGTATAATGAACAGTCAGATAGAAGTAGTACAGTGTAGATCAGTTAGGTAGAAACTTGAATATATATATCAATTTAAATAAAGAACAATTATAGTTGAACTTGAACTGTGTGTTATTGGATACATTCGTTACCGCCTTCATAAAAAATCCCCACCCTCACATCTGGTGGAGCGCGGGTCGAGTAAGGGAAAGAACGTATATCAGCTATTCATGACGGAGTATGACTGGTGTATTGCTTTCTCTAACTCATCACAACAGCGGGTTTCTTCAGCCGGAGCGAATTTTGAATAACAACACAAGGGAACTGTCAACATATTCAAAAAGATAAGTACCTTCCATCATTTATTTTTTTAAACGTTTGGGTTTATACCCGTGCTGGACAGTTTGTACCAGCGGTTTTTCTGCCTCACACATTCTATTGTTACGCACTGTTGCCTTAGTTATTTTGACTTTCCTCAACACACACACATACACATACACAACCATGGAGGCAGAGTTTCAATGCTATAAACAGGGCATACCATTAGACAAGACAGGAGAAGAATTTGAAACATCTATAAAGAGCAGATTAGGAAACAAGATAGTCAAGATAGTAAGACATGTCAAGAACAAAAGCAGAGTTAGCGATAGAATTAGTGAAACGGAAAGTACAACACATAGATAACACGCAACTGCCCAAGAACATCAACCCCATGACCAGGAATGTAACCCGGACCGTCCCCATAAATGATTTTGAACAACGGACATAATTGTGAAGTCAAGTCGAGTTTTTGTGTTGATCTAAGAAATCGAGGAAATCGACGTGAAGTCGTACAGTCAGAAGTCAGTGTAGTCAAATCTGAAGTCAATTGTGTTATTGAAGTCAGTGAAGTATAAGTCAGAACTGAAGTCAAAGAAGCTATTTGAAGTCAGTCAAGTCAGTCAATGTTGTTAAAGTCGTAGTTGAGGTCATAGTGACGTAGTCATGTTGCAGTCAAAGAAAAGTCTTTGAAGTTATATTAAAGTCGTTGAGGTCATAGTGAAGAAGTGAAATCGTCAAAGTTATAGTGAAGTCTTTGAAATCAAAGTGATGTCGTTGAAATCTTTGAAGTCAAAGTTAAAGTCTTTGAAGTCGAAGTAAGGTTAAATCTAAGTCAGTCGTTGAAGTCTTTGAAGTCATATTGAAGTTGTTGAAGTCAAAGTGAAGTCTTTGAAGTCATATTGAAGTCTTTGAAGTCATATTGAAGTCGTTGAAGTCATATTGAAGTTGTTGAAGTCAAAGTGAAGTCTTTGAAGTCATATTGAAGTTGTTGAAGTCAAAGTGAAATAAGTGAAGTTACTGAAGTCAGTTAAAGTGAAATAAGTCAGGTTGCTGAAGTCCTAAGTGAAGTCAGTTGTCAAAGGGAAGTCAGTCAAATTACTGAAGTCTAAAGTGAAGTCAGTCGTTAATTTGAAGTCAGTCGAGTTACTGAAGTCATAAGTGAAGTCAGTCATTAAGTCAAGCCAGCCAGTTTTTTGTCAAAAGTCAGATAGTGAGAGCTGCTCCACTATATGATTACGAGTTCAAACGTTATTTGAAACGGCACGATTACTTATATACACTCACATGTCTATTCTTTTTGTGAAGCTATTTCTAAGCTCTAGTAGTGTTTACGTCTATTGAGTTTATTAGGCTTTACAGATTGTTGTTAGATTAGAGTGTACTGATTTTTTATTTGGTTATTTTTGTAATGTTATTTTTGTATGCTGTATGTACCGCCAGACAAATGTTCAGCACGTTTAAATTTGGGATTGAGGTTTTTTTTAATGGAAGGTACCTCTGTCTGAATACTTGTCTGCGCGGGCACTAAAATGGTCACGTAAAACCATTGCTCATGGTCTCGTAATACAATTTCAGACCCACTACGCTTATTCAGAATGAGACGGGATGAAGCGACACTTCAAAGAGTGCCGCCACCTGAAACCCTGATTACGTTGAATTACCTGGACAGCGAACAGCCCTGCTTAACAGAGAATTGCCCTGGTCAAGACAGCGGACGCATCGCCACCGCTTCGCCCCGCACTGGGGTTGAATAACAGACCGCCAGCTACGTACACCTACGTCGGCACATACAAAGGGTAGACGACCCATCGTCCAAGTTCCCAGCGTCGGAACGTTACGTCATTGTTCGCCACCGCATCAGACAGCTCCAGTTCATCGTATAACCACTCTACGTGGACATCTCAACCAGCGTTGAGTTTGTTGCGTCATCACATTGACCAACGAAAGTTACGCCTACACCCGCCTCACGGGAATTTACATCAAAACTCGCCACAACCCACCCACCACAGAGGAACGCCAGCGATTACATAACACTTACACACACACACTTACACTGCTCGCTGAGCCCGTTCAACCAGTTACACATTCTACTAAGATTAGCTCAAGGCCAGTACACGACAACCTAGCCAGAACTGAGTTACACATGATTGAATTCACACATACCATAACATAGACATACATTAGCAAGCAGAGACACCAGTCACACCACAAGATTTCAGGAACTAGAACAATGACATTTTTTTTCAAGAACAACAGACACGAGATTTTATGTTTTTGTAAACTGTGCTGTCCCATTTTGTTTTTGATTTATATGATTGATGTTAGGTATAGAATAGAGTAGTAAGATAGATAGTTGTTGATGTATTAGATTAGTAGCAGACGCTGAAAAATATAATTTGTCAGCTACAGAAAGGGAGGGAGATATGTGATGACGCAAGATTACGTCAGACATGTTTAGCAGATATAGGTTAGCAGAAACAGACTATAGGCCTAGTTGGTTGGTTAGAGAGGCCAATGGGCGCACAGGGCTGACCGGTCACGTGGGACGGTCAGCTGACCACTGAGGCGTGGGTCAGCAGTAGAGCGATAGGCCAGGAGTTGTTAGGTAGCGGTCAGAGACGGCCGAGGAATGTAGATAGTTAGGTAGATCATGATTAGCTAGCGAGGTAGAAGGTGTTAGATTGTAGAATGTAGAGAACAGTTAGTGTTAGGATTGGTCATGGGAGTGCGTAGTTAGTGGTATAATGAACAGTCAGATAGAAGTAGTACAGTGTAGATCAGTTAGGTAGAAACTTGAATATATATATCAATTTAAATAAAGAACAATTATAGTTGAACTTGAACTGTGTGTTATTGGATTCATTCGTTCCGGCCTCTAAAAATCCCCACCCTCACATGTATGTATGTGTATATATATATATATATATATATATATATATATATATATATATATATATATAATGTATATATATAATGTATATATATATAATGTATATAAATGTATATATATGTAGGGCATATATTTGTATGTATACATGTTTATATATGTATATATTTATATAAATATATTTATATATGTCTGTGTATGTGTGTGTATGTATCGTTGAGCGAACAAACATCATGGGCTACTGACTCGGCGACACCAAATAGCTTCTGATGGTCTTCCAATGATACCAATATCCATCAGTTCTAGAATTCACGGACTCAATATATTGCACTCTCTGCACTCGCCGCCCAGTACGAGAAACGATCACTCAACGCTAGCTTGTCTCTGGGCAAACGTTACTGTGTATGTAGCTAAGATCAGCTAGAGATATTGGTGCTAGAGACCGCGTTAAAACTATGTAGTAGAGAAGTTTTAGCGTAAAGCACAGGTCGCACACATCTTATGTTACTGACATAAATAGAACACGATTAGCCGCCATCACTTATATATGTACACTTGTTTAGAGTGGTATCTCCTCCCTCGCGAAAATTGGCTTCTATTTATATGTAAACTAGCCGTCCCGGCCAGGCCCTGCTCTGGCTTCTGTGAAAAACCCTTCTGTTAAAGATCATCACCTGTGTGTTTAGTAATCATCATAAACCCGGCATTGCCCACCCAAACCACAACCAACCAAAACCAAAACAACAAAACGCAAACATAACGCTAACACAATTACAAATACAAACGAAAACAAAAACTTACAACAAACCAACCACAACCACAAACACCAATACGAACACAAAGAAAAAAGCAAACGAAAACAAACCAAATCCAAACACAAAACCAACCACAAACACAAACCCAAAGAAAAAAACAAACGAAAAAGCAAACGAAAACAAACCAAATACAAACGCAAAACCAACCACAAACCCAAAGAAAAAAAACACAAAAGAAAAAACAAACGAAAACAAACAAAATCCAAACGCAAAACCAACCTCAAACACAAATACAAACACAAACCCAATGAAAATAAAACACAAACGAAAACGAAAAAAGAAAGAACAAAAACGAACCAAATCAAAACGCAACCACTAACGCAAACCCAACCTAAACACAAAGAAAACACTAACGCGAATATAAACGCAAAGTGCTCACGGGGCTGAATCGCCTACTTCAACTTAATAAACGACTATAGTACCCCAACTTATTCATAGTCTTTTGCACTCACTTTAATGAACGTAGGCGCGAAACCGAACACGGGAGGCCCGGGACCCCAAAAATCACCCTGTCTGGGCGCCAGAGGACGCACCATGACGTCACCGCCTGATTGAACTTAGTAAACGCCTATAGTGCATAACTTATTTATAGTCTTTTGAACTCACGCGAACGTAGATACCATAGCGTACACCGGAAGGCCCGGGGCGCCAAATAGCACCCTGTCGGGGTGCCGGAGGACGCCCGGATTTGATTCACTTAAAGACTATAGTAACCTTTCTTATCCATAGTCTATCGCACTGTTTAAAACAAAATTATGCAGCATAGCGCTCACATGATAGCCCAGGGTGCCAAATCAAACCGTGCAGTGCGCCGGCGGACGCGCCTGTTTCAATTTAGTGAACAAAAATGATAATACTCCAAGCTTATCCGTAAATGGAAAGAAATAAACGTATATGATTTGTAGGACCTGGCTTATTAAATGTTATTGATTTTAAAAAAAAATAATAATTATTGAACAGTATTTTCAGTGTATAGAATAAATAAAAGGCAGTGTTAAAAATACCTAACGACATTGCACTTAATCAATCCCCGCTAATTGTGTAATTATTTTTTTTTTCTTAACACCAAAAACAAAGTAATAAAATGTTAATTCTCTCTTCTTAAGGATTTATTTTTCATTAAAGGGAAGTAACTTTGCAGTCAATACATTTCCGACACAATTTTAGAAATTTTATAAACGTCGATACACTTTTTAAAAATTTTATGTCGCGTTCATAATTGAAAATTATTCTTCTAAGTAAAATGGTAATTTTTTGACTCGTAAATTTAGACTTTGAGCACGATAAAAAATCTAACACTTAAATCCGTAGAACTGTCAACGACAAACTTTTTTTTTGCCACACGTTACAAAACTGAGCTTTATATATTAGATTGTATGCTAGATTCTGGACATTTTGCCTCATATGTTTCTGATGACGACGCACGCATGTCTTTTTGTATAATATTCGCAATCTCTTTTTATGCTGAAATACTTTATGTCCTTATATTCATATGCCTACTTGCTGTCTTTCTGATCTCCTATCGCTTGTTGCCCTCCTGATCCTAAACTGCTTGTTGCCCTTCTGATCCTAAACTGGTTGTTGCCCTTCTGATCCTAAACTGCTTGTTGCCCTTCTGATCCTAAACTGGTTGTTGCCCTTCTGATCCTAAACTGCTTGTTGCCCTTCTGATCCTAAACTGCTTGTTGCCCTTCTGATGTTAAACTGCTTGTTGCCCTTCTGATCCTAAACTGCTTGTTGCCCTTCTGATCCTAAACTGCTTGTTGCCCTTCTGATGTTAAACTGCTTGTTGCCCTTCTGATCCTAAACTGCTTGTTGCCCTTCTGATCTTAAACTTCTTGTTGCCCTTCTGATCTTAAACTTCTTGTTGCCCTTCTGATCTCCTAATGCTTGTTGCCCTTCTGATCTCCTAATGCTTGTTGCCCTTCTGATCTCCTAATGCTTGTTGCCCTTCTGATCTTAAACTTCTTGTTGCCCTTCTGATCTCATAATGCTTGTTGCCCTTCTGATCTTCCATTGCTTGTTGCCCTTCTGATCTCCTGTTGCTTGTTGCCCTTCTGATCTTCCATTGCTTGTTGCCCTTCTGATCTCCTGTTGCTTGTTGCCCTTCTAATCTCCTGTTGCTTGTTGCCCTTCTGGTGTCTCATTGCTTGTTGCCCTTCTGATCTTAAACTTCTTGTTGCCCTTCTGATCTCCTGTTGCTTGTTGCCCTTCTGGTGTCTCATTGCTTGTTGCCCTTCTGGTGTCTCATTGCTTGTTGCCCTTCTGGTGTCTCATTGCTTGTTGCCCTTCTGGTGTCTCATTGCTTGTTGCCCTTCTGGTGTCTCATTGCTTGTTGCCCTTCTGGTGTCTCATTGCTTGTTGCCCTTCTGGTGTCTCATTGCTTGTTGACCTTCTGGTGTCTCATTGCTTGTTGCCCTTCTGGTGTCTCATTGCTTGTTGCAATCTTAAACTTCTTGTTGTTTGTTTCTACACATTTACCATTCCTCCACATCTGTCTAACCTATGACCTTGTATGTATGTTTTAACATCTATACTGTATTTCATTAACTGTACACTGCTCACACTTGTCAATCCCTTTTTCACCTTTTTTCAACACTTCATTACTGATACCATCGTTACACTTCGTATTGCAAAGGTTTAACTATAAAATGTGTGTCCATTTTGTATATTCTTCCTGTTGAAAGCAGAAAAAATAAAACACAGACACGCCCTTTTTTTTACCTAGGAATATTCGTTTGTTTGGTAATACAAGCACAAATAAAAGACCCGTGTATTGAAACCAGAAACAATTGAATACACAGACAGTAGGATGGAGAGTTTTGAACTTAGAGAAGTAAACAAGAAATACGACATTTCGATTTTAGGCACGTCAAATAGAGCTATTAGCTTTTTGTTGCTATTAAAATTGTTGAACAAAAAAACTGTTGATTGGAACTGGGGGATTGGAGGAAGTGGGGAGTGGGCGATTTGAAATTTGTGGGGTCTAAGCTGATTTGGGGGAATGGCGGGGGGGGGGGGGGAGGAGGGGGAGCTAAGCTTCTTCAGCAGTATCGATAAAACACTTGTCCTCAAAAGTCTAATTTAGTACATTAGACGCTGATGGTCTAATTTAGTGCATTAGACGCTGATGGTCTAATTTTGTGCATTAGACGCTGATGGTCTAATTTAGTACATTAGACGCTCATGGTCTAATTTAATGCATTAGACACTGATGATCTATTTAAATATTTTAGACGCTGGTGGTCTAATTTAGTACATTAGACGCTGATGGTCTAATTTAGTACATTAGACGCTGATGGTCTAATTTAGTACATTAGACGCTGATTGTCTAATTTAGTGCATTAGACGCTGATTGTCTAATTTAGTGCATTAGACGCTGATTGTCTAATTTAGTGCATTAGACGCTGATTGTCTAATTTAGGGCATTAGACGCTGATGGTCTAATTTAGTACATTAGACGCTGATGGTCTAATTTAGTGCATTAGACGCTGATGGTCTAATTTTGTGCATTGCTCACTGAAGGTATAATTTAATACATTGGTTACTGAAGGACTCATTTAGTGCACTAGTCGCTGTAAGTCTAATTTAGTTTACTGTACGCTGAAGATAGCTGAAGTACTTGATGTATTTGTCAGAGTATAATTAAAGTTACTGATTGCAGTAGGTGTATTTAAATACACTGATCCCAAAAAGTCTAATCACATATATTTTTTATCTAACAATCCTGTTAAATAGACGGATGTTTGGCATTCTAATTAAACACATTTTAATTTTACCGACTAATGAAATACACTGACCCGCGAGAGCGTGATTGAGCACCCTGGCGCCCTAAAGTCTAATTAAATGCACTGATGTTTGAAATTCTAATCTAGTGCACACGTCGATACCTTTCGAGCCATTGGTTTTCACACGTTACAACAGAACCGACAATCTCCCGCGTCGAGTCTAAATGGAGTGTTTAACGATACATTCAGGGCGAAAACGGCACTTTACCCCCCACAACCTGTGAGATAAAATCAGTCCCAGAATCCAACGTAAGTCAACCGGAAACAGATAATGGGCGTGGCTTTCTCCTTTATCCAATAAACGAGGGTGGGATCAATACGACACATTTTCTTTCTTTTAGTATTTTCCAAAGCTAAATCTACCCAAAGACATAGAGGCATTCTATAAACTGCTGACGTTTTCAAAATACGAAGCATACAATGTTTTAGTAACACCCGCTTCCAAGGATTGTATAGAGCGTCTAGCAGTGGCGGAACTAGAAAATAAAGGCCCCCCCGCAGAATTTTTTTTTGGGCCCCTATATATATATATATATATATATATATATATATATATATATATATATATATATATATATATATATATATATATATATATATATATATATATATATATATATATATATATATATATATATATATATATATATATATATATATATATATATATATATATATATATATATATATATATATATATATATATATATATATATATATATATATATATATATATATATATATATATATATATATATATATATATATATATATATATATATATATATATATATATATATATATATATATATATATATATATATATATATATATATATATATATATATATATATGGAAGGTCGCTCTAAATTAAAAAAAAAAAAATTCTATCCGGTACACGAATAAATCAGAGGTTTTCCAACACACGAGCTGGCCCCTTTCAGTTTTCCATGTGAGAAGCACGGACTCTCTAAATCTAGTCCAACACTCCAAACTGACGCCGATTTTTATGAGGCTTTCATCAAAACGTTACCAACCGTGTGCCCTGTTTTCCAGAAGTTGAATTAAATGTTAACAATGTCGGCAGTTCATTTCTTGGATCTTAGGGCGCGGGTTTGTCCACACTACCAACTAGACACGCCAAGGCATGCTGTAAGTCCCTTGGCGACGGCCCAGGTGTCAGGGGAGTCACGGGGCTCTTGGAGCCGCCCCTCCCCTCCCGAAACATTGGTGCGACACCTAATTAGATTTAGTCATCGAGTGTTGTAGCGAGACTTATTACTAGTGTTGTGGAAACTTTTAAATGACTGTCTGTGGGGGGCCAACTTGCTCATATGTGATGCGCTCAGGATGACACTGCCGCCGGTTGTATTCAAGTAGTAACCTCATCCGTTTATGCGCTAAATCACATATTTCCGTTAGGAGTCCCCACTCCAATATGTACAAATGTTAGGCCTATGACAGAAACCTTTGCGGGGCTGTACTCAACAGCTTCCCAAGTTTTCATGGCGATTGGGTGAATGATGCAGTAATGCAAAATAGACAGAAAAATGTTTTTCACATGTACAACTGTATGTGGCCAGGTCACGCGTTGGATAACCTTCTGATTTAGGGGAGGGGGGGGGGACTAACAAAAAGCCAGACCCCCACACCCCCCCACCTCAATGACGTCATTTATAAATAGTAATTGACTATTAATAGTGTTCAATTAATTCTAAACGTAATTAATTTCTAAATAATTATATAAAAAATAATCTTACCTGCCCTGTTTTGTGAATTAGATGTGCCTAATACTATGAAAGTAAATTAATATCTGTTGACTAGATCTAGTGCTGTCTAGTGTCTGACAAAATGTGCTGAAGTGGTGAATCGTACGGTTAGGAAGTAGTCCAAAAACGATACATTTATCTCCTCGATACTTGTGAGGTTGAGAAAGAGGGATGGGATAGGGGTCGGCTCGGGAAAAAAACTTGAAAGAGACAACAAAACGCCTTGATCTATGTACGTCAGCATCGCCCATTGTAAAACTTACTCAGGGGAGATTATTCCAAGTATAGGCTTTAAAAGTTTACTATATTTCTTGTAAAAGCAAAAACAAGTAAACGTATAATATAGTATATAAAACTGAAGTTTCTAGTATTATATTATTCACAAAAACATTAACATTGAAAAAATGTACAATGGATTTCGGGTCCCTTACCAATGCCGCAAAGAAGAAAGCCCACTTCATATGTAGCGGCATTTCGTGCTATGGACTGTTGTTTTTTAAAAAGAATTTTGCCGGCGACAGCGTGTGTTTGATTGTAGGGAAATAGAACTCGGCCTTGACGATGGTTAAAAAATACAACTATAAATAACTGTTTTAAATATGTAAAAAATCTGTCGACAATTTTTGAACCCCCTTTTTGGTCCCCATCCCCTGCCCGTTCCGCGACAGTACACTTTGGAGGATCGGTCTTACAGTTATGTGTCCTCTATTTAGCTATTAAAGAGGTGGGGGCAACGAGTCAAAGAAGTCATTCAAATTTGAAGAGTTGCCTATATTTTACACTGTAGTTTGTGTAATGGATTTAATTTTTGCGGAAGAGCGTGGTATAGTGACTGTAAAATAAAGATAATCGTACCGCAGCTACAGTGTTTTTCTTTTACCAACCAAATATTAAGGCAAAAATGCACGAAAATTAAATTCAAAATTAAAAAAAATATTAATTTTGGTCAGCCGTGGGCCCCTAAACGCCCCCCCCCCCCCCGCGCATTGCGTGGTCTGGCGGGACTGTAGTTCCGCCCCTGTTCATCGGGTAAATGAACAACTACTGACTAGTGTCTTTAACAAAATGTGAGTGGTCAGTTTACAGTTCAGTAGTTCATAGACGGTTCGTTAATCTATGCATTACATCTTATTGTAAGATTAAGGGTGTGGTGAGGGGTAGAGGTGAGGGGGAGGGGTGAGAGGGGGGGAGGGGAAAGAGTTGGGAAGGTTCATTGGAATGGGACAAGAAAGCGCCGATAAACATCTACATCAATAGTGCCGACTTTTTCCGGTCGTTTAGAAGACCAGGATAGTCGCCGCAACATTTCCCCAGCCCGATTTCAAAGCGTGCCGGCACAGTCAAATTTCAGATGCTTCGCTGAAGGGAGATAACTTAAACTTTTACAAGTTTATTGATACAGTTGTTAAAGTAAAAATGAACGCAATTATAAATGTATGAGATTGAAATAGATAATTATATTTTTTGTAGAATTCAGGCCAGTAGTTTAAACACACAATCATAGATATGTATTTTAATAATGTGAACAATATAACAATGCTTTTTTGTTCTCCTAATCGACGACACTAAAAAGAACGGTAGGCTACGTCTTTGAAGTTGACTATATGTCTGGCGGTCCTTCAAGCTATAGTCTGTGCATTTTTCTCAAAGACGTTTGTCGACTATCGTGTTTGTTTGTAACTGTAGAAGAAAGATAACTCGACCTCCACCTAATTTTTTTTTATTAAAAAAAAAAAAATTTAAAATAATTTAGCCAGGATTTTTGGGCCCCCAATCGGTCTGGGCCCCCCCGCATTGCGGGGTCTGGCGGCACTGTAGTTCCGCCCCTGGCGTCTAGGCTTTATATAGAAGTAGTAACGCCGTTTTATGTGAAGTAAGTAGTTTGGGGTGGAGTTGAATTACCGAACACGTAGTAATAGATAAAAAATGATTCTATTCTATGTATAAAACGTGTCTGTATGATGTGTGCATATGATGTATTTCAGGAATTGAGTAGGGACGGACCTAGTGTTGACCAATACATTGACTTCATGTCAAGGTAACAAACTTGTCAAGGGCAACTAGTTTATACTTCATGTGGATTTATCTGTATAGGCAGGAAGAACGATATCGTCATTTTCATTCTTTTTGGTCTGTACTACGAGTAAAAAAAAATAAAACTTCATTTTTTAGACCTAGCGACCCATTGGGCATTTGAAGTAGAGTTTATGTGTTTCTTGACCTCGGAGTATGAAGGGATAGTGTGTTCAGCACTATGCCCAGCCGCCTTTACTTTCCCCAACGTAATTTAGGTTATCATCAGAGCTCGGTGGACTCCCTAATCCGAAACTAGATCTGAACTCGAGACCTTCGTGCCTGAAGACAAACGCTCTACCATTCGACCCCACCGTGCCCTCGTCTACTCAGACATTCTTTTTAAAATATCAATTTTTTTTTTACTATGCATCCTCAACATTAAAGCTAGTATTGCTCCATAGATTAACCCCATTTACACCGTCGTTGTTATTTTCACGTCAACCAATAGCTAACAAGAAAGTTTAAGTTTAGGTCACATTTTACTGCATGTATGGTCGTCACCGCTGTCTTTAAAGCACTGACACAACTAACCCCGTCGTCGTAGTTACTTAAGTTTGTACTTTGGATCTAACTCTCGTGAACATATCGTGTATTGTTGTTACTTAAGTTTGTACTTTGGATCTAACTCTCGTGAACATATCGTGTATTGTTGTTACTTAAGTTTGTACTTTGGATCTAACTCTCGTGAACATATCGTGTATTGTTGTTACTTAAGTTTGTACTTTGGTTCTAACTCTCGTGAACATATCGTGTATTGTTGTTACTTAAGTTTGTACTTTGGATCTAACTCTCGTGAACATATCGTGTATTGTTGTTACTTAAGTTTGTACTTTGGATCTAACTCTCGTGAACATATCGTGTATTGTTGTTACTTAAGTTTGTACTTTGGTTCTAACTCTCGTGAACATATCGTGTATTGTTGTTACTTAAGTTTGTACTTTGGATCTAACTCTGGTGAATATATCGTGTATTGTTGTTACTTTAGTTTGTACTTTGGATCTAACTCTCGTGAACATATCGTGTATTGTTGTTACTTAAGTTTGTACTTTGGATCTAACTCTCGTGAATATATCGTGTATTGTTGTTACTTAAGTTTGTACTTTGGATCTAACTCTGGTGAATATATCGTGTATTGTTGTTACTTTAGTTTGTACTTTGGATCTAACTCTGGTGAATATATCGTGTATTGTTGTTACTTAAGTTTGTACTTTGGATCTAACTCTGGTGAATATATCGTGTGCGAGCCCACACAGAGCTAGGCGCTACTGTAAATTGTGTTTCTCGCCTGATGAATGCGTTGAAATAATACCAGGTGTAAACTAACACCTGACCGAGCACCACGCGCCCAGCCACTACCCCCCCCCCAATACACTGTCCACTTTTTCTCTACCACACGTCTCTTTATTTGGATGTCGTGGCATTTAGACTAGACGTATTGTCAGTGTCGTGGCATCTAAACAGACACACGTGACCCATCTAAAGAGACACAGACGTGACCCATGTAAACAGACACTTGTGACCCATCTAAACAGACACACGTGACCTATCTAAACAGACACACGTGACCCATCTAAACAGACACACGTGACCCATCTAAACAGACACACGTGACCCATCTCAACAGACACACGTGACCTATCTAAACAGACACACGTGACCCATCTCAACAGACACACGTGACCCATCTCAACAGACACACGTGACCTATCTAAACAGACACACGTGACCCATCTCAACAGACACACGTGACCTATCTAAACAGACACACGTGACCCATCTGAACAGACACACGTGACCCATCTAAACAGACACACGTGACCCATCTCAACAGACACACGTGACCTATCTAAACAGACACACGTGACCCATCTCAACAGACACACGTGACCTATCTAAACAGACACACGTGACCCATCTGAACAGACACACGTGACCCATCTCAACAGACAGGCACGTGACCCATGTAAAAAAACGCACGTGACCCATCTAAACAGACACACGTGACCCATCTTAACAGACACACGTGACCCATCTAAACAGACACACGTGACCCATCTAAACAGACACATGTGACCCATCTAAACAGACACACGTGACCCATCTTAACAGACACACGTGACCCATCTAAACAGACACATGTGACCCATCTAAACAGACACACGTGACCCATCTAAACAGACACACACGTGACCCATCTAAACAGACACACGTGACCCCTGAGTCTCAAGATGACCCAGTTAGATCAAGGAAGTGCAGTATCTTAAAATTTCGGCGCCCAGGGCGGACTCTCTCAGCCCCCCCCCTCACCCCCAATCCCGTCGATTTTTGTAACTGAATTTCTGGAGCCGGCAAAGACTTGACAGGACCAAGTAAAATGGCGCACATCAACGGACCAAGTAAAATGTCGCACGTCAACGGACCAAGTAAAATGTCGCACGTCAACGGACCAAGTCAAATGTCGCACGTCAACGGACCAAGTAAAATGTCGCACATCAACGGACCAAGTAAAATGTCGCATGTCAACGGACCAAGTAAAATGTCGCACGTCAACGGACCAAGTAAAATGTCGCACGTCAACGGACCAAGTAAAATGTCGCACATCAACGGACCAAGTAAAATATCGCACGTCAACGGACCAAGTAAAATATCGCACGTCAACGGACCAAGTAAAATGTCGCACGTCAACGGGCCAAGTAAAATGTCGCACGTCAACGGACCAAGTAAAATGTCGCACGTCAACGGACCAAGTAAAATGTCGCACGTCAACGGACCAAGTAAAATGTCGCACGTCAACGAGGCGAAAGTGACAGGTTGTCAAATATTGTAAAACTTTATCGGAACACCGACGACGGCAGTAATAAACTAAGACGTTGCCTCTACGCGATAGTGGGTGGTGTTTTTTTTACGATCTTGTATAGCACAACGCAACAGTAGTAGAGTTCATCTCCTTCCGTGCAGATCACATTCGTTTAATTCCAGGTACCCGAAAAGGCTGGTTTGACTCAAGGACATTCTCCAGTGAACAGATGAACTCGTGACTGTCGGGTTAGCATTGTTGTGCTCTATTGATTAACCACACCACCTCCCCCCTCTCCACAAGCCGCGAAACTTAACTAATTCCGACTTGTAACTAATTACAGCTTTGTTTCCTAGCAACCTGCATTAACAGGCTGAACGTTTGTAACGTGTTTCTATTTTCACACTGTGGTTATCTTTACTTCTTGATGACATCATTGAATCCCTAGAAATTTCTCTCTGTGGATATCTTTACTTGTTGATGACATCATTGAATCCCTAGAAATTTCTCTCTGTGGATATCTTTACTTGTTGATGACATCATTGAATCCCTAGACATTTCTCTCTGTGGATATCTTTACTTGTTGATGACATCATTGAATCCCTAGAAATTTCTCTCTGTGGATATCTTTACTTGTTGATGACATCATTGAATCCCTAGAAATTTCTCTCTGTGGATATCTTTACTTGTTGATGACATCATTGAATCCCTAGAAATTTCTCTCTGTGGATATCTTTACTTGTTGATGACATCATTGAATCCCTAGAAATTTCTCTCTGTGGATATCTTTACTTGTTGATGACATCATTGAATCCCTAGAAATTTACTCCCAAATACCGTGAAGGAAAATTGACATGTTAAAAACTTTAAATTAGAAAACTATAGAAATACAACAGATCTATGGTCAACACTGTGTTATCATGCATACACACATTGTTTCAAATATACACACGTCTAATTCTCAGCTTAAATTTATGTTTTAAATGTAATTTACTTTGTTCATATTGTTTCTTTACATGAAAAATAATTAATCAATCGCATAAATGATTTCATAATTGGAGGCTTGTTTAAATTCTTTGTACAGTAGGGGATAATCCCTTCTAGCACGTGACGTATTAACAGCCGTTAAATACTCTAAAACGCAATGACTCCAACCCCCGTTTATACCTGCATTATAGGTGAGATAGGCCACGCCTACTGCTTCCATAGCTATTCTACGATACTGGGCTAATTAATTAGAGGTCTAGATAATAACACCTGTAGAGTTCTTATAAAAAAAACCAATGACTTACACTTTACATTTGAGTATTTACTGTTTTTTTTTGTGTAATCGGTAAACAACACTTTTATAAAGACTACACGTTAGATCACTGTTTACTAGTTTTCACTAAAAACTTTTAGTTTCTCCATCCTGTATACCAGGGGTCTCCAAACTTTTTAGCCCAAGGGCCGCATTAACTATCAAATATCAGTTCAGGGGCCAGAGTTTCTTCAATCAAGACATCTCTTTGGGGTGGCAGCGCCCCCCCCCCCCTCGAAGAACGTGTACCGTTCCCCCTCCCCCCCAACGAAATATAATTTGTATAGAAATATATACAAATTTCAAGTACCCCCCGGAAAAAAAGTCTGAAAGATACACTTCGGTGGCCAACAACACACCCGAGGTCCTGTTTGCTCTCAAATTGTTCTTCACGTATTTTAATCTTGAAAATATTTGTTCACACAGGTATCTTGTTCCAAAATTTGAAAGGTACTTTGATGCAAAAGTTTTAATATTAAGAAAATCTTCCTTTTGCAAAACGTATAAAAACCACCCGCCCTTCTTTGAACGTGTCTCTAATGACCTCCAGCTGCAGTTCATCTTTGCAACTGGCCACATTTGCTTCAAATGGGTTCTGAAACAGTTTCACTTTTCTGCCTTTGAATTCAAGTAAAAAAACCGCTACTGAAACTGCAGCTTAAAGTCTTTGATGATCTCGTATGCAAATGACGTGGGGAATTCAGTGGTTGCTTCAGCCTAAAGACCTTGCACTGCTGAGAGTGTGTAAGTTGTTGGCTTATACTTGTCCCAAAAACATGACAAGTTTGGATCTGAGAGCCTTTAGGTGGGTGTATAGATCAGAAACTAAATTTCCATCTCTTGTAGTTTAAGGTTCAGAAAATTTAAATGACTAGTTATGTTTGCAGCAGAGGCCAATTTCTATACCAACTCTTCATCAGACAGTAAGTACATCAGCTTGTGGCTTGCCTTTACTTTCAATGAAGTCACCTATTTCCTTTCTTAACTTAAATACTCTGCTCAGAAAAATTTCTCGCAAATTAGCCATCTGTGAAATATGGTAAATCTTGCGATTCTGTGTTTCTATCTTTTAACATGTCTCTTAACTATCTATATTCTCTCCGGTAACAGTGCCATACATTCTATGTAGGGAAGCCAGCTCTTGTGTTATGTCTTCATCCACACCTCAAATGAACATGAGCAGTTGAGATGTGGAACAGCTGTCCAGGAACTTATCCATTACAATTAACAAAATTGCCAAACTTGCTTGCATTTTCGCTATTTGAGTCACGATGTTTTCACCAATGTCTGCAACACGGCGGGCAATGGTATTTGCACCCAAAGCTACATTTTCAAATTGTTTTGAATTTTCTGGGCATAGTTTCTCAGCCACCTCTAACAAACATTTATTCCGTGGACAAAAAGATCGCCGCGGGCCGGATGAGAGGACCTTGCGGGCCGCATCTTGCCCGCGGGCCGTAGTTTGGAGACCCCTGTTGTACACAACTAAGCCTTGTACAAAATACATTTTATCTATTATAGCTTCAATTTTAACCGATTTGTATTCCCCACCACCGCTACAATAAAGAAAACGGCATCAACTATCTCCAAATAATCATAATTTTAACGACTTAAAACATTTAAACTCACACATTTTAACCTCCACCCCCCCTCACCACACTCCCCACCATCATCACGACAATATGCGTGAGGTTATTCATGAACGCCCCCCCCCCCCCCACCTCCTTACTATGAAAAAACAAAATGTTATTTAGGTCTACATGTCAACAAAAACACACCGACAACAACAGCCTGCCTGACACACAAACACACTGACCAGCTCCAAACATATTTCCCGTATTGACTTTACGTCCCTGAAATGTGTTTCGCTAAAGATTTCTATTTGTCTTCCTAATGGAACCTACCAGTCAACGGTCGGCTCCGGGGTCGGGAGCCGGGTGGGTGTGGGCCTGCCCGGGACTAGGGCTTCTCATTTACAGCTTAGTGCCCGTGGAATTGTGGGGGATTAATGGCTGACACGGCCTGAACGCGGGGTACTTCTGGGGGTCGAGGGCACTCAGAATTAATTAGTAGGAAAATGTTGTTCATTGTAGAACGGGGTTGGGTTCAAATGAGGTTGAAAATACCGACTGGAAGGAGGTTTGGGCCAATTTGGGGGGGGGGGGGTGATCAGGGGGAGAATGGAGATGGGGAGGTGTGTTATATTTTGGCATTTGGACATGAAACATACACCGATAATAGAGGAAATTTGGTTAAACATATAGTTTCAGCTTTCATACGCTACAAATGCGTGTTTTGGGTGCGTTAAGGTTTTTGTAACGAGCTCCCCTAATCTTCATGGCTAGACGCCAATCATAGAGATCAATAACGGAACCTAAATCTAGCCTCAGACTAATACCCCGATCTAATCCTAATCGTAGCCGTGGTACTAAGTTTGTAACATAATCGTAGCCGTGGTACTAAGTTTTTAACATAATCGTAGCCGTGGTACTAAGTTTTTAACATAATCGTAGCCGTGGTACTAAGTTTTTAACATAATCGTAGCCTTAGTACTAAGTTTGTAACATAATCGTAGCCGTAGTACTAAGTTTGTAACATAATAGTAGCCTTAGTACTAAGTTTGTAACATAATCGTAGCCTTAGTACTAAGTTGTTACATAATTGTAGCCTTGGTACTAAATTTGTAACATAGTCGTCGAATCCTATTTCCTTAACCAACACCGAAACCTTATTCAAACACTAAAACCATAACTTATTCAATACCTCTATATTACTCTATAACGAAAAGCTTCAACGGCAAAACTTGCCTAAAATATTGCCTACCTAATCCGCTAAACCAGTGTCACCTAGGCTAACCTTTCTACAATCTGACTTCACCTTGGCTAACCTACCTATAACATGACAACCCATAGTTAAACCTACCTACAACTTACATCCCCTTGGCAAATCTACCTACAACTGACATCCCTAAGCTAACGACCTACAACCTACATCCCCTAGGCTAACCTACCTTGAACTGGCATCCCCTAGGCTAACCTACCAACAACTTACATCACATAGACTAACCTACCTACAACCCAACATCACCTAGGCTAACCTACAAAGAACCTGACATCCCCTAGACTAACCTACCTACAACCCAACATCACCTAGGCTAACCTACCTACAAACCAACATCCCCAAGACTAACCTAACTACAACCCAACATCACCTAGACTAACCTACCTACAACCCGACATCACCTAGGCTAACCTACCTTAGCGCGCCAGTTTAAAAAAATTACCTGTGTCCTCCCTAGCCTCTCTAGACATGAGCAAACTATCGATTGAAAGTCCAAGAGAAGGCAGAGTGTGCTTGACATGGAAAAGCTATTACAAAACCTGGACAGTCTCTTGGCGACTTTCTGTCTTTTATATTTGTTCACGTTGGGGGTTATGGTTAGGGTTATGTCGCGCGTTTTAAAAAATTCATATAATCGAGTTGATAGAAAATATCAATACAGTAAATTGATAGCGTAAATTGATGAGGGTCAGCAGCCTGTTGGTACACGCTGATGTTGAATCATATTTTGTGATCATCGATCGATGCTTGCTTTTGACAAGTACAAAAATAGTTGAATACTATTTAATTTGCTTTCGACTTTTGTATATTTTTGTTTATTAATTATTTGAATTTTTGAACTTTTGTAACAAATGAATGAGTAACGCAACCCTTACATATATAGTCACACAACATACAATATCATACATAGTCACAACATACATAGATACAAAAACATACATAGTCCCAACATTATACAAAGTCCCAACATCAAACATAGTCCAAACATCATATAAAGTATCAACTTCAAACATAGTCACAACACCATACATAGTCATAACAACATCATACATAGTTATAATAACATCATATATAGTCCCAACATCATACATAATCACAACATACATAGTCACAACATCATACATAGTCACAACATCATACATAGTCACAACATCATACGTAGTCACAACATACATACTCCCAACATCATACATAGTCACAACAACATACATAGACACAGTATTTAAGTCTCCATAACATCACTCGTCACATAGACAACACAATGTTCTAGTCACCAAAACAGAAATTGACACCGCAGCATTTCTAATCACCATTCCGAGACACAGCACGCTATCATAACCATAACTACACAATAATTACCCCCAACCTCTTCAGAAATATGAACATTAATCAATTTTTGTTTTAATTTGACCAAACACGTCCCCCTCTGGCGCTCACAAAGTCAACACGGCCAATGAATAATCTATGACAGTCCCTTTGAAAGGCGACCACTAAACCCTGCTCCACCTGACACCAAACACCAGAAATCAAATCGATCGAGGGGGATCCAACTACAGCCACCCAATTATTGAGCTTAAGCCCACATCTTCACCGTTCTTTATGACGCTAAATGCGCCGGAAACAACCAATGCGCCGTAAATGGCTCCTGGAAATATGAACATACGAGATTGGCAGAGGCGCCGTGTGCCCTTTGGAATGTGGCTTTGTGATATATATATATATATATATATATATATATATATATATATATATATATATATATATATATATATATATATATATATATATATATATGTATGTATTACAAAAATAAACAAACATTTATAATAATTTAAATTAAAGGCACTGAAAATAAAACAAATTTGCTTTCTTTAATTAAAAGATTTGGTCGTTCAAGAAATCTAATACGCATATCGACGACCAATGCTTTTTATTAAATAAAAGCAAATCTGTTTTAGTTTCTTATTTTCAGTGCATATAAAAGCTTATTATTGAAATTAGTTTTTATATTTGTTTTATTTATTTAAACGTTTGCCTAGAAAGTTCCAAATCAAGGATCTTGTTCCGCGAAACCAATAAATTTTATCGATTTTTAATTTGTTTCTGCCAGCCATTGACGGCACCAAGGCCTCATTTAGTTTTGATGGTAACTTCGAGGCTAAGTGTTTAGTTTTTGTGTTGATGGTAACTTCTAGGCTAAGTGTTTAGTTTTTGTGTTGATGGTAACTTCTAGGCTAAGTGTTTAGTTTTTGTGTTGATGGTAACTTCTAGGCTAAGTGTTTAGTTTTTGTGTTGATGGTAACTTCTAGGCTAAGTGTTTAGTTTTTGTGTGGATGGTAACTTCTAAGTGTTTAGTTTTTGTGTTGATGGTAACTTCTAGGCTAAGTGTTTAGTTTTTGTGTTGATGGTAACTTCTAGGCTAAGTGTTTAGTTTTTGTGTTGATGGTAACTTCTAAGTGTTTAGTTTTTGTGTTGATGGTAACTTCTAGGCTAAGTGTTTAGTTTTTGTGTTGATGGTAACTTCTAGGCTAAGTGTTTAGTTTTTGTGTTGATGGTAACTTCTAGGCTAAGTGTTTAGTTTTTGTGTTGATGATAACTTCTAAGTGTTTAGTTTTTGTGTTGATGGTGGTAACTTCTAGGCTAAGTGTTTAGTTTTTGTGTTGATGGTAACTTCTAGGCTAAGTGTTTAGTTTTTGTGTTGATGGTAACTTCTAGGCTAAGTGTTTAGTTTTTGTGTTGATGATAACCTCTAGGCTAAGTGTTTAGTTTTTGTGTTGATGGTGGTAACTTCTAGGCTAAGTGTTTAGTTTTTGTGTTGATGGTAACCTCTAGGCTAAGTGTTTAGTTTTTGTGTTGATGGTAACTTCTAGGTTAAGTGTTTAGTTTTTGTGTTGATGGTAACTCCTAGGCTAAGTGTTTAGTTTTTGTGTTGATGGTAACTTCTAGGCTAAGTGTTTAGTTTTTGTGTTGATGGTGGTAGCTTCTAGGCTAAGTGTTTAGTTTTTGTGTTGATGGTAACTTCTAGGCTAAGTGTTTAGTTTTTGTGTTGATGGTAACTTCTAGGCTAAGTGTTTAGTTTTTGTATTGATGGTAACTTCTAGGCTAAGTGTTTAGTTTTTGTATTGATGGTAACTTCTAGGCTAAGTGTAGTTTTTGTGTTGATGGTAACTTCTAGGCTAAGTGTTTAGTTTTTGTGTTGATGGTAACTTCTAGGCTAAGTGTTTAGTTTTTGTGTTGATGGTAACTTCTAGGCTAAGTGTTTAGTTTTTGTGTTGATGGTAACTTCTAGGCTAAGTGTTTAGTTTTTGTGTTGATGGTAACTTCTAGGCTAAGTGTTTAGTTTTTGTGTTGATGGTAACTTCTAGGCTAAGTGTTTAGTTTTTGTGTTGATGATGGTAACTTCTTGGCTAAGTGTTTAGTTTTTGTGTTGATGGTAACTTCTAGGCTAAGTGTTTAGTTTTTGTGTTGATGGTAACTTCTAGGCTAAGTGTTTAGTTTTTGTGTTGATGATGGTAACTTCTTGGCTAAGTGTTTAGTTTTTGTGTTGATGGTAACTTCTTGGCTAAGTGTTTAGTTTTTGTGTTGATGGTAACTTCTTGGCTAAGTGTTTAGTTTTTGTGTTGATGGTAACTTCTAAGTGTTTAGTTTTTGTGTTGATGGTAACTTCTTGGCTAAGTGTTTAGTTTTTGTGTTGATGGTAACTTCTAAGTGTTTAGCTTTTGTGTTGATGATAACTTCTAGGCTAAGTGTTTAGTTTTTGTGTTGATGGTAACTTCTAGGCTAAGTGTTTAGTTTTTATGTTGATGGTAACTTCTAGTAGGTAGTCCAAACTGAAATTAACTATTGATTGCAGACTTCTGGAGTGAGTATGTCATGAAAGAACTTTTAATTGTAAGCTCTATGCCACAAATTTTATAAAAATATCTTAATAAATAAAAAAGTTATGCGATTTTTAAAAAAGCAAAATTTGGTAAAAAACTGATTTTTAAAAAGTGCCATTTTTGAGAACCCATATTTTCTAAACTAAATAACATAGAAGTGTAGAAATTGGTAAGGTTACTGCAAAGTTTGTAACATATATGCCCAATTTTTTTCAGTCATCTAAAATGAGTCTTTCTAAGGTAAAAAAATAATTGAAAATGACAAAAATGCGTTTTGGTCACTTTTATTTTCAAATTTTTTTTTTTTATTTATTTATTTATTTATTTTTTGCTTTGGACATAGAATAACTCTAAAACTATTTTGTTGGTAACACTAACAGGAATAATGTGTTCATTATTTTCAAAAATCACATGAGTTAAAATATTATTTTTAAAAAATGCCACAGTTATCTAGAGCAGGAGAAACAGAATCAAAATTTAGTGGAGTAATGTAATGTAATCTAATAAAGACGTGATGCCTACAAGTAATGCAGCAGTTGCTGCTACATTCAAACCTATTGGGTTGATAACTGCTTTGGGGGAACAGTTTTTAAAACGACAACTCCACATCTTTGTATGTCTAGTTACCCCCAACCTTGATCTTGTTGAGCATCAAGAGTAAGTGATATGTTTTGGGAACTGTAGTTGGGGGGGGGGGGGGGGCTTGGCCTTCTTCCCTTCCCTTGTAAGGAAAGTTCTGGATAGGCCACCATAAATGTCTCCAGCTATGGAATAAATAATTGATTTAGTGATTAATAAAATATAATTAGAGTTACTACTAGCCTATTGTGTAGGCCTACTATTTATCCTGTGACTGTAGCTGGAAACATGAAAAAGCCTGAAAACACCTTTTTGTTTAAAGAAATGTAAACTTGATAGTATATTTTGAACATTAATTCTATTGAATGAAATATTCGTTGTTTGTGCCACAATGGTTGAGATATCCAATGATGAAGGTGCCATACTGTAGTTCTCAACATCATATAGGACAACTTAACTGTCCTTCATTGTTACTATATGCATATAAAATAAATAAATAATGAGAAGTACTACTTACACTTACAACTAATATAACATTTAAAACTAAGTCACATGTACAATCTTATTAAATTGCACCACCATCTAAAAATTGATCTGGTACATTTTATTAAGGAGACTGGCGCAGACCATTTCACATTATTCAGCAGGGGAATCAGAATCAAAGTGCACAACAGAAAATTAAAAATTAATCACATTAGTCCTTAAACTTTAGTGTCTTTTGTTTTAAATAAATTGATAAAAATGTATAGTTATTACAATTATAAGTTTCTTTTGTGTTTCAATAATATTTTATAAGTATTTAACCTTCGTTCCCTGTAAATAATTGAGTTCGTCCACATAGTAACCAAAAATGTCTGGTGGCCATTTTGAATTTGTCGATTCATAATTTTGACGCGATAGTCCAGATAAACTGTAGTAATACGACCCTATCATTAATCCCATTCGATAGATTTTAAAGAATTAGTAAACACTAGCATCTAATAGTTAAGTGCATCCATATTTTAAGTCCCTAGAATGTCCTGAATTAAATAGCTTCACGTTTAAACACACTCTGTGTACAAGCGTAGTTCACACGCTAAAACCGTTGACTAGTAGGGTTCAAATTTACATTAATAACGTGTGCTAATTAAACCAAACTGACATTCAAACTTAAAATTCATTTATTAAAATGGAAATGAAACTTTAAAAATGATACTTACAACTTGTTTGAAGGCTCTAGCAAGGGTAAAATCCGTTTAGCATCATCGGTCGTCAACCTTTAAAACCGTTCGGCGAGCAACTGACTCGGGGCTGAAAGTTGACTCGAGGGTTATATGCTTATTGAGGGTACGGCTTCGCGACCGTAATTCAGAAAGACTTGAATTTACAACACAAAGTAGTTATAAAAGTGAACTTTACATCGGTGTAAAGATTGAAACAGAATTAGTTTGTTTTCGTGTATATATCGTCATTTAAAGTTTAAAAACTGATTTTTTAAAATGAAATAAGCAAGTTATGTTTTCAATTTATACATCAAACGATAGACTAGAATTCGCTCTTTAAAATGACATTAAGATTATGCTTCTACGATGCTTCGTCGCGAAGCCGCAACCAAATGAAACAGTGTGGGGTCGATCGGTACACGCAAAACGGTGAAATTTGTTGACGTAACTGATACTTTTCAAACAAATATAAAACACATTCAAACATATGTTACAGATATACAAATACCAGATTACGACAGATAAAGGTTTAAACTTTATTGACATATAATTTTTATTCTTATAGGACAACTAGAAGTAGTGAAATTTTATTTTTGAAAACCGCAAAAACTGACCCTAAAACGCACTTTTTCGCCAGTTTGGACTACCTACTTCTAGGCTAAGTGTTTAGTTTTTATGTTGATGGTAACTTCTAGGCTAAGTGTTTAGTTTTTATGTTGATGGTAACTTCTAGGCTAAGTGTTTAGTTTTTATGTTGATGGTAACTTCTAGGCTAAGTGTTTAGTTTTTGTTTTGATGGTAACTATTTGATTCACGTTTTCTGTTTTTGAATTGACGGTATTTATTCACCCAGCGTTTTTAGCTCTTGTTTTGTGGGAAAGATTCTGCCTTGCGTATCGTGTTTTAATTAACTTTTACTAATCACATTTTCAGTTTTAGTTTCTATCTCGTAAATACTAACTTTTTTTTTCTTCTTCTTTCTTTTTTTCTCTCTCTTTTTTTAAAATTTTTAAAATTTTTTAATTTTTAATTTTTTTTTGCCTCAGACACGTAATTTACAGCGTGTTGTGTGTTCGCTTTAGTATTACAGTTTTCATCATAGGCTTGTGAGGACTGATACAGATTTACAATAGTAATATTTCTTTCTTACTTGTAGCCTGCTTTCATTCATTTAAGATGGTTTACTTATACATAGATCTAATACAAAACGTCTAAAATAACACCTTGTTTTGCTAACTGGTTCCGACTATTGTTAAATTCCCATGCAGACATACAGTCGGCTTGCTGCGCTATGCCTCTATCTATAGGGTATTTAAATATTCATGTTTTTCACCCCCCACCTTCAGTACATTATAAAAAAAATCTCCGTTTATTAAATCCGGTGGTAAATCAATAAAATTAATTGCTATCATGGGTATAATATTCTGATGCCTACATACGATCACAACATGCAATGCTATGTTTTAAAAAAAAATGAGTGTTCATGATTTTAAATTGTTTGTCTCCCGTGTCTAAATAAGTGTTGCAGTTATCGTACTTGAAATCAGGAAATCAATCATTACAAATTATTTTGCTTTGTTCTCAACGTTTTATACCCGGTTGTTTCCTCTAACCCCTCCCCCCCCCCTCTCCCACCCCCACACCCCACCCCACCCCCACCTTTGATGGTGCGCCTCCTGTTAACGATCTGCTTGATCAGCCTTATTTTTTCTGATGGCCAACTGCGGGTAACTAGTCGGGGACCCGGTGAAGGGGACCCGGTCAAGAGACCCAGTTACCCTCCGCAGGTTGACATGATTGGGACTATCGATTTCACGGTAGATTGAAGGGCTAAACGATTTGGTTGGTCTCATTTGGTTGGGTTAGGAGAAGTCTACAAACTCAAGAGTAGCAACTCTGTTTATTATATTATACACTTTAATATACGGTGAGCATAAAAAGATATTTTGGACAATTATGAGATTATTGTCTCATTGTACTCAGTCTTTTCACTTATATATATATATATATATATATATATATATATATATATATATATATATATATATAGGATTTGTAAATATATATATACAAGCATATATTTATATATATACATAGGTGTATATATAGGGTATATCTGTATGTATAAAAGTCCATATATATATATGTATATATATATATATACACACACACACATATATATATATATATATATATATATATATATATATATATATATATATATATATATATATATATAGGATATGTATATATATATATATATATATATATATATATATATATATATATATATATATATATATATATATAAGCATATATTTATATACATGGGTATATATAGGGTATATCTGTATATATAAAAGTCCACATATATATGTATATATATGTATATATACACACACACCCACACACACATATATATATATATATATATATATATATATATATATATATATATATATATATATATATATAGGTAGGGTTATATATAAATGTCCAGAGTCCCACTTTGGGCGAAATGTCCCCATATCTCCCTAGAGCTACGCCACCAGTTGTAGACTTTATGCCTCACGTGTCATCTCGCTGGAATATTCTGGCATCCAGTCGCCATAACGGCTAATGGGACTAGTTTACGGCTTCTCTAGTCAGTGTCTCGTGGGTCTTAAGTCTGGTCGAGACACTGTCTCGTGGGTCTAGGGTCTGGTCGTGACGTCCCATCGCGTGTTGGTGTCTTGACTCAAATAATCTTCACACCAAAGCTTCTTTTTTAAAATCATCAGCATAAAAACATCAACTCAAAATAGTCTCTATCTCTCAATTAATGTACACGAAACAAATACATGTGAGCTATAGAAGTAGGAGAATGCAAAACTAGGCTTTAGCTCAACTAGAACAAAACATTCTCAACCCTGCTTTAGAAGGTTGAGGTGAAACATTGAAATTTACGTTTTTGATATTTTCACTAGTGTTAAGAGCTGGGAGTAGGGTGGGGGGTGGGGGTGTGAGGGGGAGAGACTGGAGGGAAGATCTGCTCTCGTCGTATTGATCAGGAATGCCCGTGAAATAAGGATTTATAATCATGCCCGTGGCTATTAGAAATGTCAGTTTAATAGAAACAGATAACCACCCGGATTAACCCCCATCCCTCTCCCCCCCCCAATCGTAAATTTTCTTAAAATGACGTCTTCGTTTTTTAAACATCTCAAAAGCCTGGACCCGATTTCGTTACTTGTGAAGAAATGCCTAAACATGTATTTTTTAAAAGCGGAAATGACGACATAAAACCAGGTGCATATAAAGGTCAATATAGCAGACTTGACCTTTTTTTTGGGTGTATTTTAGTCACGCCTAATCTTGTGTTTATTGGTTTGAGACTTATCCCAATAAATGACAACAAAAGCCAGACCGCGGATCCCCTCTAGACTGAAACCCCAATTCGACTCCGGTGTTTGCCAAGTCGGATGTTCAATGATTAGGAGTCCGGTAACCTCCCTTGTAAAAGATGAACACATATTATTGGCGCCCGACTTCGTCCCGTGTCTCTCTCCACTCCAACTTTTTTATAAACAAGATGTCCTTCCTATTGGCGTTATATAATGGGTCTTCATTTTTTTGCATCTGTGCCGAGCGCAAGCCAATGAATATAAATGAATCCACTGAGCAGCGCGGAGCGGGGAAGCGGCGGTGGCGAATAGAGAGGTCGCCTGAAGAATTTGAACGTCTTAAGCCTTTATCCGGAACTTATCAACATTTGGGCAGGAGCTGGGGGTAGAACTCTGGCTACTGAGAGAAGAATGGAGTGTCTCTAGTTGGATGGGATAAAAAGAATGAGTGGGGGCGGGGCGGTCGGTGTGTGGGTGGGTGGAGGGGTGGGGGTGGTGGTTTTTTTTCTCCTTCATGTAAATGTTGCGGCGCCGAATGACTTTGGTGGCGATGTGATCAGGGCAATGTAGTCAGTTCAGTACGGGCAGGGCAATACAATCAGGGCAGTTCGATCACGGAGGTTCGATCACGGAGGTTCGATCACGGCAAGGCGATTATGGCAAGTCGATCACGGCAAGGCGATTATGGCAAGTCGATCACGGCAATTCAATCATGGATATTCGATCGGGGTTATACGATCAGGGCTACACGATCAGGGCTACACGATCAGGACTATACGATCAGAGCAATTCGATCATAGCAATACGATCAGGGCAATACGACAAAGGCTATACGATCAGAGCAATACGATCAGAGCAATACGACAAAGGCTATACGATCAGAGCAATACGATCAGGGCAATACGACAAAGGCTATACGATCAGAACAATACAATCAGGGCGACTTACAGACAAGAAAGTCTGCGCCAGAATAAAACATCCTCCCTCCCCCCCCCCCCCTTCTCCCCATCCACTCTCTAAGTATTGTCAAGCTTAAACCAATTAACTCGAGGCTTCTGTACTCTTAAAATTGTCAATCTGGACCGCAATGATTTTTTTTTATTGTGTCCCGAATTTGTCTCCCCTTATCAAGAGTTTAAATTAAAAGACCTTGAAATAAATAGACGTGTGTGGTCTAAACTCTGTATTCTAAGTTTAGCTTTCTCTTTCTGTTGGTCTACTACATAAACTTGCATTTAGCTATGTTGAACGCACCCACCGGTTTGGATTTCCCCGGTTTTATAATTAGCTGGTTGACTACAGCCGGGGTGGTATCTGACCGCACCACTGGGCCCGGACACTATGGTGCAGGACGGCGCTAATGGCGCCACTGGTGGTGTTAATCGAACTACCGTGTCAACACCAGTCCAGCTTGTAGCAGTAGAAAAATGTTTTGGTTGATGCTTAATCGTCCGGAAGAGGTAGCATGGTATCGATCTACGGACCCAATCAACGCGTTGCGTAACTGTATGTTTTTTTTCAAATGCATGTTGATGCAGGTATTGGTGGATTTATACGGTGATTGGGGTAAGTGATGGGTGGATTTATACGGTGAGTGGAGTAAGAGCTGTTGATAGGTTCTCAAAAGGTGATTCGGGTAAGTAATGTTGACAGATTATGAAAAGGTGATTTGGATAAGTTGACCAGCACGGCGTAAAATGTAGTAGGCTACATATGTTCTAGAACGATTTTTAAAAAATGTAATAAACTGTATCATGGCTTTAAAATTTTAAAAAAATCTGTAATTAAAGGGAGAAAATGCTTCGTGGCTAATTGTTGTAACGTATCGTAAGATAGCTATCATTGGGGTGGGAGTGGAGTGTATGGGGGTGTAGTCCAGGTGGTTAGAATAATCCATAACGCCCATTATTACCCCTCTACTCACGCCATTTATTGTCGATAAAGCAAAATAATTGTGGAGAAAATGTGAAGTACGAGGATATTCTTAAAACCGGATTATTGAACCCATCATACATACACAAATTAGATACACTTTTATAACCATCTAGCACACAAATTAGATACACTTTTACACCCATCACACACACACATTAGATACACTTTTACACCCAGCATACACACACATTAGATACACTTTTACACCCATCATACACACACAAATTAGATACACTTTTATAACCATCTAGCACGCACAAATTAGATACACTTTTACACCGATCATACACACACAAATTAGATACACTTTTACACCGATCATATACACACAAATTAGATACACTTTTACACCGATCATATACACACAAATTAGATACACTTTTACACCAATCATATACACACAAATTAGAAACACTTTTACACCCAATACACACACACAAATTAGATACACTTTTATAACCATCTAGCACACAAATTAGATACACTTTTACACCCAATACACACAAATTAGATACACTTTTACACCCAATACACACAAATTAGATACACTTTTACACCCAATACACACAAATTAGATACACTTTTACACCCAATACACACAAATTAGATACACTTTTACACCCAATACACACAAATTAGATACACTTTTATAACCATCTAGCACACAAATTAGATACACTTTTACACCCAGCCTACACATTTGGCATGGTCCAAAGGCTCAGTATATAAATAGCCACTCGATATTTACCAGATTGTAAAAGTTTCAAGATTGAATGCCAAGATGTTGCGTGGTGTGAGCGATGTAGCCACATTGTCACGTGTTTATCAGGCTAATTCGATCGGTCTAAAGGTCCATACAATGTCAGAGTTGAAGGTTTATTTTTTTTTGTATTATTGTAAACGCTGTTTTTGTATTGATTTTATCACAGGTTGCCTAAAATAGTAAAGCCGCAGAATTACGCAATACAAGAAATGATTTATTAAATGAACTTTAGGGATGCTATAGCTGAGTGACAATAGGGCTTGTAAGTCTCGGTCTCTCTCGCTTAAAATTCGTAAATCTCGTTAAACCAGGGAGAGAGTTCACTAATGCGATTGGTCGTTTTAGAACCTGCTAAACATAGTCTAAGTGAGGATACGGAGATGTTATGCACATACGACACGAGTCAACAGGCTTTTCTGTACAATAATGCAGGGGGCGGTGCCAGGATGGAGAGGTCGAGGAAGGCAAATTCCGAGATAATGGCAAATTAAAAGATGAAGAAATCAAGTGTGGTACCTCACCAATCCAGAGCAGGGGTCGGCAACCTTTTGAGACGGAAGAGCCAAAAGTTACAATTTACAAAATCACCCAGTTTTTAAAGAGCCACTAACATTTTTTATTACAATACTATGGTATTTGATTATATATATATATATATATATATATATATATATATATATATATATATATATATATATATATATATATATATATATATATATATAATTAAAAATAAATAGCTTTAAAGTTGAAATAGTATTTATTTATATAAAAACACACATGTTTTGCAAAAAAAAAAAAGATGAAAGTATTTTAGCTAGCTCTGCTAGAATAATAAAATCCCTTAATCAAATTATATAACTCTAATTATTGAATACTATTTACAATAGTTTTTACAAAGTTTGTTTAAACCTGGGTCATAAGTTGTTTTCAGTTTCAAGCACGCCTCTAGATTTTATTTGTTACTTGGCTTCTTTACTTTTTATTATATTTATGCTAGAAAACGCTTGCTCGCATGAATATGTTGACACGAAAATCGTCAGCACTCCAAATGCCAACTTCTTCACCTCACTGTAGCATCCTGGAAGACTATTTCATCCGTCAAATAATAGTGCCTCAATTCGCGGCATTTATTTTAGAGCTGTCCACTTGTGCAGAGAAACCTGCATTTTTTTTCTGGGCCTCCAAATCATCTTTCTCCTGAGTTCCGCGAACTTCCCACTTCACAAATGTGTCGTTTTCAAATCCGGCAATTTCCTTTGAAGCAAACCAGCATCAATTCAAAATAGCTCAAAATTAATCTCATTTGTTTATTCTTGAGAGGATCTACGATGAACGTCAGAGTGCTTGCATTTGTTTTGAATTGCTCAAATCTCTCGGTGAATCCATCCTTTATTTTGTTTATTGTAATGCTGAAGTAATTCATTTTAATAGTCATGTCATGTCATGTTTGCCTGTCGTCCCTACTGGGACATAGGCCGCTGACAAGAGCTTTCCAGACGTCTCTGTCCTGGGCTAGTCTCTCCAACTGTCCCCAGGTGTATCCAATCTTCTTGGTGTCTTCTTCCAGGTCACGTCTCCAGGTCTTTCTTGGTCTGCCTCTCCTCCTCCTGCCTTGTGGATTCCAGGGGAGGGCCATTTTAATAGTAGCATTGGTTTAATCGTGACATTTTTAAAGACTTTTTAAAATTAAGTAATTTACAGCTCTCCGTGTCTTCAAAACAATCCACTTCTTCAAGCAAGGCATAGGCTGGGTTTACATTTAGCTCGTTTTACATTTAGCTCGTTTAGTTTCTTTGTGATATCCACCATGAAGTTGAATGTTTCAATTCGGGATGGACAATTTAATAGAAAGTACATTGAAATAGGGAGTAACTAAATATTCTAGTAGAATAGCGAGTGTTCATTGTTTATTTATTATAATATCTTTCATTATCGAGTGTTGCAGAACAATATTTTATCAGTTTTAAAAATAAAATAACTATTACTATTTGTGCATGGAACCGCAGGTTGCCGACCCCTGATCCAGAGGTTTTAAGACGATTTAATGATTGCATGTACTTTGTTTTTTTATTTTTTCTCAGACATGTAATTTACAGCGTCAGTTTGCCTTGCATGTTCGCTTTAGTATTACAGTTTTCATCATCGGCTTGTGAGGACTGATACAGATTAACAATAGTAATATTTCTTTCTTACTTGAAGCCTACTTTCATTCATTTAAGATGGTTTACTTATACATAGATCTAATACAAAACGTCTAAATATAAAAAAAAACAACCTGAAAAATCAAATGAGTTTAATTAAATGATAATTCAAGGGATTTTTCCCCCATCGGCGAAGTACGCCGAAGGGCGAGGGGGAGGGGGGGGGGGAGGGGGATTATTGCATGTACTTTGTGATTGGAATTAAATAAAATGTTTGGCAACAGTTTTCATTAGAATTTATCTAAAAAATTTTTACCTGAGTTCAAATAAAGTGTTTATAATAGCTCCTGTTTTTTTTTCTCAATAAAACAAAATAGATAATTGCAAAATCTAAAACATATAAAAATTAATACAAAATTGTAATGATTGTAATTAATGTCATAATAAATATTGAAGTATAATATATTATATTTCTTTACTACTGAATGTATTAGCATTTATAACGGCTATTGGGAATGATGAAAAAGCTTATTCCCTTGGATAATTTAAATATAAACATGGGAGGTAACTAATAGAAACTAATGAATACTCAATAAACAATGGAATAATATAATTTTTAATTAATTCCCAAACATTTCCAACTATATATAAATCTAGATATAAATATGCAGACATTAGTATATTATAATTATGTCTTTATATTTATATCTAAAGGCCTTACTGTATATCACCATTCCCCTGTACTAGTCTGGCTTTAGTAGTGAACCCTCTCTACTGGTATAATACAGCGAACCCACTCTACTAGTACAATATAGTGAACCCCACTCTACTGGTTGTATCTTATAGTGAACCCCCTCTACTGGTATAATATAGCAAGGTTGAAGGGTAAGAGGTAGCCGCGACCAGCCCAAAAGTGTCACAATTCTGCCTAAATCAGGACCTTAACTCAGCTAATTGGGCTAGGGGTGGTCTAACCCTTACCTTAAGTCACGAGTTATGATTCCCTCTGACCCTAAGTCACGAGTTATGATTCCCTCTAAGTCACGAGTTATGATTCCCTCTAAGTCACGAGTTATGATTCCCTCTAAGTCACGAGTTATGATTCCCTCTAAGTCACGAGTTATGATTCCCTCTAACCCTAAATCACGAGTTATGATTCCCTCTGACCCTAAGTCACGAGTTATGATTCCCCCTAAGTCACGAGTTATGATTCCCTCTAAGTCACGAGTTATGATTCCCTCTAACCCTAAGTCACGAGTTATGATTCCCCCTAAGTCACGAGTTATGATTCCCTCTGACCCTAAGTCACGAGTTATGATTCCCTCTAACCCTAAGTCACAAGTTATGATTCCCTCTAACCCTAAGTCACGAGTTATGATTCCCTCTAACCCTAAGTCACAAGTTATGATTCCCTCTAACTCTAAGTCACGAGTTATGATTCCCCCTAAGTCACGAGTTATGATTCCCTCTAAGTCACGAGTTATGATTCCCTCTAACCCTAAGTCAAGAGTTATGATTCCCCCTAAGTCACGAGTTATGATTCCCTCTGACCCTAAGTCACGAGTTATGATTCCCTCTAACCCTAAGTCACGAGTTATGATTCCCTCTAACCCTAAGTCACGAGTTATGATTCCCTCTAAGTCACGGGTTATGATTCCCTCTAAGTCACGAGTTATGATTCCCTCTAACCCTAAGTCACGAGTTATGATTCCCTCTAACCCTAAGTCACGAGTTATGATTCCCTCTAACCCTAAGTCACAAGTTATGATTCCCTCTAACCCTAAGTCACGAGTTATGATTCCCCCTAAGTCACGAGTTATGATTCCCTCTAAGTCACGAGTTATGATTCCCTCTAACCCTAAGTCACGAGTTATGATTCCCCCTAAGTCACGAGTTATGATTCCCTCTGACCCTAAGTCACGAGTTATGATTCCCTCTAACCCTAAGTCACGAGTTATGATTCCCTCTAACCCTAAGTCACGAGTTATGATTCCCTCTAACCCTAAGTCACAAGTTATGATTCCCTCTAACCCTAAGTCACAAGTTATGATTCCCTCTAAGTCACGAGTTATGATTCCCTCTAAGTCACGAGTTATGATTCCCTCTAAGTCACGAGTTATGATTCCCTCTAACCCTAAGTCACGAGTTATGATTCCCTTGCAGGCTCCTACAACTGCTGCCACGCTGATTGTTCTTGGATGGACAAAGGCCATGGAAGCAAATTCAGGCTAAAGTCGAGCCCAAAGGGTCATATTACGCATAACATAACAATTATGTCGAAGGAAATACGATACAATAATTATAAACGAAGAAGAGGAAGAATCGCTTGAACGTCCTTTATGCTTAATTAAATTTGAAAAACAAAATGTTTTTTTTTTACTGCGTAGAGCTAGTGTACATCTACTGTGTACATCTAACGTAGTAGATCTAGTGTGTACATTTAGTTCAGTATGTACAGCCGCTATGTAAATCTAGTGCCTGTATGTCCAACTAATATATACATATAGTGTGTACATCCAGCGTGTAGATGTGTGTCGAACCGCTGTGTACATATGGCGTGAACATCTAATATGTACATCCAGTTCTGTACATCTAGTTTGTACATCTAGTGTCTGTATTTCCAAGTAATATGCACATGTGTATGTGCTAATTCCCCCCCCCCCCCCCCCCCCCCCTCTGGTCGAAATCCCAACACCAGCGAGTGCCGTGTTGTCACATAACAAAGCGCGAGCTGACAATTTGTTATCAACTGTCATCGATGTCGCAGTAAACACTAATCAACTGTCTTCATTACCCTAATGAGCCACACACACAGTTAGCTCATTAAGTATAGCTGACGTCATCGTTAACCACTCCTCCACTCACCCACATTAGCCCGACGACAAACAGATAGCCACGTTGTTTGGACGACAAACAGCCAGCCACGTTGTTTAGACGACAAACAGCTAGCCACGTTGTTTAGACGACAAACAGCTAGCCACGTTGTTTAGACGACAAACAGATAGCCACGTTGTTTAGACGACAAACAGATAGCCACGTTGTTTAGACGACAAACAGCCAGCCACGTTGTTTAGACGACAAACAGCTAGCCACGTTGTTTAGACGACAAACAGCTAGCCACGTTGTTTAGACGACAAACAGCTAGCCACGTTGTTTAGACGACAAACAGATAGCCACGTTGTTTAGACGACAAACAGCTAGCCACGTTGTTTAGACGACAAACAGATAGCCACGTTGTTTAGACGACAAACAGCTAGCCACGTTGTTTAGACGACAAACAGATAGCCACGTTGTTTAGACGACAAACAGCCAGCCACGTTGTTTAGACGACAAACAGCCAGCCACGTTGTTTAGACGACAAACAGCTAGCCACGTTGTTTAGACGACAAACAGCTAGCCACGTTGTTTAGACGACAAACAGATAGCCACGTTGTTTAGACGACAAACAGCTAGCCACGTTGTTTAGACGACAAACAGCTAGCTACGTTGTTTAGACGACAAACAGCTAGCCACGTTGTTTAGACGACCAACAGCTAGCCACGTTGTTTAGACGACAAACAGCTAGCCACGTTGTTTAGACGACAAACAGCTAGCTACGTTGTTTAGACGACAAACAGCTAGCCACGTTGTTTAGACGACCAACAGCTAGCCACGTTGTTTAGACGACAAACAGCTAGCCACGTTGTTTAGACGACAAACAGCTAGCCACGTTGTTTAGACGACAAACAGCTAGCCACGTTGTTTAGACGACAAACAGCTAGCCACATTGTTTAGACGACAAACAGCTAGCCACGTTGTTTAGACGACAAACAGATAGCCACGTTGTTTAGACGACAAACAGCTAGCCACGTTGTTTAGACGACAAACAGCTAGCTACGTTGTTTAGACGACAAACAGCTAGCCACGTTGTTTAGACGACCAACAGCTAGCCACGTTGTTTAGACGACAAACAGCTAGCCACGTTGTTTAGACGACAAACAGCTAGCCACGTTGTTTAGACGACAAACAGCTAGCCACGTTGTTTAGACGACAAACAGCTAGCCACATTGTTTAGACGACAAACAGCTTGCCACGTTGTTTAGACGACAAACAGCTAGCCACGTTGTTTAGACGACAAACAGCCAGCCACGTTGTTTAGACGACAAACAGCCAGCCACGTTGTTTAGACGACAAACAGCTAGCCACGTTGTTTAGACGACAAACAGCTAGCCACGTTGTTTAGACGACAAACAGATAGCCACGTTGTTTAGACGACATACAGCTAGCCACGTTGTTTAGACGACAAACAGCTAGCCACGTTGTTTAGACGACAAACAGCTAGCCAAGTTGTTTAGACGACAAACAGCTAGCCAAGTTGTTTAGACGACAAACAGCTAGCCACGTTGTTTAGACGACAAACAGCTAGCCAAGTTGTTCAGACGACAAACAGCTAGCCAAGTTGTTTAGACGACAAACAGCTAGCCAAGTTGTTTAGACGACAAACAGCTAGCCACGTTGTTTAGACGACAAACAGCTAGCCACGTTGTTTAAACAACCAAACGCTCGATGTTTATTTTAAAAAATGTATTAGACTAAAATGTTTTGATGGTTATATAAAGTAGTTTCTCTGTTAGTTTTCTAGTTGTGCTGTATTGATATACTATCACGTAATTTCTGTTTGTAGTTAACTTTAGTAGTTGACTTGGGTAGTTGACTTGGGTAGTTGACTTGGGTAGTTGACTTGGGTAGTTGACTTGGGTAGTTGACTTGGGTAGTTGACTTGGGTAGTTGACTTGGGTAGTTGACTTGGGTAGTTGACTTTGGCAGTTGACTTTGGCAGTTGACTTTGGCAGTTGACTTTGGCAGTTGACTTTGGTAATTGACTTTGGTAGATGACATTGGTTGTGGACTTTAGTTGTGGACTTTAGTTGTGGACTTTAGTTGTGGACTTTGGTAGTTGACTTTGGTAGTTGACTTCAGCACTTGACTTTGGCAGTTGACTTTGGCAGTTGACCATAGCATATTGACTCCGGCATACACCATTGCACAAGTCTCCAGAGAAAAACGGGCTGCCAAAACCCCAGCACCACGAGACGGCTGGTTGTCTCAGCTTCCCACCCACCCAAGGTCTCACGAAAATCTTGCACACACTCAAACACGTTTTTCACGTGTAAATTGTATTGTCATGAGTCTTGTCTCTTTCACTTCCGTTAATCTATTCTTTAAAAAAAAATCTCATCCGGAAGGACAAAAAAATTCACTAATGACCCTGAACTTTGGTTTTTACTAGTAAATATTCCCATAGCAGAACGGGCCAAACTCAACCAGATTTAATTTAGTTTGGACTCATGTCTGTCATTTAAAAAAAAAAAAATTGAAGCATACTTTATAAATAATTTAAGCATCGTAAAAAAAAAGATAATTTTTTTCTTTTTTTTTCTCCAGAAAAACGAAACACAAATTTCACGATGTTGAAGGAAATAAACAAACATTTCCGGCGACAGGGATCTTCATCGCTGACGTAAAAAAAATATTCCAGACAGAAATATTCGTGGATTATTTTTTTTTATTAAACTCCCCCGCAAAATGGCGCCTGGTGCCGCGTGTGGATGAGCTGTAGGTTACCAGATGATAGCAGACGGCTCTGTTTCCGCCTGGGCTCCAGGTGATTTCCGTGGCGCCACCTAGCCCTGCATGAGACGAGCATGATCAAGCACGTGGACAAGTCCCACGTCATGCTCCTGGAGAACCTCAGGGTCATCTCGGACTTCCGGCGACGTTCATTGGCTGAGAACTACAGGTGACCTTCACCTTTTTATATCTTTAGTTGTTGCATTCGTTTACCTACAGTTGTTGTAGGCTGTTTGTACGTTTAAATCATTATGTCGCCCTAATATATATATATATATATATATATATATATATATATATATATATATATATATATATATATATATATATATAATTGTATATTAATTTGTGGATTCTAAGCCGCACCTATGAACATACACTACTTAGGTCGATTATGTTTTTAAAAAAAAATTGAAATGAGTCTCTCAAATTATAAGTGCTGAAGGAATTTTTGATAATTTTAAATCGTTGACGATAGCTAGTGTACACTACAAACATTGTAATCCACACATCAAATATTGAAGCATGTAATTAGATCATTTTTGTAGATAGTAGCACCAGGCTATGCCAGGCCGCCATGAATAATTGCTGTGTCAATAACAGATAATGACCTTTAGACGGTTAAAAAAATTGAGCGTGAATGTTTTAAAGACCTGTTGGTCAATAGAGCAAGTAGGGTGGGGGGGGGGGGGGGTTGTGTGTAGATTTGAAAGGATTGTGGCTGGCTATTTTTCTATCCCCAATTTGCGCCAGGTACTATTTAAAACTGAGAGCACTTTTGAGAAGTTAATCGTCATAAATAGACATAAAAAATACGAAAAACCAAGTTAGATAAAAAAAAATAGCACACAAAAAAAACTACCCACTTATTCAAATGTTGGCTAAAAGTATGATAATGTTAATAAAAGTATTAACACAAATCTTACATTTTAAGCAAGCCTATTAAAAAAAAACAACAAATGGCCACACAATTTTGGGGGATTGTACAAAACATCGAACACACAAGACGTCAAACGCAACGTCAAACATAAAAAGCGTCAAAAATACAAACACCGATTACACAAAACGTCAAAAATAGAAACATCGGACTTACAAACGTCGAACATACAAACGTCGAACTAACAAACTTAGAACATAGAAAACGTGGAACATACAAACGTCGAAAGCACAACACGTCAAATACACACAAAACATCAAACTAAAACAACATACACAACGTCAAACATCTGCTCTGGCAACTTTCCTCAGCCTGATGTATCGATCTCACGGGGCTTCACGCTTCCTTTACTTTATTAACACAATTTCTCTTCTAAAGTATCGATATTTCTAAAACACACAATTTGTTTCTCTTCTAAAGTATCGATATTTCTAAAACACAGACACAATTTGTTTCTCAAGTATCGATATTTCTAAAACACTGACATAATTTGTTTCTCTTCTAAAGTATCGATATTTCTAAAACACAGACACAATTTGTTTCTCTTCTAAATTATCGATATTTCTAAAACACTGACACAATTTGTTTCTCTTCTAAAGTATCGATATTTCTAAAACACACAATTTGTTTCTCTTCTAAAGTATCGATATTTCTAAAACACTGACATAATTTGTTTCTCTTCTAAAGTATCGATATTTCTAAAACACAGACACAATTTGTTTCTCTTCTAAATTATCGATATTTCTAAAACACTGACACAATCTGTTTCTCTTCTAAAGTATCGATATTTCTAAAACACAGACACAATTTGTTTCTCTTCTAAATTATCGATATTTCTAAAACACAGGTACAATTTGTTTCTCTTCTAAAGTATCGATATTTCTAAAACACTGACACAATTTGTTTCTCTTCTAAATTATCGATGTTTCTTTAACACTGACACTATTTTTTCTTCTACAATATTGATTTTTTAAAAACACTGACACAATTTTATTTCTGAAGGATCGATATTTCTATAACATGAACACAACTTGTTTTACAAAAAAAAAAAAAAAAATTCCCAACAAAACATGATATTTTCAATCACCAATAACCTTTAAAATACATTGCCCCGTTCAACTGATTTATTACTGTAAACCTCTACAAAAGCTGATCTCTGACACCCACAATTAAACCAACTCCATTTGTTATATGATCTGACCCGAATGCAGAAGCACGTCTGTGACGTGTTGCCCACCGAAAACTCTCGGGTATCAGAAAAAAATATTCTTTAATTACGTCAGAGGTGATTCCTCGCTTCTTTTACTGCCGCCTGTCGTAAGGTTCTGGGGAAGATGAGGTTTCGCCGAGTTACTGCCCCTGAGGGAAACTTATGAGAAATTCGGTGATGTGGAATAATTATTGTTTTTAAGTAGGCGAGATAATAATTAGCGGAAAGTGAATTAGATGTTAGGGAGATCAAGGTGACATAACTAGGTGTGTACGTAAATATAGGCGGCGTTAGGGATGGCGTGGGAAGGGGGAAAAGCTAATAGACGCGTCAAGGGGAAGCGATGCAAGTGTGAGGTCAAGAATGTAAGGTCATGAAGGGAAGTAACTTTAGATTCGTTTATGGGTGTTTATTTATAGAGAATCGAGTCAAGAGAAATATTTCAATCGGAGTTCGTTGGGTGGAGTGGATTTAGAGTAAACGTTGTTGGATGGATATTACTATTGGATAAAACATTGATGTAGGACTACAATAAAACTAACTGTAACTTGGACATACACGATAATCCGATGAATCTGGATGTAGGCCTACATTAGATTTGCATAAAAATTGAATATACATTAGAATGCGATGAATATTGGATTAAAATTAAAATTAGATGCAATTAGATGCACATTTCAATTAGAAACTTGGAAGTTTATTGGAATAAGATGAAACTTGATGAACATTAGATTTTGAGGAAAATCGTGTTCCGAAAGCGTCACCTTAAATTAACGTGTGCATTGGGTTGATTGTATGAAACGACAAAACGCCTTAACGACCCAGTCTGCAGTTACAGATCTTAAATCACCCAACACACGAGAGAAGTAAATATTGATGGTATGGATAAACATATTTATCAACAGTGGGAAGATAACCTTAAAATACAACGAGGGGCAATGACTTAAATATCATAAAAGTGAGCCATTTAGTGTACTATACAACGGTTAGTCCAAACTACAAAAATGATTAATGTCGTCGAGAAATTGCAGAAACGCCAAGGGACACGACTTGACTTGGGCAAAGCCAACCTCGTGTTCATGAGAGTTGTCGTTCGTTTAATAATTGGAAATAAGTGAAGAATTTTTTTTCTACTGGCAACTAGGACCAATCAATAAGAGACCGCTGTAAAACAGAGAGGCATATTTGCCCGAGCGACCGTAATACAACGCTGTTGTCCTTCTAATGATAGCTGTACAGGCACTAGGGACAGATGTTGTTCTCTCAGGGGGGGGGGGGGGGGGGAGACAGGCTATTGGACTGCTGGGGGGGGGAGGTTAAGAGGGTTGGGGGGGCGTGTAATGGGAGAATTCAAGGTCGAGAAGGTCGACAGGCTTAATGACCGAACGGCCTGGGGGTTTGGAAGTACATTGGAGGTAGAGCAATAGTTAGATACAGATATGTAGCGTAGAACATTAAGCATCTCTGAATTTTGTAAAAATAGGGGAAAATTAAATTTTTAAAAGTTGTTTTTTAAAATTATCAAATTCAACAAAAATGCTAACAAATCAAAGAAACAAGTATCAGGGAAAAAAAGAAAGAAAAACTGAAATCTATGGACCCCCCCCCCCCCCCTTTCCCCTCCTCCCCAAATAAAAAAAAAATGAGCGAAATTCTAGTTCCAATTGGCTAGTTGACATTCTATGGACCGCCCCCCCCCCCCCCCCTTAAAAACAAAAGAGCAAAATTCTAGTTCCACTTGGCTAGTTGACATCTAGTTAGCGGAGGCCAAGCTCACCATCTTGGCGCACGTGCCCGGCTAGTCCGCATGTACCCATCTCTCGTCTGCTACTGTTTATTACTGACGAGGACAGGAAAGGAAGGGCTAAGGTGGGGGGGGGGAGAGAAATGTCGTTAAGAGTAGAGCAGGCAATTACAATTCCCCCCTCCCCCTTCTGATTTTTATTTCCTGACCATTTGTTTACCCGCAACTGCAAGAAGATGAGAGATTGCTTCGTTCTGGTCTGTACTTGGCCTTGTATGTAGTGTGTCTTATATTTATATTTGACTAATGTAATTTCTAGTGTCGATACTAAATTAAAATCCCATTATCAACAAAATGTCATCCCCATACCATCAAGTTATGTCGACCCCATTATCAACAAGATGTATTCCCCATTATCAACAAGATGTAGTCCCCATTATCAACAAGATGTAGTCCCCATTATCAACAAAATGTAGTCCACATTATCAACAAGATGTAGTCCCCATTATCAACAAAATGTAGTCCACATTATCAACAAGATGTAGTCCCCATTATCAACAAAATGTAGTCCCCATTATCAACAAGATGTAGTCCCCATTATCAACAAAATGTAGTCCACATTATCAACAAGATGTAGTCCCCATTATCAACAAGATGTAGTCCCCATTATCAACAAGATGTAGTCCCCATTATCAACAAGATGTAGTCCCCATTATCAACAAGATGTAGTCCCCATTATCAACATGATGTAGTCCCCATTATCAACAAGATGTAGTCCCCATTATCAACAAGATGTAGTCCCCATTATCAACAAGATGTGTCCCCATTATCAACAAGATGTAGTCATCAACAAGATGATCCCCATTATCAACAAAATGTAGTCCCCATTATCAACAAGATGTAGTCCCCATTATCAACAAGATGTGTCCCCATTATCAACAAAATGTAGTCCACATTATCAACAAGATGTGTCCCCATTATCAACAAGATGTAGTCCCCATTATCAACAAAATGTAGTCCACATTATCAACAAGATGTAGTCATCAACAAGATGTAGTCCCCATTATCAACAAGATGTAGTCCCCATTATCAACAAGATGTAGTCCCCATTATCAACAAGATGTAGTCCCCATTATCAACAATATGTAGTCCACATTATCAACAAGATGTAGTCATCAACAAGATGTAGTCCCCATTATCAACAAGATGTAGTCATCAACAAGATGTAGTTCCCATTATCAACAAGATGTAGTCCCCATTATCAACAAGATGTAGTCCCCATTATCAACAAGATGTAGTCCCCATTATCAACAAAATGTAGTCCACATTATCAACAAGATGTAGTCATCAACAAGATGTAGTCCCCATTATCAACAAGATGTAGTCCCCATTATCAACAAGATGTAGTCCCCATTATCAACAAGATGTAGTCCCCATTATCAACAACATGTAGTCCCCATTATCAACAAGATGTAGTCCCCATTATCAACAAGATGTGTAGTCCCCATTATCAACAAGATGTGTAGTCCCCATTATCAACAAAATGTAGTCCACATTATCAACAAGATGTAGTCCCCATTATCAACAAGATGTAGTCCCCATTATCAACAAAATGTAGTCCCCATTATCAACAAGATGTAGTCATCAACAAGATGTAGTCCCTATTATCAACAAGATGTAGTCCCCATTATCAACAAGATGTGTAGTCCCCATTATCAACAAGATGTAGTCCCCATTATCAACAAGATTTAGTCCCCATTATCGAGCGTGATATGTACACTACACGAATATACGTGTCGCCTGAGACACAACACACAGACACAATCACAACATGCGCAAAGATTTAATTAGCTTTGTGGTTTCCATGACAACAGACAACCCCCACCCCCTGATCGCCACGACAATACAAAATCCTTCACCCAATACCGACGGACATCCCGCGCAAGAAAAAAGCAGCATCAATGTCCGTAAAACATTCATCTTTTGATCGGCCAGTTTTCCCGTGGCCGCCAACATTGGCAGGCGAGCACAAATATGGCCGAATATGGACTCAACAGTGAATAGCTCTCAGTGTTCTGTTGCCACTTGGGACTGTCTTCAGATCAATAGCATTGGCCAGGTTGATTTGTGATAACGTGGTTTATGGGAAAGGTGGCGTGGGTAGAGCTTTGGCCTTTGATATCCAGTTACATCATATATATATATATATATATATATATATACATATCCATATATATATATATCCATATATATATATATATATCCATATATATATATATATATCCATATATATATATATATCCATATATATATATATATCTATATATATATACATACATATATATACATATATATATACATACATACATACATATATATATATATATATATATATATATATATATATATATATATATATATATATATATATATATATATATATATATATATATATATATATATATATATATATATATATATATATATATATATACATATATATATATATATACATATATATATACATATATATATACATATATATATATATACATATATATATACATATATATATATATATATATATATATACATATATATATACATATATATATATATATATATATATATATATATATATATATATACATATACATATATATATATATATACATATATATATACATATATATATATATATATATATATATATATATATATATATATATATATATATATATATATATATATATATATATATATATATATATATATATACATATATATATATACATATATATATATACATATATATATATACATATATATATATACATATATATATATATATATATATACATATATATATATATATATATATATACATACATATATATATATATATACATACATATATATATGTGTGTGTGTATGTATATGAATCTAGATATGTCATTAGGTTGTCTGATGGCTGCATTAAGGGAACCATTACGTTTCTGGTTGGGTAGTTACAGCATGCACGACTAAAGTATTCATCCGATTGTCTGTCGTGAGCTTACGACATTTAAGAAGGAAGAGTAGAAAGAGCAGACAGTTGAACACACACAAACTTCGACATGCAACTTCGTTGTATAAAAATATTGCTTCTAACAAAAGCCGACAATGCTTTAAAAAAAACAACATGACGATTACAAAAATTTAACGAGTTTAAAAACGCAACGTTGCCCATAAAAATTTGAAACTTATAAAAAATCATACACGATAATAAACCCTGACAAAGGCGGACCATGCCTACGCAAGTTTTAGACAGAGTATGTTTTGTGATGTTAAATTAACCAAACGCCACATTCTTACACATAATATTTTGTAAACCCTGAGGTTAAATTAACCAAACGCCACATTCTTACACATAATATTTTGTAAACCCAGAGGTTAAATTAACCAGACAATACAATCATTCAATGTTATCTGATATTTAGCATAGCTTTGACCCCAACCCCCTACCCCACCCCACACCTCAATGTGATTAATCATTATTCTATCTCTTAACCTAAAACTAACATAAAACAGATATTTTGGCAAGCCAGTTTTTTCCTCTCTCCCAATAACAATACAATAAAAATATGATATGCTCAATCCTGGCCATATAAGTAAATTATTCATTTCCGGTTTGTCCCATCCTAGCCCACACCACAACAAGGAATAGACAAATATAGATGCTGATCAAAACAGTGGTCGTCTTATACGTTCGCTTACAAGCAAGTCCCAAAGTATCAAGCCGCCATAAACAAGATTAGAATAATCCCTAACCTCATGGGCGAACTGACAAGATTTAGGTCGTATGGATGTGACTTAACCATCTCTAGATTTTATGGTGAACGGATGTGACTTAGCCATCACTAGATTTTATGGTAAAAGGATGTGACTTAGCCATCACTAAATTTTTGGGTTGAGACGAATGGATGTGACTTAGCAATCACTAGATTTTACGGCGAATGGATGTGACTTAGCAATCACTAGATTTTACGGCGAATGGATGTGACTTAGCAATCACTAGATTTTACGGCGAATGGATGTCACTTAGCCATCTCTAGATTTTATGGTGAACGGATGTGACTTAGCCATCTCTAGATTTTATGGTGAACGGATGTGACTTAACCATCACTAGATTTTATGGTGAATGGATGTGACTTAGCCATCACTAGATTTTATGGTGAATGGATGTGACTTAGCCATCACTCATTTTTAGGACGAACGGATGTGACTTAACCATCACTAGATTTTATGGTGAATGGATGTGACTTAGCCATCACTCATTTTTAGGACGAACGGATGTGACTTAACAATCATAAGATTTAGGTCAAACGGATGTGACTTAACAAACAGTAAATTTTAGGTCGTATGGATGTGACTTAACCATCACTAACTTTATCTGAGTGCGACGAATATTTGTTTGCAAACACTTTTTAATGTCCCGCCTACTGCAGTATGTAGATTTTATCCCTAGGTGTCGCCTTATACAAGCTCCGCAGATATTGTTGCCAAGAGGCAGGGAGAGGAGGGGGGAGGCTGAGGGGGTGACTTAACATTCATGCCAGGAGTATCTCTATTATCAAACTATTATTCAGGAAGACCATGCACTTGTACAAAAACAAATACAACACAAAGTCAATTGGATTATTTATTTCCACCACAGCATATACTTCTTTTTTAATCTAGTTATTGGATACGTATTTAGTCTACGGATCCTGGCTGACCTAGGTGACCCCCCCTCCCAATCCCGCAAACATTTGACAGATGTAATTGACTATATGACATAACACAGATATAATAAACCATATGACATAACACAGATATAATAAACCATATGGCATAACACAGATGTAATAGACACATATGTAATATACCATATGACATAACACAGATATAATAAACCATATGACATAACACAGAGGTAATAGACACATATGTAATAACATATGGCATAACACAGATGTTAAAGAAAATGTAATAGACCATAGGACATAGGACATAACATAGATGTAATAGACCATATGACATAACACAGATGTAATAGACCATAAGAGAGATGTATCTGACCATAATAGACCATATGACATGAAACATTTCGATCAGACGACTTAATGAATGACTTTTATTCCTGCAGACGAGCGTCTCTCTCCCCGACATGGATGCTGAGCACACACCGAGGGTGAGTAACAAGTTCACTTACTCGTGCACGTGCGGCGGTTTAACGCCCCGCTCTTTAGGGATCTCTGGGTTACATTTCTGTCAATAATTGTTTTTATATTTACCCTTGCGTCCTTGTTTGGTCAATAACTGTTTTTATATTAACCCTTGCGTCCTTGTTTGGTCAATAACTGTTGTTATATTAACCCTTGCGTCCTTGTTTAGTCAATAACTGTTTTTATATTAACCCTTGCGTCCTTCTTTGGTCAATAACTGTTTTTATATTAACCCTTGCGTCCTTGTTTAGTCAATAACTGTTTTTATATTAACCCTTGCGTCCTTCTTTGGTCAATAACTGTTTTTATATTAACCCTTGCGTCCTTGTTTGGTCAATAACTGTTTTTATATTAACACTTGCGTCCTTATTTGGTCAATAACTGTTTTTATATTAACCCTTGCGTGCTTGTTTGGTCAATAATTGTTTTATATTGAAACAAAATTCCATGTCCGGCTAAAGAATACCAATTGAAGTGTTTGAAAATATGACAGATGTTTTTTTATTAATTCAGGTTAAAGTATATATTTTCTGTATGATTTTTATCTATTTTGTTCGGTGTGGTGGCGGTGTACTGCTTGGGGTGGGGCATGGCCCCTCTGAAGAGATGCTTTAAAACAAGGAGTAGGATTGGTAGAGTTGGAAGTTGTTGTGTTGTGTGGTTGTGGCCAGAATTGTATAGTTCAGGACAGAGATGACCACCACCATGAATCTCTGCCTAGTTTAACAATTTAGTACCGAGTTCTTTAAAACGAAAAAAAAGGGGGAGGGAAATAAAAATCACAGCAAATAAACAGGGGGTGTAACTCAAATATAACCCAAATGAAAGAAGACAATCCCAGTGACTTCCCTCTAAATAGAAATTCTCCCTTTAATCAACTGAAACTCATGAAGAAAATTATCAGAAATTAAACTATATTTGCATCAGCAGAAATAACTAATTATCTAAATTCACAACTGATTACAATATTTTACAATATATGTGAGTCACCTTAGTGTGTTAGTTCCTAGCCTTGGTGTGTATGTGAATGTATCGCCAAGGTGTGTAGGTGTTTTCTGTGTTAGCTTGTCGTGCAACTGGGCCACAAATCACTCAATCACAACACAATCAAATATAACTTTAGCTTTCTCTGTGTTTTCCATGACAACAGAAACACCCCCTCCCCCCCCCCCCAATCATCATGGCAATACAAAATATGTCACCAACTACAGACTGACATACCCATCAATAAAAAAAAATGGCAGAAAGGTCTTATACATCCAGTGGTTGTAAAAAAAAATTCAAAATTTCATAATTGATCCTAAGAAGGGCTCGATAGAAACAGACAGATGGTTTTAGGGAGGCATTCAATAATTATGCAGGTTTTAAATCATTTGTTTTTTGAAAGCTAAAAGGTAACCGCAGTACTTTATCCCTCCCTATAAAAATATGGCATCATGGCGGATAAACAGCTATTCGACTCGTGGTCTGGATTATTCTGTGTTAGAGCTTCTGCATGAATTCCAACCCCCTCTCCCAACCCTAGGCCCGGTTAAACGACACACCCACCCTACCCTTCTCTTCCCGTTACACAATTCCCCCAAATATACACAAATGCGGGGGGGGGGGGGGTTGCTGGACATGAGGAACAGTCAGTAGAAGAAAACAGTCAGCCATCCCCCTCCCACACCTAGCATGTGACGTCATTAATAGCCTACAGGGCACTTAATCTACTAGGGCAGATAACTCTTCCCACCCTGTTCCCCGACCATTGTTGTTGTCACTCATTGACAGACTCCATCACTGCCTAAATTATCTTCTGCCCGCTGTGGTCAAAGCTTTTACTGGATTAAATTTTGGAATCATTTAAAAGGTCGCAAAACAAAGAAAAGACAACTCATCGATCTAGTTGTGTAAACATTCTAATGGTTATTTCCCTTTATCAGTCGTCAAACAAAAAAAATAATAATGTGCAAATAAAAAGCTTTTATCATTACACTTTGAAGGGTTTGTGCTGTCAAATAGATTTAATATTTACGTTTTGGGATAGCAAGTTAAACAGACGAATGGTGGGGAGGACGGGAATTAGGAGAAAATTGAAAGGTGGGCAGGCATTGGAATGTAAAATCTAGGTAGATTTAGTAGATAATTTGTGCAACTTAAATGAATAATTTAATCGGAGTTATTTGATCTAGGCAGATTTAATAAATTAGTAAAATTGTGTGGATGATCTAGGCTGATTAAGGAGTTAATTTAGGCAGATTTAGCAGTGGATGATCACGGCAAATTCAATGGATAATCTAGTCCGATTAAGTGGATAATGTAGCTGGATGAATATTGCAGGATGGATAAGTGGATAAAAGATACATGGACATACGATCTAAGACGGACGAGTATTTAATCAGGCAAATAATAAGAACCTGTCAGATGCGGACATAGGTCTATCTATCACTTGCCGCATCAACCCGTTTCCCCATGTCTATTTATAGCGCGGTAAGGCGGAATAACTCGTGCAAGTGGATTTTTTTTTACCTCCCTTGCATAGACGGTTCACTCAGTATGCAAGGCAGCTTAACATTTTCTTTACTGCTGCATCTATTGATATTTGTTTCATTAAGTTAAGTTTGTCAAGAACATCTCGCCCAGTTTCAAGAAGAAGCTACCACAAGTCGTGTACTCTTGTAGGAGAAAACATCTTGATAGGAGAGTGAGTCACCCGATTGATTACAAATAATGTTCTTCGCATACACACGCACACACAAGCGCACACATGCACGTACACATACACACGTAAACACACACACACACATAGACACACTCGTACACACACATACACACACGTACACACACACATACACACACTCACACTCGCACGCACACTCACATGCATATACACCAACTCACGCACACACATACACTTGCAAGCACGCACACACACACACACGGATACAGAGACACAGTCACACAAACATACGAACACACAGACAAACAAACATACCGACACACAAATATACACGCGCACACACACAGAGACACAGACACACACACATACACATACCCACTCACGCACACGCACACAGTCATACACACACACACACTTCTTGCGTCTTTAATCCCACCTGCAGCGTCACATCCCACTGCCCTGGTTCCGCCCGAGTGGATCACAAGACGCGATCATGCGTGACCCGCCGGATGACGCGCGGTGCCACGGTGCCAGAGGCATGAGCTCGATCAGTGGATGAGCACGGTGCTCATAGTCAGTGATTCACGTGTGCTCATTGTCAGTGCTCACTTTCAACTGGAGCCTATCGGGCGGGGCTATATATAGCCCCACCGCTGCCCAGGTTGTTCAATATTCATTAATTTCATTCCCTGGTCTGTGAAGATAGTGGCGTAATTAAAAGTGATTTTTTTTTCTCTCGTTTGATTTAGGCTGTGGTGTAGTTCAAAGTGGACTTTTGATATGGTTAAGTGGTGTAATTAAAAGTGGTCATTTTGTTTTGAATGATGCGGTGAACGTTAAAAGGTGGACATTTGATGCGGTATTGTGGTGTAATTAAGAGTGGTATTCCCTTAAGGTGAAAAGTTACAAGTGTCCTACTCAGCGATCAAAGGGGTGAGCCCTGCTATGTTATAAGTGTCATTGGTGAGTGCAGCGTGCACCGCTGTCGTATCACTTCTATAGAGTGGAACTAGGCAGGACATGCACTTTTTTAAAACAGTGTATTGTGGTTAAATGACTTTAAAATTTGGCTGCTTGTGTCAGAGAACATTTTTTGCGTATTTACATCCACAACCATATATATATATATATATATATATATATATATATATATATATATATATATATATATATATATATATATATATATATATATATATATATATATATATATATATATATATGTATATATGTATATATGTATATATGTATATATGTATATATGTATATATGTATATATGTATATATGTATATATGTATATATGTATATATGTATATATGTATATATGTATATATGTATATATGTATATATGTATATATGTATATATGTATATATGTATATATGAATATATGTATACATACACACACACACACACACACACACACACACACACACATATATATATATATATATATATATATATATATATATATATATATATATATATATATATATATATATATATATATAGACATATACATATATATATACATTTATATGTACATATTTTAACATATATATATATATATCTTTTTATATATATACATGTGTGTGTGTGCGCATTTGTGCTCTTGTATGTTATAGTCACGAAGCTATTCATCACTTAGTAATTGCTTGTCAGCTTTCAACCAAACGTAAAAACGATTGAGGCCGCTGGTAATTACATCACGGCCTGACAAGCCATGTAACTTTTAACGTGATGTGACGTCACATTTAGAGTGTCTTGACGTCACAGTGAAGGTCACATTTAACGTGCTGGTCCCAGACCTGAAAATGTGATTTGGCGCGAGCGTGCACGTGCAAGTATCGACGCTGTCTGGGGTATCGCCGCTCGAGTTGATCGCCTTAACGATATATTAGGTAATCGATAGATCAATAGAGGTGAAATAATCGCGTTGGATGAGATTTCCAGTTTTTTTAATGTGGATTAGATCGATGCAATGTTGGAGCAGGCGTGACCTCTGTCTGGACAGGCGTGACCTCTGTGTGAGATTATTTCGGTTTTTTTAATGGATGGTTTGTTTCGTTATTTCGTTTTGTGAATACGTCTGTGAAATCGTAAGGTTACAGTTTTTTAAATTTTATCTCTCTCTCTCTCTACTCTAAAATGTAAATATACGCAGACGTAAAACGATGTTCTATATTTTGACACACGCTAAAGGTATTAAGTCGTCTGCTGATGACGTAGTTTAGTGACGCTAGGGATTTGAGTATAATGGAGTCTTGCGTCGAGAATCTGACTTACACTTTTTACGATGTTTTTAAAAAATTTGAAATGACTTTTGTCGTAGTGGCCCGCAGGTTTTTTTTCCAGTGTATAGGGGCTCTGGAAGAATAGGGAGGGGGGGGGGGGGAAGGGGGGCTGCTACCGTGTTGACCCACCCTGGGACCTATACCTGGTGAAATTAATTTTTGTGGAAACAAAAATCATAATAAAAAAAATAAAGCCCATTAACAGAATTGTTTATCTTGCTGAACAGAATATCCAAATACCATAAAATAGAAAGCATATTATACTTTAACTCGTAATTTACCATCATTGACACGCATTTTCCTCAAATGATAGGTGCAATATATTCACACATCACATTCCTCACCTACATCTCACACAACCTACACACATCTCACACAACTTACACACATCTCACACAACTTACACACATCTCACACAACCTACACACATCTCACACAACCCACACACATCTCACACAACCTACACACATCTCACACAATCCACACACATCTCACACAACCCACACACATCTCACACAACCTACACACATCTCACATAACCCACACACATCTTACACAACCCACACAATCTCACACAACCCACCTCACACAACCCCCACACACACCTCACACAACCCACACACATCTCACACAACCTACATATAACTCCCCACATTCCCCACATCTCAGAAACATCTTACACACATTCTATAACCTCACACCCTTAATGACTACACGTGACACACGCAACAAGTATAGGCATTTCTAACAACAAGATCACGATTTAGACCTCGATATTGGCAATTTTATCATCCTGGTTAGGTTGTGAGGTGGTTTAACCAGATACTCTAGGATGGTGACAATGGGTTTAACCTGACTACCAGGGTTTAGCCAGGCAGCAAAGGACGAGTTTTGGTTTAACCCGACGAGAACCCCCCCCCCCCCCCCCCCCCACCAAAGAAAAAAGTTAAACTGACAAAGATGTCAGTTAATAAATTATTCTTGAAAGTCGTATTGGCCACATATTCACTGGACACACCGGACACATACTTGCTGGACACAATGGTCATACATTTGCTGGACACAGACTTGCTGGACACAGAGTTGCTGGACAAAGAGTTGCTGGACAAAGAGTTGCTGGACACAGACTTGCTGGACACAGACTTGCTGGACACTGGACACAGACTTGCTGGACACAGACTTGCTGGACACAGACTTGCTGGACACAGACTTGCTGGACACAGAGTTGCTGGACAAAGAGTTGAGGGACAAAGAGTTGAGGGACAAAGAGTTGCTGGACAAAGAGTTGCTGGACAAAGAGTTGCTGGACAAAGAGTTGCTGGACACAGACTTGCTGGACACAGACTTGCTGGACACAGACTTGCTGGACACTGGACACAGACTTGCTGGACACAGACTTGCTGGACACAGACTTGCTAGACACAGACTTGTTGGACAAAGACTTGCTGGACACAGACTTGCTGGACACTGGACACAGACTTGCTGGACACAGACTTGTTGGACACAGACTTGTTGGACACAGACTTGCTGGACACAGACTTGCTGGACACTGGACACAGACTTGCTGGACACTGGACACAGACTTGCTGGACACTGGACACAGACTTGCTGGACACAGACTTGTTGGACACAGACTTGCTGGACACAGACTTGCTGGACACAGACTTGCTGGACACAGACTTGTTAGGCACTGGACACAGACTTGCTGGACACAGACTTGCTGGACACAGACTTGCTGGACACAGAGTTGCTGGACACAGACTTGCTGGACACAGACTTGCTGGACACAGACTTGCTGGACACAGACTTGTTAGGCACTGGACACAGACTTGCTGGACACAGACTTGCTGGACACAGACTTGCTGGACACAGACTTGCTGGACACTGGACACAGACTTGCTGGACACAGACTTGCTGGACACAGACTTGCTGGACACAGACTTGCTGGACACTGGACACAGACTTGCTGGACACAGACTTGCTGGACACTGGACACAGACTTGCTGGACACTGGACACAGACTTGCTGGACACTGGACACAGACTTGCTGGACACAGACTTGTTGGACACAGACTTGCTGGACACAGACTTGCTGGACACAGACTTGCTGGACACAGACTTGTTAGGCACTGGACACAGACTTGCTGGACACAGACTTGCTGGACACAGACTTGCTGGACACAGAGTTGCTGGACACAGACTTGCTGGACACAGACTTGCTGGACACAGACTTGCTGGACACAGACTTGTTAGGCACTGGACACAGACTTGCTGGACACAGACTTGCTGGACACAGACTTGCTGGACACAGACTTGCTGGACACTGGACACAGACTTGCTGGACACAGACTTGCTGGACACAGACTTGCTGGACACAGACTTGCTGGACACTGGACACAGACTTACTGGACACAGACTTGCTGGACACTGGACACAGACTTGCTGGACACAGACTTGCTGGACACAGACTTGCTGGACACAGACTTGCTGGACACAGACTTGCTGGACACAGACTTGCTGGACACAGACTTGCTGGACACAGACTTGCTGGACACAGACTTGCTGGACACAGACTTGCTGGACACTGGACACAGACTTGCTGGACACAGACTTGCTGGACACAGACTTGCTGGGCACCGACTTGCTGGACACAGACTTGCTGGACACAGACTTGCTGGACACAGACTTGCTGGACACAGACTTGCTGGACACAGACTTGCTGGACACAGACTTGCTGGACACAGACTTGCTGGACACAGACTAGCTGGACACAGACTTGCTGGACACAGACTTGCTGGACACAGACTTGCTGGACACAGACTTGCTGGACACAGACTTGCTGGACACAGACTAGCTGGACACAGACTTGCTTGACACAGACTAGCTGGAAACTGGACACAGACTTGCTGGACACAGACTTGCTGGACAGACTTGCTGAACATATACTTGCTAGACACAAGCTTCTGATGCCCACAGGCTAGCTGGACATAGAGAGGACAAGTCAACAAATAGCTCACACTGAGGCCTGTGTAAACTGAGCTCAATCAATGGATCAATCAGATGTCTATTTTATTTAAGCCAGACGAAATACATTTAGGTCAAGGTCAGGAATATCCAGTCGCCAGACGAAATGAAATTGTCAAGGTCATGCAGAATAGATGAAAGTTTATATGTCAAGGTCATGTCAACGAATTTTATAAACTTATTTAGGGCATGGGCGTTCATTAGCCAGATCTAATACAACTGTAAAGGTCAAGGGCATGAGTATTCAATCGTCAGTAGCCACCCACCGACTGACCCACCAACCTATTTACCTACCCACCGACTGACCCAATCACCAACTGACCCAATCACCAACTGACCCACCCACCCAGCCACGTACCTACCTTCTCAACCAACTGCAGACATGATTGACCAGAGCAACTTTGTCTTTCGTCCTCTCCACCAGCTGCATTCCTCGTCAGGCTGATCAATATTTGTGTCCGTCTAGGCTTCGTTGTTTGAAGGCTGGGTGGTTTCTGTTGACTGGTGGTTTTTGTTGACTGTATCTGGTGGGTGGGTGGTTTCTGTTGACTGTATCTGGTGGGTGGGTGGTTTCTGTTGACTGTATCTGATGGGTGGTTTCTGTTGACTGTATCTGGTGGGTGGTTTCTGTTGACTGTATCTGGTGGGTGGGTGGTTTCTGTTGACTGTATCTGGTGGGTGGGTGGTTTCTGTTGACTGTATCTGGTGGATGGGTGGTTTCTGTTGACTGTATCTGGTGGGTGGTTTCTGTTGACTGTATCTGGTGGGTGGTTTCTGTTGACTGTATCTGGTGGGTGGGTGGTTTCTGTTGACTGTATCTGATGGGTGGTTTCTGTTGACTGTATCTGGTGGGTGGTTTCTGTTGACTGTATCTGGTGGGTGGTTTCTGTTGACTGTATCTGGTGGGTGGTTTCTGTTGACTGTATCTGGTGGGTGGGTGGTTTCTGTTGACTGTATCTGATGGGTGGTTTCTGTTGACTGTATCTGGTGGGTGGGTGGTTTCTATTGACTGTATCTGCTGGGTGGTTTCTGTTGACTGTATCTGGTGGGTGGTTTGTGTTGACTGTATCTGGTGGGTGGTTTCTGTTGACTGTATCTGGTGGGTGGGTGGTTTCTGTTGACTGTATCTGGTGGGTGGTTTTTGTTGACTGTATCTGGTGGGTGGTTACTGTTGACTGTATCTGGTGGGTGGGTGGTTTTTGTTGACTGTATCTGGTGGATGGTTTCTGTTGACTGTAGCTGGTGGGTGGTTTCTGTTGACTGTATCTGGTGGGTGGTTTCTGTTGACTGTATCTGATGGGTGGGTGGTTTCTGTTGACTGTATCTGGTGGGTGGGTGGTTTCTGTTGACTGTATCTGGTGGGTGGGTGGTTTCTATTGACTGTATCTGGTGGGTGGTTTCTGTTGACTGTATCTGGTGGGTGGGTGGTTTCTGTTGACTGGTGGTTTTTGTTGACTGTATCTGGTGGGTGGGTGGTTTCTGTTGACTGTATCTGGTGGGTGGGTGGTTTCTGTTGACTGTATCTGATGGGTGGTTTCTGTTGACTGTATCTGATGGGTGGTTTCTATTGACTGTATCTGCTGGGTGGTTTCTGTTGACTGTATCTGGTGGGTGGTTGGTTTCTGTTGACTGTATCTGGTGGGTGGGTGGTTTCTGTTGACTGTATCTGGTGGATGGGTGGTTTCTGTTGACTGTATCTGGTGGGTGGTTTCTGTTGACTGTATCTGGTGGGTGGTTTCTGTTGACTGTATCTGGTGGGTGGGTGGTTTCTGTTGACTGTATCTGATGGGTGGTTTCTGTTGACTGTATCTGGTGGGTGGGTGGTTTCTATTGACTGTATCTGCTGGGTGGTTTCTGTTGACTGTATCTGGTGGGTGGTTTCTGTTGACTGTATCTGGTGGGTGGTTTCTGTTGACTGTATCTGGTGGGTGGTTTCTGTTGACTGTATCTGATGGGTGGTTTCTGTTGACTGTATCTGGTGGGTGGTTTCTGTTGACTGTATCTGGTGGGTGGGTGGTTTCTATTGACTGTATTTGCTGGGTGGTTTCTGTTGACTGTATCTGGTGGGTGGTTTCTGTTGACTGTATCTGGAGGGTGGTTTCTGTTGACTGTATCTGGTGGGTGGGTGGTTTCTGTTGACTGTATCTGGTGGGTGGGTGGTTTCTGTTGACTGTATCTGGTGGGTGGGTGGTTTCTGTTGACTGTATCTGGTGGGTGGGTGGTTTCTGTTGACTGTATCTGGTGGGTGGTTTCTGTTGACTGTATCTGGTGGGTGGTATCTGTTGACTGTATCTGGTGGGTGGTTTCTGTTGACTGTATCTGGTGGGTGGTATCTGTTGACTGTATCTGGTGGGTGGTTTCTGTTGACTGTATCTGGTGGGTGGTTTCTGTTGACTGTATCTGGTGGGTGGGTGGTTTCTGTTGACTGTATCTGATGGGTGGTTTCTGTTGACTGTATCTGGTGGGTGGGTGGTTTCTATTGACTGTATCTGGTAGCTAGAAAGTTTAGAAATTGGTTAGTATAGAATATAGTTACACTATCATACAAACCGATAACTACATCAGCATGTCGCCAAGTTTTTGATAGTTGTGCGTGGGGACATCCGACGCACATAACTGATTAATATTTTACTAATTCTACCTGTTGACTCGGGTTTATTTAATTAGGGAAAAAAAATCAATGTAATTGTGTATCCAACAGATTAGATAAGGCGTCGGATTTACGGTGGTGCATTAAAAAAATACCCGAGCAATTTGTGCACGTACTGTCAAGGGAGAGAAATTCTGCCCTGTCTATTGTTGACGTTGGGTTTTTTTTTTCTCTCCAAGAAACGAATTTATCCTACTATTTCAGCGATATCGTCTCGTAGACATAAAACATTTGTAAAAAAAAAAAATGTTTATCTTTCTGTCAATATCCGTCATGAATGTAAAAAGATGATAAATTCTCCGGTTTGTTTTACGGCATTAGAAGCGGTATTGATGGTTTCTATTTTTGGTTCGTCCAACGGCTCGAATTGATTGGGTCAGCGGGGTGGGCCGACACGTGATGCGCAGTAGGAAAGTTGTCGTGTACCTCGTGTGTCCATGTGCTGTCAGGTGCCGCCACGGGGAAGGGGAGGACACCCGTGATTTCTTGATGGATCTATTTTTAGACCACTCTTGAAGTGGCGGCGTTGTGAAAGGGTACAAGATGATTGTATGTTATATTTAGCAACAACATTGGCGAACATTATAGCATTTAGTATGAAACAACAATTTTATTCAATTACCGCGCCCCTTATATATATATATATATATATATATATATATATATATATATATATATATATATATATATATATAATGTGTGTATATATGTCTTTATATATGTATATATAATGCACATATATATGTATATATATATATATATATATATATATATATATATATATATATATATATATATATATGTATATATATATATATATATATATATATATATATATATATATATATATATCCTTATATTATATAAAACCAATGTAACCGATTACATATTACATGCGACTTTTTTAATAAAAACTTTCAAGATCTGGATTGGAATAAACATTTCATGTTAGAAAATGGTTTCTGGTCTCTGGAATAAATTAACCCACTTTCAATTTTTGATAACAAATACACGATTTTATAAAACTTCGAGCTAGAATTAAAAAAAAAACTTGATGGAGCCTTAAGCAGCTGTTCGATCCTGAAACCATGTGAAGACACAGACCTGTAGTGAACTGTCCGGTGACCTGTCGTGACCTCGCGTGACCTGCCTGGCACCAGTGACCTGGTGTGACCCTTTAGATGTCCGTGAGCCGTCCAGCGTCATGCAGTGCCAGTCGTGTGCACTGACCGAGAGTTTGTCTGAGGAGAACCTGCTCATCTCACTGGACTACCCGAAGGTCAGGTACCAGCCCCTGCCCAACCTGGAGGCCGATCTGTGAGTAGTTGTATGGCTAGGTGCAGTAGAGTGTTCTTGTTGTTCCATCGATGGCTAGGTGCAGTAGAGTGATCTTGTTGTTCCTTCGATGGCTAGGTGCAGTAGAGTGTTCCTGTTCGTCTGCTTCTTGTTACAGTAAAATGGAAAAGTCCACTTATGTCATATAGCTCTTTTTCTTGTCACTAGATTTTACCTGTAGACCATTCTTGTCACTAGATTTTACATGTAGACCATTCTTGTCACTAGATTTTACATGTAGACCATTCTTGTCACTAGATTTTACATGTAGACCATTCTTGTCACTAGATTTTACATGTAGACCATTCTTGTCACTAGATTTTACCTGTAGACCATTCTTGTCACTAGATTTTACCTGTAGACCATTCTTGTCACTAGATTTTACCTGTAGACCATTCTTGTCACTAGATTTTACATGTAGACCATTCTTGTCACTAGATTTTACCTGTAGATCATTCTTGTCACTAGATTTTACCTGTAGACCATTCTTGTCACTAGTTTTTACCTGTAGACTACAGAGGCGTAGCGACCCTTCCCGGCGCCCGCGGAAAACTTTCGATTTGCACCCCCCCCCCTCAAGATTTCGATTTGCACCCCTCCCCTCAAAATTTTGATTTGCACCCCCCACAAGCTTTCATTTTTATTTTTCCAACCCATTTTGGCGCCCCCTAAGGTCGGTGCCCGGGGACATATGTCCCCCACGCCCCCACCTCGCTACGCTACTGGTAGACCATTCTTGTCACTAGATTTTACCTGTAGACTATTCTTGTCACTAGATTTTACCTGTAGACCATTCTTGTCACTAGATTTTACCTGTAGACCATTCTTGTCACTAGATTTTACATGTAGACCATTCTTGTCACTAGATTTTACCTGTAGACCATTCTTGTCACTAGATTTTACCTGTAGACCATTCTTGTCACTATATTTTACCTGTCGATCGTACTTGTCACAATAATTTTCAAGTGTCTTTACTTCTAGTTTCACTTTAAAAAAAGATTTCAATTCCCCCTTGTAAAAATATTTACTTGGTAACATCCAGCCCGCATGCTGTAATAGAATCAACAGGACTGCGTCCCTTAAGGTTAGATGTTAGAACCGTGCGCCAAAATGGAAGTCATGAGTTCGGTACCCATACAGACAGACTCTTAGTCGGTGGGAATAAATCAAACAGGGGGGTGTAGAGATGTAGAGGGTGGGTGGAGGGCATGGAGTGGGCAAGTCCCCATTCTACATCCCTTGACTAGGGGTCGGCGTGGTCGAGTCGGTAAAGCTCATGGTTGCTAAACCGAAAAGTCTCGAGTTTGAACCCTCGGGCAGATGACGCTCGTTAGCTGGGGACAGCCACTCTTCTAGGAGAGACAACTCCAAAATCAAACAACTGCTGCCTTGTAGTTTGTTCTTGGTTGGACAAAGGCTATAGATCTAGAAGCAAATCCAAAAAGAAAAGCAGGCCGAAATCGGTGTCAATGGCCTCAATGGCGCAAAACCAGTTGACACGTAATCCTTAATTGTGATGGAAGCATGGTCGAGTCGGCAAAGCTCATGGTTGATAAATTCGAAAAAAAAAGTCTGGAGTTCAAACCCTCTGGCAGATAAGGCTCGATCCTTCCCAACACAAAAAATTAAGAACGAAGAAGAAGAAGAATCCCTTGACTGTCTACCGTGCTAAGTACTTTTCTCCAAGCTGCTTCGTTGATAATTAATGCATGAAGTTGTTGTAATATGGTTTCAAGAACAACTTATAATTATAATTACAACTGCTTTATGTTGAAGATTATTTTCTGTGAATTTCTTTCAAAGTTAAAAATTTGTAAAGACCAAGGGAGTGAACCTATCATGATGATCTAAAAACTTGTTAAACTGATGACAAAATTCTAATTCAGCAAACCAGAAATTTTTTTTATTATTTATGAGTTTATTAAAAATGGAAATAAAAAACTTTATAAGACTTTTCCAATTCATTCAAAAATTGAGAATAATAATTCACCTATAATTTAAACAGAAACCATTATCAGTAATAACTAGCTCATTTGACGACTTTTAAAAATGTTTGCTTAATCATCGTTATGCTTCCCAGGGCATCATCCCTCCAAGTAAAGTATCATTTTTAACCATTTTTATAAGTATGAACAAGACGCGCCGGGGTGGCTTAAGTGTATGTCTGGCGAGAGGCACACAAAGTAATACAGCTCACCCATCAGTAATACACCCACCCATTAGTAATACACCCCACCCATCAGTAATACACCCCACTCATTAGTTATACACTCCACTCAACTTTAAAGTTCCGTGTAGACGGTTCCTTCTTTTAATTCTGCTTTTTAAATTATTCAAGTGTCTTGGTACTAATACCAAGGTCTCTGCCCTCATTTATCTCATGTGTACGAATGAATACACACACACTCAATCACTAACACCCACACACCCACACATGCACACGCTTACATACACACGCTTACATACACGCGTGTGTATGTGTTTGTGTGTGTAAATGATAAAATACTCTGGGTTGTTTTCTTTCATAACTCAGTTATTCCGTGTGTGTGTGTGTATGCGCGTGTGTGTGTATGCGTGTGTGTGTGTATGTGTATGATATGTCGGTTAAGGGTGGGCGTTGGGAGGTGCCAGAATGCTTAGGATTTTCAAGGGAGCGCAGTGATACGACGTTTGAGAACCGCTAGACCAGTGGATGTTAACCGGGGTTCGATCAAACTCCAGGGGTTCGGTGTGTCAGTCTCTGGGGTTCGGTCAAGACACACACCCGACTCGTACGATGCACGATAGAATTTTGTCAGTGCGGACGATAGAACTATTAAGAAGGGTCCGGTAATTGCGCGTATAAACAGGTGGGGTCGGGTATCTGCAAAAAGATTACGAACCACTGAGCGTGTCACGGCTGGACAGCCTCCACGTGAGGTTTAACTGGATGCCCGGGCACGGAAAAACTACCGAACACTGGAGGGAGGGTTTGGGGGAATCATGGGGAGTGGGGGAGGGTAATCAAAGAGTGTTTGTGCGTGTGTGGAGAGTGGGGAGGGGACAGAGTTTCTTCCAGGCATCTCTTCGGGGGGGGGGGCGATGCCCCCCCGAAATGTTTTTACCACCCCCCCCCCCCGAACGAAATGAAATCTATATAATTTATATAGAAAATATATAATTTTAACAGTGTCCGCCCCCCCCCCCGAAGAAAGTCTACCGCCCCCTCCCCCGAAAATTTCAAGTGCCCCCCCCCCCCCGGAGAAAAAAGTCTGGAAGAAACACTGGGGGGGGGGGGGGGGAGCAAGCTTATCACAGCTACCAGAGGGACGGAGTACTAAGTCAGGTGATTTGGTCCTCATTCTTATCAACCTTATACCAGGCAGTCTAAAGGGGGGGGGGGGGGGGGGGGCAAGAAAACAACAGAAAACAATATTGATATTGTTTTCTGTTGTTTTGATCGTGTTTATTGTAGGATTCCCCACAAATCTGATATAAAGTTGAATACTTTGGTGAACCCCCACAAACTTCCTCGATTTGTCAAAGATGAAAGTTACTTGTAAAGTTTTGACAGTTCAGTTACCTCTACATGCAGGCAGACTAAAAGAGATTAAAGAAAAAAAATACAGCAAAAAAAAAAAAAAAAAAAAAACCTGTCATCGATTGGTGTGTTTAGACACGTCACTGCATGGTGTGTGGCGTGGTAGGGTAGTGTCGCAGTGGTATGGGCTTAGGTTTTTGTGGGCTTAGGGTTTTGTGGGCTTAGGGTTTGTGGGCTTAGGGTTTGTGGGCTTAGGGTTTTGAGGGCTTAGGGTTTGTGGGCTTAGGGTTTGTGGGCTTAGGGTTTTGTGGGATTAGGGTTTGTGGTCTTAGGGTTTTGTGGGCTTAGGGTTTGTGGTCTTAGGGTTTTGTGGGCTTAGGGTTTGTGGTCTTAGGATTTTGTGGGCTTAGGGTTTGTGGTCTTAGGGTTTGTGGGCTTAGGGTTTTGTGGGCTTAGGGTTTGTGGTCTTAGGGTTTGTGGGCTTAGGGTTTTGTGGGATTAGGGTTTGTGGTTTAGTCTTAGGGTGGGTGTGTATAATTGTACAAGGCGGGGGGAGGGGGGAAGAGGATGGTATGATGGGGGTGGGAATAGTGTATATGTATAATTAAAACTAACGGTAGGGGGTCAGGGGTGGCCTTACAGGAGCTGGAGGAGGTGGATATGTATAATGTTATGTAGAGGTGGGGGTTGATGGGAGATTGGTGAGGTGGAGGTGTTTATTTTTGTGCTGACGTGACGGTGTGGGGGGAGGTGTAGTGGGAGACGCACTATCGGTTTTTGAATGTCAGGCTCTGAATCTATCTCTTCACCACTTATCAAAACGTTTATCTCATTCTGCTGAGATTATCTCAAAAATATATCTATATAAATGTCAGGCCGGTATTAGCTCCCTTTATTCAATAGATGACGAACGCAGGTTATCATAACCTTTTATTCATTTAAAAAAAAAACAAAAAAAAACTTATATTTTGTTTTATTTTTATAGCCGTTATTACAGGGAAATAACCGTTGCCGTTATTTTAAAGAATGGAAATAACTTGATTACTGTTCTTAGTATTGACATGCCATGTTATTAAGTATTAAGGAAATGATGTATCGGTATTTGAAAATTGCAGGAGCTTTAAGGCTGGGATTAGATCGCACGTAGCTACTCAATAGAAACGTCGCATACGGTTATATGGTTTACTCGTATGGCGGTAACATATTCTACAACTTTCATAGTCGCTTTATTGATGGCCTTTACTGTAGCTTCTTTATACCTGCTCTAGCTGATCAGCCAAACACCATAAGTATGGACAAATTTTACAGTAACTAGCTACGATCTTTTGAGGGTTTAAGAGTGACATATTCAACAGTATATACAGCATTAAAATACAATTATATATATATATATATATATATATATATATATATATATATATATATATATATATATATATATATATATATATATAATGTGTGTGTGTATGTGTATGTACACCATAGACATATATTTTATAGAATTTTAAAACATAAACTTGAGGTTATATGACGTGTAACTACCAAAACGACTCGAATGAAACTTCAATAGTTGTAACTTCGCTTGAACTATTGTTTTAGTTTTATGGGCCCATGGGGATAGCAACTGGGTTGTGCCACCCCGCCCCCCCCCCCCCCCCCCACGCACACACAACAACTCATGTTGATTTCAAAAAATATTTTAAAAATTGGAATAATTTTTACAAAAAAAAACACCAAAAAACATGCTTTTAATATTTAACTGCAACAAAAACAACAGCAACATATTTTTCAGCAACAAAAACATTTCTAATTTAATTAAACATTTGTTTTTTTTATAACGTAATAAATAAAAGTTGAGAACATGTCAGATGATGTTAGTTTATGTTTGTGTGTGGGTCGTTACTTTATGGATAGAGAGCCTTGTATCACCTCTTGCCACCTCCCCCCCTCACCTCCACTCAACATTCTACTTATTCCTATACCATCATTGTTTGCCACAATCACCGACTGTTAAAGCCGGTCGCCACAATCCCGTCCCTCATTGAGAATACGGTCGCCACAATCTCATGCCTTAATGAGAATACGATCGCCACAATCCCGTCCCTCAATGAGAATACGGTCGCCTCAATCCCGTGTCTCAATGAGAATACGGTCCCACAATCCCGTCCCTCAATGAGAATACGGTCCCCACAACCCCGTGCCACGACGAGACTAGACGTGAATAGTTTTATCGACCTACCCTGTGCTCGACATGAACTCTCCCATTACACTAAGTCGTGGCTTACAGCAGAGCTGCCACATTGGATTTTCATTTTTTTTTAAATTGGCAACTTTTCAAAAAATGTATCTGGCCAAATGTGTATGCCTTCCCGTGGCTTGAACCCAGCGGTTGTCGAACTTTACCAAATTGATAATTGATGTTATATTTTTTTTACGACCATTGTTATTCGCGTCGATATTGAGGTTTTAGCCTCCTCGTTTATTTTTGTTCAGCTTTGTGGTAAATGTTACAGTGAACGATTACCTCGATCCTAAAATTATATGTTTCAAATACACTGGAAGATAATAAAAGGTAGCTGAATTTATTGCAAAGAAATAAAGAACACACAAACAAAACAATATGGAAAGGGAGTTAATTACATATGGAGCACGCAACAAGGGGAATTAAAGACAACTGTATAAGCATAAAAACCAGAACAATAGAATCGAGAATGAGGGGACTTAAATCTCGCAGGGCGAACGTTACAATGAATAAATCAGACGAATGTGAAACTAGGGGAACTAACTCTACAAGTGGTGAATAAAGCAAATCCGAGGAATACAAGAAAATAGTTTCTTTTTAAGTATATTCAAATATTCCACTTCCTATCGTTGTTTTGTGTGCTTTTAAGGTATTGCTTTTTCAGATATTTAAATTTGTTTTATTGTTTTATGATTGTCTTCTTTTAAAATACGAAATGTTGTCATGCTATTATTGTACTGGACGTCTTACACTGTTGCTGAAAGTACTTCGTGATTGTTTTCAGAAGTGGGTTCTAGTGTAGTCTTACTTTCCATCCCCCCACTAACCTGTCCCCCCCCCCAATAACCTATTCCCCCACTAATATATCCACCCTCCACTAACATGTCCATCCCCCACTAACCTGTTCTTCCCGCCCCCCTCCCCCACTAACCTATCCATCCCCCACTAACCTATCCATCCCCCACTAACCTGTTCTCTCCCCCCCCCACTAAATTATTCCTCCCCTCCACTAATATCCAACCCCCACTAACATGTCCATCCCCCACTAACATGTCCACCCCCCCTACTAACATGCCCCCCCCCCCCACTAACATGTACCTCCCCCACTAACATTCCATCCCCCACTAACATGCCCCCCCCCACTAACATTCCATCCCCCACTAACCTTCCCCCCCCCCCCGCCCCAACTAACCTGTCCATCGCCACTAACGTGTTCCCCCCCTCCCCCCTAACATGTCGACCCCCTTGGCCCTAATTGTTCTGACATTGTATCGAGAATGACTGACCTCTCGTGTTGTGAGCCTAGATCACGCGAGACTAGCATCCATATTTCATGAGCTGCAGAAGTTGTCGAGTTTTGAAAGCTTAAAAAAAATAAACGAATTGAAAATGTACGTAAACAACTTCAGAACGATGGACCTTTATGTTAGGCTGTAGCTAGAGTCATGAAGAATCATGTCCGTTTAGTGGCGTGTCACTCAAGTGGTATCTCCGTTATGTCAGGCTAGTGACATGTCACTCATGTCAGTCTAGTGGCATGTCAGTCTAGTGACGTCACATTGTCAGCGAGCTATATTTACACTGACACCCCCTTTACACCCCCCTTACACACTATATAGACTCACCCACCCCCGCCCTGCCTCATCAGTCTACACATCCGTTAAGGAACTTGATCTAATAAGTAATCGATACTTGTGAAGGAACTAGACCTAAAAAGTAATGGATACTTGTGGGGAAACTAGATCTAATAAGTAATCGATACTTATGAGGCAACTATACCTAATAAGTACTCGATACTTGTCAATCAACTAGATCTAATAAGCGATCGATACTTGTACAGCTCCCATTAAATGCTTTTAAATTCCATTCTTGTCACGTGATGAGCCCTGACACGTCGTCAATACTGTAGGTATTAGAGCCCCCCCCCCCCCCGGGTCAATACTGTAGGTATTAGAGCCCCCCCCCCCCCCGGGTCAATACTGTAGGTATTAGAGCCCCCCCCCCCGTCAATACTGTAGGTATTAGAGCCCCTCCCCCATCCCCACACCCTCACTCCTGCGGTATCGACTGACACGCCGTGTGTGGGGGGGGGGGGAGGTGGAGGATTAAAGGGGCGGGATGGGGTACGATGTGCAACTGTTGGTTCAGGTGACCACACAATGGATGAACTACACACTACACATTACACACAACACACGACACACTGCACAGTGCACACGCTTTACAACACAGCATGTTTTTTATAAGCTTCTATTTAGTTTACATTGTCTGTTTGTGGGTTTGTGACACATCTTGTAACTCAAATTCGACGCCACTTCTAATGCAGAGATTGTGTTCAACTTTCCAGATTTGACAGATGACAGTGCAAGAATATATATTATTTTTAATCTAATAAGCTATTACATAAGTCTTTAAAATCGAATAAAAAATTTACCAAATTCAATAATGGAACGAGAGAGAACAAGATTAAATACTAGCGATTGCTCTGTGGCCTATCCCACAACGGTGACCTTTTTTTTTTACGGCTTGTGGTGTTTGTTAAAAATTGGGTGAAGTGTCGGGGGGACGTGAATTGGAATCTTAATGTAGCAACGCAATTTGTAAATGTATAATTGTCGTAAGTCTTTTGTTATTTTACGGTAAGTGAGGTGTGTGGGGGTAAGCTCGAATGTTTTTAATGCGATGAGTCTGGGATCTATTTTCACGAAATTGGACAATAGAGAAACGAGTGTGGGTAAAAAAAAATCCAATAAATCGCGCGAAGTCTATAATGGATGACCCTTCCCCTACCCCCCCCCCTCCCCCCAACACCCACGAAGGAAACCACACGCAGGCATTGGAAGTGTGATCACATCAAAGGCCACCAGGGTATAAAGTCTAAATATCTATTTTTAACCCTGTATTTCGAGAGAAATCAAATCGATGGAGTGCTCAGCCCACACGTGCCCGGACATAAGCACCTGTTTTCACTAGTTGCTGGTGAGGAGGGGGAGGAGAGGGGTGGGGCGTCTGTGTGACCAGAAGAAGTTAGATAGCTGGGGAGGGGAAGGGGGGGGGGAGAGTATGACTAGAATAATGGTTGTTGGAATACAGAGAAAGTGGTCCCAATTTCAAAACGTCTAAAGGTTCGATTTTGGCAAGTTAACAACTATACTTGAGACACACACATACATATATATATATATATATATATATATATATATATATATATATATATATATATATATATATATATATATATATATATTTATTTATTTATTTATTTATATATTTATTTATTTATTTATTTATATATACATATATATATATGTATATATACATATATATATATGTATATATACATATATATATGTATATATACATATATATATGTATATATACATATATATATATGTATATATACATATATATATGTATATATACATATATATATGTATATATACATATATATATATGTATATATACATATATATATATGTATATATACATATATATGTATGCACATATATGCACATATGTATAGGCACACACATATATGTGTGTGCGTGTTTTCTGGTAGATTATAAATCAGTCTATGTAAAAGAAAAGCCGAAAACAATTCCTTACAAGCTACTTTAAGCAGATTGCTCATGCAAAGTCAGCAGTTCTAACCCTGACAGCGACGGTAATGAGACCTGCCAGATCCGACCTTTACTCTAATGACACTTGACACGAGAGCTCTGCCAATAGTTGAGGGATGAGCGATGCTGGTAATTGTGCCAGGTACGCTTTAGTGCTGGGTCATCGACTGCTAGATAAATATCCACTTCTAGCGCCTCCATCTATTTCCACTAATAGCATCCTTTGCCAATAATATCAGTTAAGGCCACTAAGACCATTCACTGATACTAAGACCATCCACTGCCACTAAGACCATCCACTGCCACTAAGACCATCCACTGACACTAAGACCATCCACTGACACTAAGACCATCCACTGACACTGCGAACATCCACTGACACTAAGACCATCCACTGACACTAAGACCACCCACTGCCACTAAGACCATCCACTGCCACTAAGACCATCCACTGACACTAAGACCATCCATTGCCACTAAGACCATCCACTGCCACTAAGACCATCCACTGACACTAAGACCATCCACTGACACTAAGACCATCCACTTACACTAAGACCATCCACTGCCACTAAGACCATCCACTGCCACTAAGACCATCCACTGCCACTAAGACCATCCACTGCCACTAAGACCATCCACTGCCACTAAGACCATCCACTGACACTAAGACCATCCACTGTCACTGCGAACATCCACTGCCACTGCGACAATCCACATCACTAATTGCATCCGTGCCATTAAGGCCGTTAGCTTCCACTTAAAATAGAAGCCACTGCTACGAAGAACAATATCGCCCTTGCTTACCCAGATGATTGATTTTCTAATGAATGTAACTCTAGAATAAACAGTGCGTGAAACTCACAATAAGAATTGCATTATAGAAAAGTATTGAAATTTTTATTAAAATTAAAATTATGACGATGTGAATGATTTCAAGGGAAGATAAATCTTTCATCCAAGAGTAAAGTGATTTTTATGTGTTAATTCCCTTAATGGTCTCAAAACAAAAACAAAAATTCCATTAAAAATCTAAAGGAAAAAAAAAAGTAATATTAAAAAAAAACCAAGCATATAGTCAATATCAGCAAGTGGATATACATCAATATATATGGAGTAATATATATATATATATATATATATATATATATATATATATATATATATATATATACATATATATATATATATATATATATATATATATATATATATATATATACATACATATATACACACACATATTTACATACACATTCATTCATTCACGCACATGCGCATGCATGGACATCACATATATACACACATATACATACACACATATATACAAACAGTCACATACATACATACACACATACATACATACACATACATACACGTATATGTATATATATGTATGTATATATGTATATATATATATATGTTTATATATGTCTATATATGTTTATATATGTATATATATATATATATATATATATATATATATATATATATATATATATATATATATATATATATATATATATATATATATATATATATATATATATATATATATATATATATATATATATATATATATATATATATATATATATATATATATATATATATATATATATATATATATATATATATATATATATATATATATATATATATATATATATATATATATATATATATATATATATATATATATATATATATATATATATATATATATGTGTGTGTGTGTGGGGGTGGGTGGGGGTGTGGGTGGGGGTGTGGGTGGGTGTGTGTGTGTGGGGTCATTGGCTTGAGGGTGACTGATTATAATTAATTCGATGTGGTATTATTCCTTTTAGTGACAATTAAGTTTAGTTGAACGAACGCTGATGTTCCACGAAATTTATCTGTTCAAAACTTGATCTTTGGGCAGCGAACATGACCTGGTCACACTTCATTTAGTTCGCTCAGAACTTGATCATTTGACAATTCAGTCCGCCATGTTTGATATTTAAAACAATCTAGTATTTGCTGAAACTAATGGGACGAGTAAATAGACAGAGATATTATAGTGTGCACTGAATGGCTGACTGTATGAACCAGGAGTGTACACAAATCACGTGATCTATAGTAGTGAAGTTTTTAACCACGTGATCTGCTACTCTGGTGACGTGCTATACAAATCACGTGGGTTAACAATCGTGACTTACCACGATCGGTATGTTAACATTCAATTAACTCTCCCTCCCCTACCCGACTTCCCTTCCCCCCCCCCGTCACTCCTCCTCCCCTTTCTTATAAACCCCATATATTACCGACGTCACAAAGTTGTCATTTCCCCCATAAAGCGATTGTTACAAATGTTATTTTGACGTTTCTTCCCCCCCCCCCCCACCCCCCTCCCCCAACCCATTGATTAAATTCCCAACTTCCAACCATTGGTACAAATCTGTCAAACAAGTTAACAAAATCTATAATCACAGGCCTCGTTTTGTGTCTGTGGGGGGTGGGGGAGGGACGGCGGCTAGAGGGGAGGGGGTTTAGTTTAGGAGTCAAAGATAAAGGGGGCGTGGTTGTAGAGGTCGAATATGCGATAAGGGTTGAGCATCGATCTAAACCGGAAGGGGGGAGGGGTGGATTCGGAGAAACGGACGGAAAGTGATATCGATCGATTAACTATTGCCGGGAGGAGGGGGAGGAGGGGGTGGGGAATAGAGGAAGGAGGAACGGTAAAAAGAGGGAAATATGGAAGACAGGGGGTAATAGCGGTATCGATATGGGTTTAGAATAACAGAATCGAGTTGTGTAGAATATAAATCATTACTTTGGCGCGGGGCGGGGGGTGTAGATAGGGGAAAGGGGTGGGGGTTGATATATATATGGGGTTGGATGGGGTGGAGGTTGATCTATGTGGGGTGGGATGACGGGGTTGCGATCGGACATTAGGATGTGCGAGACGAACTGGTAGACCTGGGGGCTAGACATAGATGGTAGGACATGGTAGGACATAGATGGTAGGACATGGTAGGACATAGATGGTAGGACATGGTAGGACATAGATGGTAGGACATGATAGGACATAGATGGTAGGACATGATAGGACATATGTGGTAGGACATATATGGTAGGACATAGATGGTAGGACATAATAGGACATAGATGGTAGGGCATAGATGGTAGGACATAGATGGTGGGACATAGATGGTAGGACATAGATGGTGGGACATAGATGGTAGGACATAGATGATAAGACATGGTAGGACATAGAAGGTAGGACACGATAGGACATAGATGGGAGGACATGATAGGACATAGATGGTGGGACATATATGATAGGACATAAATGGTAGGACTTAGTTGGTAGGACATATATGGCATGACAATATTTGTAGACCATATAAATTATTACATATGAGTTAGGGCATAAATTGTAGGACAGGAGGTCGGATATTTGAACATTGGGGATAGGAAATATGCTGTAGTGTATAGGAGACACGGGTACAACAATAGGACTTAGAGGTTATTAAGAGTTAGGCGCAGTAGGACATATTTGTTTGGACATTTAGGGTAGGACATTTAGAGTAGGTGACATAAAGTAGGACATAAGAAGACTATTAAACAGGACACTGGTTAGCTTACTATTATTATGTCCAGATTTTTGTTTTGTTTATGCCACTTCCTTAAAAACTTGGATGTTTTTGTCACTTTGGTATAGTTTTTTTTTTTTTTTTTTTTTTTTTTTTTTTTTTTTTTTTGTATTCGGCCGTTTCATTCCTTACAGGCTACGTTCGCTCCACCATATCCTTAATATACCTAATGGGTTGTTCAAGTCTTAGGATCTGAGAGGTGTAATTCAACATTTCATTAGTATCCGCACATGGTAGTGCCCATACCTTGAGTACAGTGGCGTAGCCAGGATCGTCTCAAGGGGGGGGGGGGGGTTCCAATTTTTACCCGGGGACAAACTTTCGATTTGCACCCCCCCCCTCAAACTTTCGATTTGCACCCCCCCCCCCCCCTCAAACTTTCGATTTGCACCCCCCCCCCCCTCAAACTTTCGATTTCCACCCCCCTCAAACTTTCGATTTGCACCCCCCCCCCCCTCAAACTTTCGATTTGCACCCCCCCCCCCCTCAAACTTTCGATTTACACCCCCCCCCCCCTCAAACTTTCGATTTGCACCCCCCCCCCCCCTCAAACTTTCAATTTGCACCCGCCCTCATACTTTTTATATATACCGAGGGGTCTATGGGGGGGTTATGACCCCCCTAACCCCCCCCTGCCTACGCCACTGCTTGAGTACCCCCCACCTTAAAGTGGCCATACCTTCAGTACCCCCACATTAAAGTGACCAATATATTCCGCAATGAATATCTACTGCCGAATACTTCTCTAAACTAATTTATTTTAATTTTTAAAAAATTCCATCAGGTTTTGCTCATCAAGCCCGATGACGTCAGTTACTGGCCGCCCCGTCGGGCCAATAAAAACATTGTACCCACGGGCTCCTCACAAGCGTGACGGTGGCATCTGATTTCTACGGTCTACTCTCTGATAGTTTGGTGAGGTTTGGTTTGGGGGGGGGGGGGGGTATTTCGGTATGGTTTGGGGGGGGGGGGGAATATTTCGGTGTGGTTTGTTTGGGGGGGGGGAATATTTCGGTGTGGTTTATTTGAGGGTGGGGAATATTACGGTGTGGTTTGGGTGGGGGGGGGGGGTGAGATATTTCGGTGTAGTTTGGGTGGGGTGGAGTGAAAGTCCGGTGTGGTTTGGTCCCAAAAAATTCTTCTCTTATATATTCATGATTTGATCTAACGTATTTTTTTTCTCTCACCCTGACCTGACACAAAGTCCAAACTTGTCCACTGTCTACTGTCCGATCTACTGGGGTAGGCTATCTACTGTAGTATCTGCACAGAAAGATTCTCTTCTGTGCGATCTGCTCAAATAGATTCTCTGCGATCTATTTAGAGATTCTCTTTTCAAGTATCTGATAGATTCACAACTATCCATTCTGTCAGCTACTCTACGATCTACTTGCATATATTCTCCACTTCCTCCCCCCCCCCTCCCCTTATCTCTCATACACTGTATCGATTTTTCGCCTTACTTTCTCGCCTGTGACGTCACAAACTTTACAATATTATTTTCCTGACCCCCCCCCCCCCTGTTACACACTCAACACCCGCCCCCACCCCGCACCCTATCATTACGCAACGCCTTTCCAAATCTGGCCGCGTTGTGACGTCACTGAGGCCGAGTTCTACTTATGATAAGGAGTGTCCACGTTGAGCTGTTGCCCCCCGTTAAATTGTTGATTAATTCCCCCCCCCCCCCCCCCTTAAGACTGCGACGCTGGCCGCGCTATACGACGAACGCCGTGCGATGCCGAGCGTTCAACGCGACACTGCTGCGCTATACGACGAACGCCGTGCGATGCCGAGCGTTCAACGCGACACTGCCGCGCTCAAGGCGACACATCTATAGGACTAGGTTGTGCGACCGGCAGGCGACCGGTGCCGGCACTTAACACAGATATTTCTGGCGAGCGTCCGGCGGAGGGAAGAAGAGGGGAGGGGATGGAAAAGATTCCGGGGGGGGGGGGGGGCGGTTCTACACAGGAGTGGACAAATTTGTCCGGAATGGGGCATCAGGGCATTCAATGGCGCAGGTCGATCTTTTCTAAGGCGGGAGGGATCAGAATTTAACAGGAGCCGGCGTTAGGATAATTGTCTTACTCGCCAGTCTGTGTGCGTGTTTTTGTGCGTGTGTGTGTATGTGCGTCTGTGTGTGTGCGCGTGTGCGTGCGTGAGTGTGCTTAGTGTGATGAGTATGAGTGTGTATGGTTCCTATAATTGGTGTGTCTATATGTCTGTGTGTTTGTCTGTTTAAGTATATGTGTGTTCTGACAAGTCAGTAGCTGACAATAAAAATTGTATAAACACGTTGTGTACACGGGTAATTAATAAAACAAGGCGTCTGACATTGGTTTCATTCCCGTTACTCTGAAACACGTAGATCCCCATTTGGGAGGCGCCGAAGAGGTCGACCAAGAAACCAGACGACGGGGCCTAGAAACTTAAACTACAAAGATGGGCTAGTTCGGTTGAGAAAATGTCACATCTTTGGTTGGCGGCCCATACCCCAGCAGGACAGAGGACTCTGGAGATCTTTGGTTGGCGGCCCATACCCCAGCAGGACAGAGGACTCTGGAGATCTTTGGTTGGCGGCCCATACCCCAGCAGGACAGAGGACTCTGGAGATCTTTGCTTGGCGGCCCATACCCCAGCAGGACAGAGGACTCTGGAGATCTTTGCTTGGCGGCCCATACCCCAGCAGGACAGAGGACTCTGGAGATCTTTGCTTGGCGGCCCATACCCCAGCAGGACAGAGGACTCTGGAGATCTTTGCTTGGCGGCCCATACCCCAGCAGGGGGGACAGTTCACTTCAATAATGTTGCCAATGTGATAGATGAACGATGGGGTATTGTTGGGGATTGGTGGGATTCTGACGGAGACTGATGGGACAGTGATAGGTGATCGATTACACGTGACAGGTTATTGATGGGACAGTGATTGGTGATCGATGTGACAGGTTATTGATGGGTCAGTGATAGGTGATCGATAACTTGCGACAGGTTATTGATTGGGCAGTGATGGGGAACTTGAAGTGGACGTGACAGTGGATTGATATAGACAATGTTACGTAGAAATATGGCTAGAGAATACGATTCGATTGGCCGGAGGATAGGGACCTGTGTTATATGCGTGTTTGTGCTTTAAACACTCATTGCAACAGATGCGCATTTCGCTATTGGAATTTTGTTTTTTTATCTTTTGCAGTTGGGCTAGCCCGCATGTTTTACAAATAAAATCATTTCCTTTATAGGGGGGGGGGGGGGGGGAGTTAGGATCAATCTAGTAGAAAATAGTCGTAAAGTTTTGTTGCGTTTTTTTTAATCCCGTGAGCAGTGTTTCTGTTCTTTTACATTTTCTGTTAAATTATTCCAAGGAGCAGATTTTTTTGGACGTGCCCTGCTTCAATGTTTAATGTCCCGTTGGTTTTTTTTTGTGTCAGAGAATCACAAGAGTTCCGTCCCCTGGACAGATTTGTTCCGCTGCCTGACGCCCTTGTAGGCGTGGCCTGAGGCACGTGTGGGCGTGGCTTGACGCATGTGTAGGCGTGGCCTGACGCATGTGTAGGCGTGGCCTAACGCAAATGTAGGCGTGGCCTGACGCAAATCTAGGTTGGCCTGAGGTTCATGTAGGCTTGGATTGTGGTCCGTGTAGGCGTGACCTGATGCCCGTGTAGGCGTGGTCTGATGCACGTGTAGGCGTGGCTTCACTCCCGTGTATGAGCGTGTAGGTGTTGCCTTGCACGGGGTAGGTGTGGCCTGACACCCGTGCATGCGTATCCTAGCGCCGGGGTAGGTTTGGTCTCGAACCACGGTAGGTGTGGCCTGGCCCGTGGACAATTAAAGACTGGGAGGTATGGGGCCCTTATCCCCAAAATATAGGCATTTTTTTTAAGGTAGTGGAAGCGGCAGATATGAAAAGAAGGGGAGATAAGTGACATTCTTTAATTAAGTTCTGTATTTATAATTACGTCTCCAAATTTTATTATATTAAAGAAAATATTTAATAAAATTAAGTAAAATAGCTGTTTGCAATTTATTCTAGAACTTATTTATATTTAATAAAAAATAAATATATTTTTAGGATATATGCTGTACATTCAAACCATAACGCAAGTTTACAGAAACCGAAATTGCTCGATGCCATAGTTGTTACTCCACTGGGCGTGGGGACACCAACATCTCGTTAAAAGACGCTCTCATCCAAGTGTTTGTGGGCCGGCCGAGCTGGGAGAACATTAACGAGATTAGAACCCACGCTCGGCAGCGTGACCCAATTCCCCGGGCCCAGGTACGGGTGACGGGTATTGATCTAACGATCAGGGCTAATACTGCCAGACTAATGCTACTTAGGGTGTCTATAGGCTGGACTTCAACAGACTTAGGACGTCTGTAGGCTTAGGACGTCTGTAGGCTTAGGACGTCTGTAGGCTTAGGACGTCTGTAGACTTAGGACGTCTGTAGGCTTAGGACGTCTGTAGGCTTAGGGCGTCTTTAGGCTTAGGGCGTCTGTAGACTTAGGACATATGTAGACTTAGGACGTCTGTAGGCTTAGGGCGTCTTTAGGCTTAGGGCGTCTGTAGACTTAGGACGTCTGTAGGCTTAGGGCGTCTTTAGGCTTAGGACGTCTGTAGACTTAGGACGTCTGTAGGCTTAGGACGTCTGTAGACTTAGGACGTCTGTAGGCTTAAGACGTCTGTAGGCTTATGACGTCCGTTGGCTTAGGGCGTCTGTAGGCTTAGGACGTCTGTAGACTTAGGACGTCTGTAGGCTTAAGACGTCTGTAGGCTTAGGACGTCCGTTGGCTTAGGACGTCTGTAGGCTTAGGACGTCTGTAGGCTTAGTACGTCTGTAGGCTTAGGGCGTCTGTAGGTTTGGACGTCTGTAGACTTAGGACATATGTAGACTTAGGACGTCTGTAGACTTAGGACGTCTGTAGGCTTAGGGCGTCTTTAGGCTTAGGGCGTCTGTAGACTTAGGACATATGTAGACTTAGGACGTCTGTAGACTTAGGACGTCTGTAGGCTTAGGGCGTCTTTAGGCTTAGGGCGTATGTAGACTTAGGACATATGTAGACTTAGGACGTCTGTAGACTTAGGACGTCTGTAGGCTTAGGACGTCTGTAGGCTTAGGACGTCTGTAGGCTTAGGACGTCTGTAGTCTTAGGACGTCTGTAGTCTTAGGACGTCTGTAGGCTTAGGACGTCTGTAGACTTAGGACGTCTGTAGGCTTAGGACGTCTGTAGACTTAGGACGTCTGTAGGCTTAAGACGTATGTAGGCTTAGGACGTCCGTTGGCTTAGGACGTCTGTAGGCTTAGGACGTCTGTAGGCTTAGGACGTCTGTAGACTTAGGACGTCTGTAGACTTAGGACGTCTGTAGACTTATGACGTCTGTAGACTTAGGACGTCTGTAGGACGTCTGTAGACTTAGGACGTCTGTAGACTTAGGACGTCTGTAGACTTAGGACGTCTGTAGACTTAGGACGTCTGTAGACTTAGGACGTCTGTAGACTTAGGGCGTCTGTAGACTTAGGACGTCTGTAGACTTAGGACGTCTGTAGACTTAGGGCGTCTGTAGACTTAGGGCGTCCACAGACTTAGGACGTCCGTTGGTTTAGGACGTCTGTAGACTCAGAACGTCTGTAAACTTAGGACGTCTGTTGATTTTGGACGTTTGAACGCTTAAGAGAGCGTCTGTAGAATTGTTACATCTACATAAACACTGAGAGACGTTTTGACGTCAGTAGACGTCGGACGTCTAAAGACAGGGCTAGTCTTAATTTTGTATCGATCATTTGAGGTCTTGCTCAGACCTTTGCCCTTTGTACCATTAGAAGTATTGCTTAGGTCACAGTACTTTGTAACATTATAAGCCTTGCTTAGGTCATTGCCCTTTTTACTGTTGAAACCTTGTTTAGGTCACTGCCCTTTGTGGCGTTTAAAGCTTTACGTAAGTCATTGCCCTTTCTCCCGTTACAATCCTTGCTTAGAACACTGCCCTTTGTACCATTAGAAGCCTAGCCTAGGTCCTTGCTAGTTCCAACCCTTACATACATCTAACCCATTAGCCCTTGCCTATCACGTGACAACCGTAACCCTCACGCCCGCGGCAACCATGCGATCCCTTTAACAAGAGCGGTCCCCATGATCCAATTTAAACTCTTACCTTCAGCGACCCCTGGGGGTCCCTAACGGGCAGGATTTATTCAACCCGGGCTGACCCGTTACGCTGGTCCTTTTCTACCATCAATAACCGTCAGAGGCCAGATCAAACTGCGAGAATTGGGTAAACAAATCGATGGCCGACTCTCCCATCCAATGTACGTGTTTACCTGCGTTGTGCTGGCGTGACATTCGTTTTGTCCGGGTAGGACGCGGTGTTGAGCTGACTAGTGTACTGTGGTGAGAAGTGCTAGGCATACAACATCATGGGTGGGGGATGTGTTTATGTCAGACATACATCATTGGTGGGGGACATATGATAGACACACATCATCATAGGTGGGGGATGTATCCTAGACACACATCATCATAGGTGGGGGATGTGTGATAGATACACATAATGGTGTGTGTGTAAGACATACAACGTCATGGGTGGGGTGTGTGTGTGTCAGACATACAACATCCTATATGGAGGATGTGTGTGTCAAACATCATAGGTAAGCTGATGTATCCTAGACACACGTCATCCTAGGTGGGGGATGTGTGGGCTGTACCAGAAGCGGGTAAGGCTTGGTTGGGTCCCTAGCTGTACAATATCCAGGGGAGGGGGTTGCGACTATTATGGCATAAGAACTTGTAGCAACTAGCCACTTATTGGGTCATTATTATCCCAAATAAATAAATGAATATATATATATATATATATATATATATATATATATATATATATATATATATATATATATATATAATATACATTGTGGATCGTATCTATTTTAAAATTATTATACTACAACACTCTACATCATCAATGTTCGCAGCTGTAAATTAAAACTGTTACCAGTTAACACCCATCAAAAAACATTAAGTATCACGTGGTTTATAGAATAGAAAGCATTCATCATATCATACTAATCAGGCACTTAACAAATGAATCGAAGCTCACATTAGCTTAAGCCATACGGAATGATTCATTTTTTAAATGACTATATATGCGTATCAGGTTTGAAACTCTATTCAAAGCGATCCACGCATTGAAATTGCCACAGCTGCTAATTATGGACAGCCTATATCTGTACACTCGAGAAACAGGCAGATATTTGGTCGAATCTGTGTTATCCTCAAATATCAAGTTTAATATCCGGACTTGAGTCCGTAGGTGTGGGGGTGGGTGGGGGTAGGTCCTTTCTTGTTCGGGATAGTGAAGATGCTGGTCATAGTGCTAACCACACTATCCGTACACATGCTGAGGTCGAAGAAAAGAATAAACTCTATTTTGCTGCTTTTATTAGGAATCATATCACACAACACACACCGCTCCCCACACACCGCTCCCCACACACCGCTCCCCACACACCGCTCCCCACACACTTGTAACTTGAGGAATCATATCTCACAACACACACCGCTCCCCACACACCGCTCCCCACACACCGCTCCCCACACACCGCTCCCCACACACCGCTCCCCACACACCGCTCCCCACACACCGCTCCCCACACACCGCTCCCCACACACCGCTCCCCACACACCGCTCCCCACACACCGCTCCCCACACACCGCTCCCCACACACCGCTCCCCACACACCGCTCCCCACACACCGCTCCCTATACACTTGTAACTTGAGGAATCCTACCATACACTACAAACACCCTGCAACGTATCCAAATTATTTTGTCTCCCCCCCCCATAAAATGGGGGGGGGGGGAGAGACAAATAAAATCGAATTTGTAAAACAAAAGCGTCATATAACACGGTTTATGAGTATCACCAACTCCATATAACACAACATAACAAAAAATATCCCTTTTTTATCAATAATATACTCGTGAACCCCTTCAGTCCTTCAGTCTTTTTATAAAAGAAATCACATATTTAAATATGGTACTTAAATCTGTGCAGGGATATCGAAAAGTTTTTTTTTCTAATGTGTGCGCTCGTTACTCACTGATTAGATAGTATGTTTTCGTACTGGGCATGAAATATAATGGGCATGTCAGATGATGTTTGTACTTATGATTTTTAATGCCCCATTACACTCAAAGTTTTGATGTTCGGTGTCAACTGATGCTTGTACTTCTGATGTTTAATTCTATATTACACTTGCAGTTTTGATTTTTAATATCTGCTTTTATTTCAAGCTGTGATGATTAATTAAATTCACTCAAATAGCATAAGAACTTGTTTAAAGTTGTTTTTTTATGTTTTAATTTTTTTTCTATTTAGAATCTAGGAACTGTAACAATATAGTAACTTGATGTTTAAGTTTAAAAGCAACTACTACCAAATATATTCTTTCGATTTATGACTTTCTTACTAAGTAAGAATTCCGATATATTAAAACGTGTTTTAAAATTCTTTCAGTACGTTACAATACATCACCACTAAACGACAATTAATGTGTTTAACACACTATCAGGAGGTTACAATACATCACCACTAAACGACAATCTATGTGTGTAAGTAACAATACCTCACCACTAAACGACAATTAATGTGTTTAACAAGCTATCAGGAGGTTACAATACATCACCACTAAACGACAATCTATGTGTGTAAGTAACAATACCTCACCACTAAACGACAATTAATGTGTTTAACAAGCTATCAGGAGGTTACAATACATCACCACTAAACGACAATCTATGTGTGTAAGTAACAATACCTCACCACTAAACGACAATTAATGTGTTTAACAAGCTATCAGGAGGTTACAATACATCACCACTAAACGACAATCTATGTGTGTAAGTAACAATACCTCACCACTAAACGACAATTAATGTGTTTAACAAGCTATCAGGAGGTTACAATACATCACCACTAAACGACAATTATCAGCGAGTTATAAGCGTCCTGGTTTGCTCTCAGATTTGTAAACCACCACCGTCAACACCAACTCAACAAACTGAGCGATAGCTTGTGTTTAAATGCGGTAAAGTGAGACAACAAGCTAAATTATTTTTTTTAGTGATGAATTAAATAAAAAAAAATTATATGATTTTGCCTTGTCATTAGATATGTGTACATCTCGAAATATAACAAATTGCTCCATTAAAAACTGGTCAAAAGTGGGTTACATAATTTAACTTCAAACCCAACCATTGATAGACATTTTGAGCTAAGAAAAAGCAAGAGCTTGTGTTTAGACAGGCTGTTAATGATTGGCCCATAAAGTCTAAATGGTTATCAGAGATAGGTGAAGAAGATATAACATTGAAGAAAACAGAACGGATCAGATAAAAAGAACATAGAAGTAAATGTTTAAAAACTGGTCACAACGATTTTTTTTCGCTTTCTTTATTTTTATCTCAAATATTTTGTTGACATAACTTTCATTAAAACAACAAAACCATATTTGTTTATAGTTTATAACTAACATAACATTACTTTAACGGGGCTCTGGAAACTGAGAGAAAATAAAAACTGAACTTATATTGATGAATTCGAAAGACTGAAAATCTAGGGCCTCAGGCTGCTGCCCGTTCAGCCCCTCCCCCGATTCCGCTACTGTACTAGACACAAAACATTGTGGATGAAGAATTTAACTATCCACTGTCACTTTCAAGCGTTGGTCACATATCAACTGTCACATTAGGCTACTCTCTAGCATTGGCCACATATCAACTGTCGCAGTATGTATCACTGTTAGGGCAACTCTCAGACGATGGCGACATATCGACATCCTAATGCCCCCATCCTCACTGCCCTCTATAAGAAGAGGTAAGCCACAAGTGTATCTCCCCCCCCCCTCCCCAATCCTCACTGCCCTCTATAAGAAGAGGTAAGCCACAAGTGTATCTCCCCCCCCCCCCTCCCCAATCCTCACTGCCCTCTATAAGAAGAGGTAAGCCACAAGTGTATCTCCCCCCCCTCCCCAATCCTCACTGCTTTCTATAAGAAGAGGTAAGCCACAAGTGTATCTCCCCCCCCCTCCCCAATCCCCACTGCCCTCTATAAGAAGAGGTAAGCCACAAGTGTATCTCCCCCCCCCCCTCCCCAATCCTCACTGCCCTCTATAAGAGGAGGTAAGCCACAAGTGTATCTCCCCCCCCCTCCCCAATCCTCACTGCCCTCTATAAGAAGAGGTAAGCCACAAGTGTATCTCCCCCCCCCCCTCCCCAATCCTCACTGCTTTCTATAAGAAGAGGTAAGCCACAAGTGTATCTCCCCCCCCTCCCCAATCCCCACTGCCCTCTATAAGAAGAGGTAAGCCACAAGTGTATCTCCCCCATGCCCCCCCCCCAATCCTCACTGCCCTCTATAAGAAGAGGTAAGCCACAAGTGTATCTCCCCCATGCCCCCCCCCCCCAATCCTCACTGCCCTCTATAAGAAGAGGTAAGCCACAAGTGTATCTCCCCCATGCCCCCCCCCCCAATCCTCACTGCCCTCTATAAGAAGAGGTAGGCCACAAGTGTATCTCCCCCATGCCCCCCCCCTCCCCAATCCCCACTGCCCTCTATAAGAAGAGGTAAGCCACAAGTGTATCTGCCCCATGCCCCCCCCTCCCCAATCCCCACTGCCCTCTATAAGAAGAGGTAAGCCACAAGTGTATCTGCCCCATGCCCCCCCCCCTCCCCAATCCTCAATGCCCTCGACAAGCCTGCAGCACCAATCTCGTGTCTGTCGGAAATTTATTCTGATCAATATTTTTCCGCATAAGCCACAAGCTCTCATCCCACATCTCCGGAAAAAAAACCCTCGACTCCTGACCTTCATTTCACAATAATCCCCCACATTCCGTGTCACCTCAGTTTCCGTACAATCCCATTTTCTAGTATCTCCCGGTTTCCCATATATACCAATTTTCCATATTTTTCTATCCCTTTCACCATCATGCCCCTCTCCCGTAAAATCTTACCTCATAACTTGACCTGCTCTATGATGTAACTCCTACAATCCCAAAATATTCCCCCAAAATCACAACTCCGGACCTTACAAAATTTATGATGTAGCTTATCCAATACCAAATCTCCCCTAAAATCTTACCTCATGACTTGACCTGATCTATGATGCAGCTCTTCCAATCCCAAATCTTCCCTAAAATCACAACTCTGGACCTTAGAAAGCTTTATGGTTTAGCTTATCCTATACCAAATCTATACTAAAATCTTACCTCATGACCTTAAAATCTCTATAACGTAACTCCTCCAATCTTGAACCTCCCCAAAATCGTAACCCCTGACCTTGCTCATTGATAAAACTCCCATTGCCCAATCTCCCCTAAAATTATAACTCCTGACCTTACATGCACGGTGATACCCGGCAAGTCCCCATTCCCAAATATCTCCCTGAAAACAACTTAATTTCTGACCTTCCTTGCAACATGTGATATCTGTTCCTGCATCTCCCCCCCCCCCCCCCCCCAAAAAAAAAAAAATAACAACACCCAGAAATCTCCACACCTCCAAATCTGAACTATATTTCCCTCGCCCTAATTGTTTATCGATCTCTCCCGTGCCGCTTTCCTTCAATGAGCCTGCCTTTGTTTGGCGCTCGACAACCACATCTTGACATCGGTATACAGCGAGTTAGATTTGAAACGATCTCAACTCCTACGGTTGAATCTCTCTCACCAGCAGTCAAGCCTCTTTTTTTTTAAAACTCAGTAGATGTCACACTATCGATTTTTCACATTGTGCTTCGATCGACCGGCTGATGACGCTGTTTCATACCGGCTCTAAGTGGTGTAGCCGGAAAACCGTTTTATTTTTTTCCCCGGGATGTGTTGTCCCGGTATGCGGGTTGTATAATTCCAGGATGTGCTGTAGAACAATATTTTTGTGTAGGTGTTATTGGACCGGCTTTGTTTGATCCATTCATGGACGCTTGTTTCGTTAAGTGGTGATTGCGTTTTACATAACTTTTTAATCTGCAACGGTGTTGTTTTTTTTAAAAACCTAGACATACTTAAGTTACGTTTATATATATATATATATATATATATATATATATATATATATATATATATATATATATATATATATATATATATATATATATATATAGGCCTATATAATATATGCTATTTAATAACGACATAACATTTTAATCTGCAACGGTGTTGTTTTTTTTAAAAACCTAGACATACTTAAGTTACGTTTATATATATATATATATATATATATATATATATATATATATATATATATATATATATATATATATATATATATATAGGCCTATATAATATATGCTATTTAATGACGACTTTATAAGTCTTGTTGTATTTTAGAGACTCGTTTAAACTCACAACCCATTGCCATCGTGATTCGTAAATTTTGTACTTGTACCATGGTGGGTAACACAAATTGTAATGTTGTCATGACACATTCCCAACAATTTTTAAACCAAAAAACAAAAACAACTCACCACCCAGGACACGTACCAGATTATATCTAACAAACAGTCTACATAAATAGCCGAGACGATTTGATCTGAAAATCCATATTATCACATACGTAGATGCACCATTTAATACTTGAATGTGGGAATTGTGTTTGTGTGTGTGTTTGGGGGATGGAGGAGGGCTGGATGAAGAGCAGAACCTATCTAGGCGATATTGCTGATACACAAAAGGTAGATATAACATAAGAACAAAGCTAGATCATTGTTTAACATACTAAAATATTGAGGGGTACATTACCCTACACCTCAAAATATAGAACGTAGGTCCTTAAATACATTGGTAGAATTAATTGGAGCTTTATGAAGCAGGTACTTCGAGTTCTGCTACATCAAATAAAATGAAAAATTGGGGATTTTAAACACAAGTTAGATGAGTTACCACTGGGGACAGTTCGAAGGTGACACAATAAGATGGGTTACCACTGGGGACAGTTGGAAGGTGACACAAGTAATATTGGTTACCACTGGGGACAGTTGGAAGGTGACACAATAAGATGGGTTACCACTGGGGACAGTTGGAAGGTGACACAATAAGATGGGTTACCACTGGGGACAGTTGGAGAAATTAGCATCCAATCCACTGTTAGACACAATCACATAATACGCACTCGCAATCCACACATGCAATCACAATCCACAATTTTTTGTCTAATGCAGGTTTAGCCAGAACATGTTTTAGCCGTCTTACAAAAAGAAGTTTTAGCCGTCATACAAAAACAACTTTTAGCCATCATACAAAAACAAGTTTTAGCCATCATACAAAAACAAGTTTTAGCCATCATACAAAAACAAGTTTTAGCCATCATACAAAAACAAGTTTTAGCCATCATACAAAAACAAGTTTTAGCCATCATACAAAAACAAGTTTTAGCCATCATACAAAAACAAGATTTAGCCATCATACAAAACCAAGTTTTAGCCATCATACAAAAACAAGTTTTAGCCATCATACAAAAACAAGTTTTAGCCATCATACAAAAACAAGTTGTAGCCAGTCTACCTGACCTAGAACAAGTTAAGTCAAATGCTTGGTTTTTTTCCCTCGACGAAAACTTTTAAGTTCTATAGTGTCACAGACAAGATTGGGGTGGGGGGGGGGGGGGGGGGAGGGAGGAGAGTATGATGGTGGTGGTGCTACGGTGCTCAAATGGTAGAAACTTTCTAAGTCGTCTAGCCCCGCTCTCTAATCTGATAGAACCGTCTGCAACTTGAACAGGCCGCGGGAAAGGCTGTGTTTATTTCTCGCCGGGTTCTCGCGTTAATAAAAAATTCATGACTTTCCCATCACCACGTGGTGTCCATCTATTTTTAGGACGAGATTCTCGCGGGTCAACGATACACGGAACACGTGACCTCCCTGGCTGGACAGCACGCGCCCGATTTACCGAGCTCATCCACATTTATTGATCCGTTGTTCTGATACAACTCTAGCGGGATGGTAGATGGCTGGGGGATGGTAGATGGGTGGGGAAGGTAGATGGGTGGGGGATGGTAGTTCCGTGGGATGGTAGCAACGTGAGATGGTAGCTCCGTGAGATGGTAACTACGTGAGATGGTAGCTCCGTGAGATGGTAACTACGTGAGATGGTAGCTCCGTGGGATGGTAGATGGGAGGGGTGGTAGATGTGTGGGATGGTAACTCCGTGGGATGGTAGCTCCGTGAGATGGTAACTACGTGAGATGGTAGCTCCGTGGGATGGTAGATGGGAGGGGTGGTAGATGTGTGGGATGGCAACTCCGTGAGATGGTAGCTCCGTGGGATGGTAGCTCCGTGGGATGGTAGATGTGTGGGATGGTAGCTCCGTGAGATGGTAGCTCCGTGGGATGGTAGCTCCGTGGGATGGTAGCTCCGTGGGATGGTAGCTCCGTGGGATGGTAGATGTGTGGGATGGTAGATGTGTGGGATGGTAGATGTGTGGGATGGTAGCTCCGTGGGGAGTGTAGATGGGTGGGGAGTGTAGCTCGATTGGATGGTTGATGTGTGGGAATGTGGGGATGTAGCAGGGTGAGGATGGTAGCTAGTTGGGATGGTAGCTGGGTGGAGTTGTAGCTCAATGGGTTGGTAGAATGGTGGCGATGGTAGGAGAGTAAGGATTTTAGATAGTTGGGGATGGTAGGAGGGTGGCGATAGTAGCAGGTTAATGTGGTAGCAGAGTAGTGATGGTAGCTGGGTGGGATGTTAGCAGGATGGGGATGTTAGCAGGATGGGGATGTTAGCAGGTGGGGATGTTAGCAGGATGGGGATGTTAGCAGGATGGGGATGTTAGCAGGATGGGGATGGTATCAGATAGGGCTACGGGTGGGATCAGTGTTTCTAACAGACTTTTTTCTCCGGGGGTGCACGGACACTGTCAAAAGTATATATTTATATATTTTCTAGATAAATTCCATTTCGTTCAGGGGGGGCGGTAGAATTTCTTCGGAGGGAGTGTAGATGCCTGGAAGAAACTCTGGGATGCCAGCAGGATTGGGGTAGTACCATGAATGAACAGACTAATGTGTTGGGACGGGTGTCAAAACAAGTGTGAATATGACGGAATGAAATCATCTCTAATGTAGACGACCCAAACAAAAAACCCCCACATCAAAGAATGTTTGGCTTGTCTTGATGTCGCGCCCGTGTGCGTTCTACCGAGCGAGTTGTTGTCCCGAGTCGCGTCAAATGGTCGTGTTATCATCTCGCCATTAGAACTCTGGCCAATCGATAGCTCGCTGGGGGGTGCGCTTTGGTCGAACTCGGTTTCACCGCTTTAATATCAGAACTGGGTTTAATCAATCTCTCGCTACGTGTCTGGGGGGTGGGGGAGGGGGTGGATAACTGTTGTTTTCATGATGTTTATGTAATCGTGTTACTATATTTAGTATCATGTTGGGTTGGTTTTGGTTGCAATTATGTTGTCAGAGAAAATAACTTCATATTTTGTTGTTGTTTAGGGTTATAGAGTTAGAATTATCGAGTTTATTATTATGATAGTGTTATTGAGATTTCGTGGATTGTGGTATTTATGGTGACACGTATTTATTTTGATCGTGTGGTGACACCAAGACATCTAGAACTATTAATGGTGACACCAAGACATCTAGAACTATTAATGGTGACACCAAGACATCTAGAACTATTAATGGTGACACAGCGACATCTAGAACTATGAATGCTGACACCCGACATCTAGAACTATGAATGGTGACACCACGACATGTTGAACTATCAATGGTGACAAGGCGACATCAAAAACTATTAATGGTGACATAGTGACACCTAGAACCATTATCGGTGACACCACGACATCTAGAACTGTAAGTGATGACACAACGACATCTAGAACTATTAATGGTGACACCACGACATCTAGAACTGTAAGTGGTGACACCAACGACATCTAGAACTGTAAGTGGTGACACCACCGACAACTAGAACTGTAAGTGGTGACACCCGATATCTAGAACTGTAAGTGGTGACACCACCGACATCTAGAACTGTAAGTGGTGACACCACCGACATCTAGAACTGTAAGTGGTGACACCACCGACATATAGAACTGTAAGTGGTGACACCACCGACATCTATAGCCATAGCTGGTGACCTACCACGGTACGACATCGTTTCCATTCCGATGCGAATACCGTACTAATATATTATTACAAATAATTCTTAAAATTCAAAACATTTTATAGAATCCCTTCGTCAATAATTTTAGCTATAGCTTAAACAAGTTAATAAAAAGTCTAGTGACAATTTAAGCGCAATTTCCTTATGTTATCCATAACAATTTTTAATTTTTTGTGACCGAACGAAAGGATATTTTTTGCGCTAAAAACCTACACGATGCTCAGTTAAAATAAAAAATATCATCCTAGGCCTACACGATGCTCAGTTTAAAAATTCTTAATTAATTTTTTGTGACCGAACGAAAGGATATTTTTGAAAACTTTCTTCGGCAATATTGTTCAAAATTATGGCAGGAATTTATAAATAATTCAAGTCGCTAAGTGGTCTGGTTGTCGAGATATGGGCCAAAAACTGCATTTTTTCGAGGTTTCTTGGCTTTTCCGGGAAATTCAGGAAGGAATTCCGGGAGTTTTTTTGGCCCACAATCATCCTCGGAACTTGCTTAACATATTTGCTTTTGGAACTAGTCCTCGATATTGCTTCGTTGAGGAGGAGATACCACTTAAAGCTGCGGACACACATCCATCCATTCATACATCCAGAAATGACGAGTTAATAATCGCAATTGTCCGTATGGAAATTGCGCTAAAAAAATTAATTGAAATACAAAGCTAGACATTTCGTCGAAGCCGATCATATTTGATGGCTGTCGTTCTCGACAGTCGAATTCCCAGGGCCCGTTTATACTTGTGTGATTTTTTTAAGTTGTAAGTGAGATTAAACCAGCGTATCTCAAAATGTAATTACTTTAGTGCTTCTTAACTTAATCACACACGTTGTTGGCACCAGCGGAAGGTTCTGGAAGCGTCAGGGGATAGTGAAAGGTCAGCGAGTACGGGTACTCACTACAAAGGTCAGCTGTCAGGGGTGAATGGGGCGTTTGTTGATTCTGTTTTTGGTGTAGGTCCCGGTTTACTGCTAGGAATTGTAATGCAGTTTGTGTGTAGTCAGGGGCCAAGTACCAACCATGCCGTCAGACCACGCAATCAGAATTTCTTCGGGGGAGGGGGGGGGGGGGCTACAAACGAAATAATATTTATAGAAAACACATACTTTTACTAGTGTCGTCGTCCCCCTCACCCCGGAAAATATAATAAAACATATGTCACTTCCGAATTCGTAAACCATCCTATCCTCAAAATAAATGTCGTTTCCGCATTTGTCCACAGTCCTACCCTCAAAATAAATGTCGCTTTCGAATTAGTCCATAGTCCTACCCATAAAATAAATGACGTTTCCGAATTTGTCCACAGTCCTACCCTCAAAATAAATGTCGCTTCCGAATTTGTCCACAGTCCTACCCTCAAAATAAATGTCGCTTCCGAATTTGTCCACAGTCCTACCCTCAAAATAAATGTCGCTTCCGAATTAGTCGACGTACAAAAGCCCGGCTAGAGCAAGGGGTGGGCAAAGAGCTGTGCGTGGATTCTGCTTTAAGCCCCGGGGTCATTTCCCCAGGGTGCGGCGCTCACATCAAAGATTTTGATGCGGGCTTTGGCGCACGTGAGTACTGGTTCTAGATTTTTCTGCTCACCAGAGGGGATGTGGATGTAAGCCTTGCACCTAGGGGAGGCCGTGGTGGTTCTAGATTTTTCTGCTCATACTATATGTTTGGTACTATAAACTGTCGTGATTCAATATGTTTGGTACTATAAACTGTAGTGATACATTATGCTTGGTACTATATAACGTAATTATACGTTATACTTAGTACTATAAACTCTAAAGATATATTATACATGGCACTAGAAGTGTAGTGATAAAGTATACTTGGTTATATAAACTGTATGATACGCTTTTTTTTTGCAGTATTGTTATAAAATTCACAAATATTTGACAAAAATATTGGCCTATTTGTGTAGCTAATTTTAGTAAATTAATTTCTGATAATCTTTTCGCCTGAGTATTGTATAGATTGTTCAAAAGGTTTTTTAAAAAGGCGCTAGCTTGCTTCAATGGTCTTTTAAATGGCGCTAGATTGCTTCAATAGTCTTTTAAATGGCGCTAGATTGCTCCAATAGCCTTTTAAATGACGCTAGATTGCTCCAATAGCCTTTTAAATGGTGCTAGGTTGCTTCAATAGCCTTTTAAATGGTGCTAGATTGCTCCAATAGCCTTTTAAATGGCGCTAGGTTGCTCCAATAGACTTTTAAATGGTGCTAGGTTGCTCCAATAGACTTTTAAATGGTGCTAGATTGCTCCAATAGACTTTTAAATGGCGCTAGATTGCTCCAATAGACTTTTAAATGGCGCTAGATTGCTCCAATAGACTTTTAAATGGCGCTAGATTGCTCCAATAGACTTTTAAATGGCGCTAGATTGCTCCAATAGACTTTTAAATGATGCTAGATTGCTCCAATAGCATTTTAAATGATGCTAGATTGCTCCAATAGCCTTTTAAAAGGCGCTAGATTGTATCAATCGTTTACAAGGGCACAAGGACACTAGATTGTTCCTTATCTTTTACAAGGGCGTTGGATTGATTGTTCTTGTCGCTGTAGCTGTCGTGTCTCACCCTGCCGTGTGGCGATGTGGTGATGAGGATGGTAGTTGCCAACACTTCCGGTCACGTGGTGATGGGATGTTCTAGGTGGAAAATATAAAATAATCCATTATATAAAATATCCATTATCTGACTATAGACGGCCAGAAACATATAACTAGCCATTTGACTATGGACGGCCAGAAACATATAAATAGCCATTTGACTATGGACGGCCAAAACATAAATAGCCATCACCTGACTATGGACGGCCAGAAACATATAAATAGCCATTATCTGACTACGGACGGCCACAAGCGCTTAATTAAAGAGCGGCGGGCGACGGGCGGTGGGCGACGGTGCCAAAGACAAGCGAATTATTCCTGTTAGTCGCAGAACAAAATGGCGGCTACTTTCGCCAGATTAGTGCTTGAGAAAAAAAAACCAACAACAGGATCTTGTTGTACTTTCAATATTTTATCAGCAACTTCCTCTCCCCGGCTCTTAGGTCGCTTCTTTGTTTGATCTACTCCCCCTCCCCTCCTCACCTCCCCCCCCCCCACCCCCACCCGAGTTTTGTGTAGCCCACACATTCGTGTGTTGGTTTGGCGGCAGAGCTGGATGGAGGCATCGATCGATCCCCTCCTGGCTCCGTAGGACGACGTTCTGGAGCTCGCCTCTAGCCTACCGAGTTCTCGTGTGCTGGGGGCGTGTACTGGCAACGTTTGCTGTGGTTCTAGACTTCTATTTCAATAAAATAAAAATCAAAATAAATCTTAATTTGTTTAATTATAAGTATAGTTGTACTAGAAAACTCAGGGATTCTCAAGTTTTAAATATCTAACTCAGAGAGTGAAAAAAAATAATACGGAAAGCGTGGAATCCAAGACGGAATAGATTTTTTTTTTCGTCATATCCAACCACGGTGCTTCCGAGGAGGTTTAGATTTTTTCCTGTTTGAACAAACGGCTCTGGAAGCTAAGGTTCGTCGTCTGCTGCTTGTGTGTCGTCGTCGTCGTCGTCGTACAACGCCGCCATCGTTTCATTTCTTATTGATCGAGTTGTGTGCACGTCGTGTTTACCTGACGATAATTCTCCACCGACCTTTAACTGGGTGCGACGGGAACTACTTACTCTCGTCTGCTGTTCGCCTCCTGCTCCGGCCATCCCGGTTGTATCCAACTCATTTATTAATTAATTAATTCACTTAATTACCTCGTTGGCGGAGGACTGATCGAGCTGGACTTAATTTAAAACTCTGATTAACGAAAACGTTTTTTCGTCTTTTTTTCCGTATAGGTTTAACTAGGAAAGAGAATTTCCCTTCGATTTTTCGTAGTTTATTCATACACTATTCCCATCGATTTTTCGAAGTTTTTTTTTGTTACGTATTTTTTTCATCGATTCTCGTAGTTTTTATGTAAAAGTGGATTAATGTGATGACTGAACGAGAACTTATGAGCTTGGACAAAATCAATTCATCCACTTCGACTCGAATAAACTGGTTCCGATCAATCGATCAGAAGTAGATGATAAATGGATGAAATATATGGATGAGAACTCGATGGATAAAGATTTAAAGAATGGATAAGTTGAGCGACATGTATACATGATCCAGGTTGGCACATGCGGGACCTGCGCTGTTACTAATGAGTAAGTTTGTGTGTGTGTGTCGGGCTTTGTTCATGTGTGTCCATCTGTGTCCTCGTGTGTCTATGTTTGTGTGTGCCTATGTTTATGTGTGTCCATGTTTATGTGTGTCTATGTTTGTGTGTGTCTATATTTATGTGTCCAGCTGTTTTCGTATGTGTCTATGTGTATGAACATGTGTATCCATTTATGTCCAGCTCTTTCATGTGTGTCCTTGTGTCAAGGTGTCAATGTTTGTATCTCAGATATGTCCATGTGTAGCAATTTGTGTCTCTATCTTTGTGTGAATTTATGTGTGTCCAAGTTTTTATCTTCAGCTATGTCCATTTTTGGTCATGTGCGTCTCCATATTTGTGTGTGTTTGTGTGTGTCCATATATGTCCATGTGTGTGTCCATATATGTTTGTATCCCTTACAGAACGTGTACATACGTGTCCGTGTTAGTCTATATGTGTCCTTCCTATGTTCGTGTGTATCCACTATTGTAACACCTGTGTTCGTGTTTTTCCTTGTGTACAAATATACCATGCACATACACACGAACACACATACATATTTACATAAACACGTATTCATGTGCACACTTGCACAGCTGTACATGAATAGACGGGACCGTGCAAATAGTATTTGGCGCTCTAAGCCAACTCCCCCCCCCAACCTCTCTAAAAAGATTCATGTAACCCTTAGAGGAGAGTAGGGATGGAGATACACCTCCAGCGGGGAGGGGGTGGGGGCTTTAAAAACATACCCATTTTTAAAAATTTGACTTAGTAGCATTTAACTTAAAGCCAAATAAAAATGAGGTTCAACTTCAGGACTTCCCATATTTTAATTGTAATGAAACGTTTGTTTCTCATTATTTTAAAGATTAAATTTAGCATCCCATTAAAAACAGTGAGGAAAACATGTGCAATGTGCACCCGCCTTACCTTGATGAACTAATCACGGACTTAATTAACTATCCAGCCCTGTGAATAGATTCATCAACATGCGAGATACATCCGTTTTTATACATATACACGCATACATTTACACCAGTACACATACATATGTGAAATACATCACATGCAAGACACGTATATATACAGATACGCGATCATTAAACGTGATTTTTTTATTTACCGGCTGATTTCCCCCCCTCCCATTACCTTTTAATGAGACGACCTAATGTACATATTTGTCACGTGATTATAATTGTGTTGAAATAATGTGTCATTAATGTCAAGCCTAGGCTCAGGGCGGTAATGGTGGGAGAACAAACGGCGCATCAATTACAGTCATTAGCATAATGAGCTCAGGTGAAACAAATGTAGGTACGGGGAAAGGGAGGCGCCGGGGGGTGTACGACTGAATATAGTGTGTGGGTGGTTCGTGGGGCAGGGGAAGTAGAGTCGTTTTTTTTAAATTAGTGTTGGGGAAGTAGAGTTTTTGTTCAGGCATACGAGCGGGCATGTCTGCATATGTCTCGTTTTAGAAAGATAAGCCCGTGATTTATACGACGACACACTCAAGATTTGTAAGACGACACACCCAAGATTTATAGGACGTAACACTCATGATTTATAGGACGACACACTCATGATTTATAGGACGACACACTCATGATTTATAGGACGACACACTCAAGATTTATAGGACGTCACACTCATGATTTATAGGACGTCACGCTCATGATTTATAGGACGACACACTCATGATTTATAGGACGTCACGCTCATGATTTATAGGACGACACACTCATTAATTATAGGACGACACACTCATGATTTACAGGACGACACACTCATGATTTATAGGACGACACACTCATGATTTATAGGACGACACACTCATTAATTATAGGACGACACACTCAAGATTTACAGGACGACACACTCATGATTTATAGGACGACACACTCATGATTTATAGGACGACACTCTCATGATTTATAGGACGACACACTCATGATTTATAGGACGACACACTCAAGATTTACAGGACGACACACTCATGATTTATAGGACGTAACACTCATGATTTATAGGACGACACAGACATACTCATTATTTATAGGACGACACACTCATGATTTATAGGACGACACAGACACACTCATGATTTATAGGACGTAACACTCATGATTTATAAGTCGACACAATCAAGATTTATAGGACGACACACTCATGATTTATATGACGACACGCCCATGATTGATTTAAAAGGCGACACACTCAAGATTTATAGAACGACACACCCATGATTTATAGGACAACACACTCAAGATTTATAGGACGACACACTCATGATTTATAGGACGACACACCCAAGATTTATAGGACGACACACTCAAGATTTATAGGACGACACACCCATGATTTAAAGGACGACACACTCATGATTTATAGGACGACATACCCAAGATTTATAGGATGACACACTCAAGATTTATAGGACGACACACTCATGATTTATAGGACGACACACTCAAGATTTATAGGACGTCACACTCATGATTTATAGGACGTCACGCTCATGATTTATAGGACGACACTCTCATGATTTATAGGACGACACACTCATTAATTATAGGACGACACACTCATGATTTACAGGACGACACACTCATGATTTATAGGACGACACACTCATGATTTATAGGACGACACTCTCATGATTTATAGGACGACACACTCATGATTTATAGGACGACACACTCAAGATTTACAGGACGACACACTCATGATTTATAGGACGTAACACTCATGATTTATAGGACGACACAGACATACTCATTATTTATAGGACGACACACTCATGATTTATAGGACGACACAGACACACTCATGATTTATAGGACGTAACACTCATGATTTATAAGTCGACACAATCAAGATTTATAGGACGACACACTCATGATTTATATGACGACACGCCCATGATTGATTTAAAAGGCGACACACTCAAGATTTATAGAACGACACACCCATGATTTATAGGACAACACACTCAAGATTTATAGGACGACACACTCATGATTTATAGGACGACACACCCAAGATTTATAGGACGACACACTCAAGATTTATAGGACGACACACCCATGATTTAAAGGACGACACACTCATGATTTATAGGACGACATACCCAAGATTTATAGGATGACACACTCAAGATTTATAGGACGACACACTCATGATTTATAGGACGACACACTCAAGATGTATAGGACGACACAATCAAGATTTATAGGACGATTGATAGAAGACCTCTATTGTTGTTTTATGTATAAACTGAACAAAAGCCCCATTTAACGACGCCCATAGCTCGACTAGACCTTTACAAATGACAAAAAAAATATTACAAAATTAAAATACCTTAACCTAAACGGTAGACATGTTGACAAATGTTGTGGGGGTTTTACGGGGGGGGGGGGGGGTGCTGCTATAATGGTGCCTCTCCCACACACACACACACACACACACCATGTAACAATGGCGACACCTGTCGATGTTTGCTAACTGTAGATAGCAAGTCCTTGAGTCAAATTACATGCATATGATTGGGGTCCCTTGACAGTCATATATATATATATATATATATATATATATATATATATATATATATATATATATATATATATATATATATATATATATATATATATATATATATATATATATATATATACATGGCCATCTACAGAACAGTTAAGCGTGATGGTTCTACCGAGGATGGACTGTCTGTGTTCACCAGCCCCGGGTAAAATAAGAAGGGAGACTTTCTGACTTAAACTTTTAGCACGCATATTTTGTGCACGAAATTTACACTACCGGGCGTGATAGGAATGGTAACATAGAAAGGTACGTACCCAAAAGACTGGGTCTAGTTTATCAACAGTTTTTTTTAAATCAAATCACCAAAGCACTACCAGGCCTTTAATAGCACCGTTCCTTTTGGCCCACTAGATCCCGATGTCCTATTCAAAACCCTGGTGTTATATATGTGTGTATATATATATATATATATATATATATATATATATATATATATATATATATATATATATATATATATATATATATACATCTCAATAAGGTTATATTTATTTGTGCTTTTCCACATAACAATTATGTGGTTACTGAATACCTTTTTTAAAAAAAACTTGATAATTTTCCTGGCTTTAAAATAATCTCGCAGAACGAATCAGAAAAAAAAATGTAGCCAGCCTTTTATCGCCCATGAACGTGAGGCCGTAGAAAAACTAGTTATCTTTCTGTGCGCCCAACCATCAGATTTAATTTTTATTGTTACATGATAATTTTTACTTTATCGCCCGACTATTGATCTGGCCACATTTCTCATCACGGCTCTCTATAATTGTATTCTCTTTAACTCGGTGCAACAGAAAGAGGGAGAGAGAGGAGGGGGGGGGGGGGTGAGTGCGGGAGAGAGAAGGAGGGAGGGAGGGAGGGAGGGAGAGAACATGTTTGCACTCTGATGTAAAAG